>NC_063451.1:183738-783738 GCF_020379485.1 Brassica napus | reverse complement strand
TTGAGCATTAGACATGGAAGATCTGAGTCCAACAATGGAGTGGAGTCTCTCTGATGTGATGTTTCTGCGGCTCCCACGGTTTTGTCTTTTTGACGTTTGGGCTTCGTTTGTTAACATAGGCCCAAACGTTTAAATTAGATAAATTGAAAGCATAATAAGTTTACTGAAAGCCAATAAGTTTACATTGGATATCTAAAGCCCATTCATTTTAATAGTTAATTCGTTTATACTTTATAATAATGGATTAGTTTTTCATAATGTCCTTGGACGATCTAGCATTAGTATAATGTAAACTGAGCCACACATCACGTGACGTTCGATAATTTGACTATTGCTGCCATGCACATGAGATGGGAATGGGAATATGGGATGATGAACCTTTTACTCTCTTTTTAAACTTTATTTTAGTGGAAAACGATGACAAGAATTGTATCCAAGATGTAAGAGCACCCCCATTGGTAAACTCTCCGAATCTAGATTCCCAAAATCCACTTTTGATTATTATAATTTTTTTTTTTTGTTTGATTTAAAAAAAAAAAAAAAAATTAATAAACCAACCAATCGCGAATTAGTGGGATTCGTGAACAGTGTTGATACAGGTTCATCCCAGCCAATTCAAGTGATATAGATTCATAAAAGACAAGTTATTATAATAAATTTTTTTCTTGGAAACTGTGTGAGCTCTCTTTACTTCCTTTAATGGGATGCTCTAAGAGATCCTTTTTAAAATGAGGAGTGTATTAAGTTGACCAGGTGTGAAAAGGGAAAATAAAGGAAAGGTTAAGGTGGCCTCCGTGAACATTTATGCTACAACTTGTATCTTATTATTTTTGTTAAATATGGAATGTTATTAATGTGTGAATGAGTGAAATTTAGAAAGTTAAATCAACGATTTCTATAATTAGCATGCAAAGATTTGATTGATTCTTCTCACCTAGTTATATCTACTTGTTCGCTTTCTTCTTCAATTAATATAAGATCTCTCGCCAGCCATATCTCCGGCGACTACAACTACTACATCAATCACAAAACTCTTATAGTCACTGTCTCTCCGAATCATAATTGTCTCCACAAGAACGACCCCAAACCAAAGGTTCGTCCTTTTTTGCTCTGATTTGACCAATCTCGTATAGTCAGTCTGTGTGTGATCTCATTTTGGTTCGAGTTTGAGTTATCGGTGAATAGAAACTTTCTCAGATCCCATTTTATCTAAATCCGAATCATTTTCTCCCTTTTAAAAATCCCACCTTTTTTTCCGTTTAAAGGGTTTCCTTCATCTATCCGTTCATTAGAATCTCAACTTACACGTCCAATTAACGAAGTGTTACAGGACGGGGGGGGGGGGGGGGGTTCACAGTTTATGATATTTATATGTAAAAGCTTATCTAAAGATAATCCCTTTTTGGCGTCATCAGTTAGTTCTCACTACTCAGATTAGGCTTTTGGGGTTTGTTTCTCACTGAGAAATGTAAATTATTATGATGAGTGATTTTTTGAGAAATGATCAATGTAGTAAGTAGATGGTTAAGTGAATCTTCTTTACAAACATTTGTGAATAAATCTGGTCAAAAGCACTTAACACCCCCACACCATGATTCTTGAAATATTGTTCCCTCTCTCTCTTGCCTTATTTTTTTGTTTGGTTTGGGGTCAAAACACTTGCATTGAAACTCGTTTCATGATTTTAGAACACTCTTTGTTCATCTGGATTCATAACACATATTTTGGAAAACTCTATGTTCTTGATTTGTATGCCTTATTTTGATGTCTTAACTTATTATCAAGGGTTAGTGAACTGGAACAGTAAAAGAGTCTTAAGGGTGGTCCAATGACAAACAATTAGGACAGACTGTTTTTGTAATATACTATTATATTGCAAAGATCACATGCTTTGGTTTTCTTCTTTTATGACTTGTTGGTGTCTGCTTTTCTTCTTTTTGGATCGTTGCTATAAACTATTCTCTAAATCATTTTTCCTGCAATTTTTTTCAGCTCACGGTCCATCATATGCATCATCATTGACCAAGATTTGAAGAAAAGGTTTTGCACACGGAGTGTATTTTATTCCTTGTGTGAAAGCTCCTTGGTTTGACCAAATGTGTTGGTAAAGCATTTACATCAGGGATCTGGTTTTGGTACATAAGGAGGAGTCTTTTCGTCTTTTTTTTTTCACAATCTCTCTGCGATCAGATTGCATTGACCAATGGGAGGTTGTGTGTCCAAGAGCAATGAAGAGACTATCTATCGTCCGCGTCTCGGGATGGGATGCTGTGGGAGCAAAATGGGGAGGAGAACGCTCTCAGGCCGCATCGTTTCACTTCATGACTTGGTCTCTATTCCTAATAGGATCACCAGCAGCGGAAAGAGCAAGAGTTCTTGCGTTTTCACTCAACAGGGACGCAAGGGAGTTAATCAGGACTCCATGATCGTCTGGCAAGTGAGTCTCTTCTTCTCTTCTTCTTACTCAATGGTGTTTTGTGTGTCCATCTCCATTAGTAAGAAGGATTTGGTGTGTGTGTTTTGTAGGATTTTATGTCGAAAGATATGACATTCTGCGGTGTTTTTGATGGGCACGGTCCTAACGGTCACCTTGTTTCTCGTAAAGTGAGAGAGTCATTGCCTGTAAGGTTGCTCTCTTTCATGCACTCGATTCAGTCTAAGCAAAACGGATCCACAAGCAAATCTGATAGCCAAGAAGCTAGTGAGGAGGATAAACTGAAGCTCCTGTGGGAAGAAGCTTTCTTGAAATCATTCAATGCTATGGATAAGGAACTTCGATCACATCCTAATGTAGAATGCTTCTGCAGCGGCAGCACTGCCGTTACAGTCATTAAGCAGGTAAGCTTGACAACAAAACATCTCTTTGTTTCCGTTGTGTTCCATTCTTAAGTATTGGTTTGATTGCTTCAGGGGTCACATCTGTTCATGGGAAACATTGGGGACTCTCGGGCGATACTTGGATCCAAAGACAGCAATGATTCAATGGTTGCAGTTCAGCTAACAGTTGACTTGAAGCCTGACTTACCAAGTATAAATGCTTTGCCATATTTGCTTTCAACTCTACTTTTATTTTGGCTGAGTTTTTGGGAATGTTGTTACTGGTTTGGTTCTGATAGGGGAAGAAGAGAGGATCAAGCAGTGTAAAGGTCGTGTGTTTGCGCTCGAAGACGAGCCAGAGGTGCCACGAGTCTGGCTACCATTTGATAACGCTCCTGGACTAGCCATGGCTAGGGCGTTTGGTGATTTCTGTGTGAAGGACTACGGTGTAATATCAATACCCGACTTCTCTCACCGTCTTCTTACTGATAGAGATCAGTTCATTGTCTTGGCATCAGATGGAGTAAAGCCCTGAAACTCTTTCTGAGACTTTCTAGATGAATTGCTTTTACTCAAGCTTTGTTTTGAATAGGTATGGGATGTGCTAAGCAACGAAGAAGTGGTTGAAGTCGTGGCGTCAGCTTCAAGCAGAGCATCAGCAGCTAGGCTAGTGGTGGATTCAGCTTCACGCGAATGGAAACTTAAGTACCCGACTTCGAAAATGGACGATTGTGCAGTTGTGTGTTTGTTTCTTGACGGGAAGATGGACTCAGAGTCGTCAGATTACGAAGAACAAAGATCCTCTTCAGTAGAATCAGATGAAAGCCAGAGAGGAGAGCCGTGTCTTCAGAGAAACGCTACGGTCAGGTCATCATCAGTAGATAACAACAGATGCGGTAATGTGAATGCAGAGGAGAAAGGGACGGAAGGAGAACAGAACTCACTTGTTCAGCTCCCCAGATTCTCTGGAGACTAAACCAAAGACTTGAGACATGATTTTTTTATTGTTTTCAAGAATTGAGTTTTGGTCCTTATGGTTGCATCTATTCTTAAGCATTGGGAGGATTCAATGGGCTCATCATTTCATAAACTGTAAATATCTTAGGTCTTTGTCTCTTGCCTCGAAACTGTGAAAAACCACAACTGGGAAAAAATGTTGTTGCAATGAATTAAAAAGGTCCCACCGAGACTTGAACTCGGGTTACTGGATTCAGAGTCCAATGTCCTAACCGCTAGACCATGGGACCATATGATATCTGCTGCTTCGCATAACTTTAACAAAAGATAATGTTCGAGTACAATATGACGAATGTCACTGCCGCACAGGTCTGTTAAAAACAAGACATAATTGTCTACGTAAAAATGGTAGATTTATACGGTTAGTTAACCAATGGGTGTGATTCTTGATGCAGCGTGTGAAGATATTAATACATGTAAACATGTTTCAGACTAAACATTATAATAGTGGATTTAATAATTAGTTTTTTGGTTGTCGCCCTTTTAATATAGTGTAAGGCTATAAGCTCTATTGAATATTTGAGATAATGTAGTGATAAACTAACAACATAATGATCTGTCAAAGCTGTTACATGCAAAGTTGTGACATGTGACATCCTAGCCACTAACCTCAAAGTTCGGATTCAAACCTTTCAAGTTGGTTTATACGGTTAGTTAACTCACTGGTCGTTAAAAGTACACGTGTTCATGCATTACAAGTTACAAAACCGAAGAAAATTTACTAAACCGGACCAAAAAAAAAACAAATTGGTTACAAAACGAAGCGAGAAGCCGTTAAAATGCCTTGGATCTCTCTGGCGCGCACATATGCCATTAGTTTTGCTTTCTCTCTACAAAGTAGCCATTCATTGGAAACCACTTTCTCCGCATTTTCGATTTCTGTCAACGACCTTCCCAATCTCCAAAACTCTTTCTTTTCTTGAAATACATTTCTTGATTTGATAAAGACAAACGATCTCAAAGATGGCACGACATGATCCTAATCCATTTGCTGATGAAGAGATCAATCCTTTCGCGGTAAAGAGCTCTGTTACTTGAATCAAGAACCAATGACTGATTGTTCTGTAAGCTTACCCTTTTGATCTCTGACTTTATAATGTTGTAGAATTATACAAATGTTCCTCCAGCAAACAACTCATACCTCAAGCCGCTTCCACCGGAACCTTATGATCGTGGTGCAACCGTTGATATCCCTTTGGATTCCGGCAAGGTACCAATACCTTCTGCATTTTGCCTTAACAGTGTTTGCTCAAAATCTGGTTAGAATGAAACCGAGGATCTCATTCTCGCTGTTTCTGTTTAAAGGATCTTCGAGCTAGAGAGATGGAACTCCAGGCTAAAGAGAACGAACTGAAGCGGAAAGAGCAGGTTATTTCTGGCTTCCATGTGACCTACAGTTTCCATGTGAAATGTATTGATCAGTCTACTTGTTGTTGTCGTAATGCAGGAGCTTAAAAGAAGAGAAGATGCAATTGCGCGAAGTAGACAATCTTCTATATCTGTTTTTTCTACATCTTCCAATGAGCCTTTTAGGGTATTTTTTGTTAGCTAACCTGATACGGTTGATTTGGCAGCTGGAGTAGTCATTGAGGAGAAGAATTGGCCCGAGTTTTTCCCTTTAATTCATAATGACATTCCAAATGAGATTCCGCTTCATCTACAGAAGATCCAATATGTCGCATTCACCACACTGTTAGGTAACGTAAAGGCCACTTTATTGACAAGTCCTGGATATGTAACAGACAAAAGTTAATAGACTAAAACTATTGTAACTATGCAGGATTAGTAGGAAGTCTCTTGTGGAATTTTGTGGCAGTAACTGTAGCTTGGATCAAAGGAGAAGGTTACTTACTACCTAAAATGATCAGATTCATATTAGCTATTACCTCTTGTCATGTTGACTCATGTGATTGTAATGTTATCAGGTCCCACTATATGGCTTATGTCAATCATCTACTTCATTGCTGGGGTCCCTGGGGCTTACGTCTTATGGTATCGTCCTCTTTACCGAGCTACCCGGTAAAATCAGCTATATTTGTAAAGTTCAGGATAGGATCTCTTAGATATTAAACATTAATACAATGTGTACACGTTACCTATTGCAGAACTGATAGTGCCCTGAAGTTTGGAGCTTTTTTCTTCTTTTACGTGGTAAGTTAAATCGTATCCCCAATGGTAGATGCTCCTCTGAATCAGAGGTTTCTCAGGAAGCCATGAAAAAAGACACTAAGCTTTTGATGTTTACACTGTCTTGCACTTTTCAGTTTCACATCGCATTCTGCGGCTTTGCTGCAGTAGCTCCACCAGTCATCTTTCAAGGAAAGTCTCTCACGTAAGAGTTTACTGAATCAGCCTTTTTCTTTGAACTTCTTTACCCAATTCTCTTATATAAGACCTTTCCAGCCTCTAATGAAGTCCCGTCTGATTCCAAATATTGTTGATTTTGTGGACAGAGGTTTCTTGCCAGCACTTGAGCTTCTAACTACTAATGCTGCGGTCGGTGTAAGTATTACTTCTGCTCCTTCACAAGTACTTAACTTCAGCTTGCTTGCGACAGTCTTACCATCTTTTTTCTCCCCCACAGATAATGTACTTCATTGGAGCCGGGTTCTTCTGTGTCGAAACACTCCTCAATATCTGGGTGATACAGGTTTCAAACTTCTTCTTACTCCCAAATTTATCAACACTATAACTTGTCTGTTTCTCTAAACCATGAAGTGCAATACTCGATTTTCAGCAAGTATATGCATACTTCCGAGGGAGTGGCAAAGCTGCAGAGATGAAGCGTGAAGCTGCAAAATCAACCTTGATGCGTGCACTATAAAGACAACACTCCTCACTGGAGAATGTATCAAATGGTGGCTTGAGGTCAAATCTTGATTTCTCCACACAAACCCCTTTCTCTGCAAAGTTCAGGCTGGCAATCTTTTTTTGTTTGAATTACTTTGTAAAGACTAAATCAACTACATGGAGACCTCAAGGCAAAATTGTGTGACTAAAAACAATCTTTTCATGAATGCATAAAGCAAGATCTCTAGAAAGATATGGACCTATAGCTTTCTAATGAGCATCAACCCAGCTCTGTCCAATAGTCTTAATTACTCCTCTTCTCACCATCAACCTACGAATCTTGAGTGCATCACCATGGCGACCTATCGACTTGTACATGTTACTCAGAAGCACATAGCTCATATGGTATTTTGGGTCCAACTCCATCATTCTCTTTGCAATCCGCTCTGCAATAGCCAAGGCATCCGCATCTGCAGCACAAGGTCCAAGTAGAACACCCCATAGAGACGCATCATCTCTACACTCTGCTCTCTCCAACATATTTTCTGCTTCTTCAAACAAACCAGCACGGCCTAGAAGGTCAATCATGCAACTGTAATGCTCAGTACCTGGTTTAATCCCGTAACTCTCAGTCATCATCGCAAAGTAGTTTCGTCCTTCCTCAACCAAACCCGTATGACTACATGCGGTGAGAACCGCGATAAAACTTATGTAGTCAGGCTTTATCCCCTTTTTGACCATATCATTGAAGAAACTGACAGCTTCTTCACCTCTTCCGTTCTGAGCTAGCGCAGATAGCATTGCGTTCCACGTTATCATGTTCCTGATCGTCATTTTGGAGTACACACGAGTAGCAGAATCAACGCAACCAGATTTTCCATACAAGTCAACCAAAGCCGATTCCACAATCACATTATCACGACAGCCTCTCCTAACGTACTGTCCGTGAACCTCTTTCCCAAGTCTTACAGCTGCCAAACCAGCACAAGCCTTAAGAAGAGTTCCGAAACAGTAGAGATCTTTCTCGTCCATTTCCCTGAACATTTCAATAACTCTCTCGTGCTCTCCGTTCTGAGAGTATCCCCCAAGTAAAGCAGACCATGATACGGTGTTCTTCTTGGACATCCCATTGAACACTTGCCTAGCCTCCCGTACCGATCCGCATTTACCATACATATCTAAAAGACTACTCTCCACAACCACATTGCTACTAATCCCATTAGTAATAAGCTTCCCGTGAATCTCTTTCCCTCGCTTCACCCTCCTCAGGTTACCACAAGCCGTCAAAACAGTCCCAAACGTAGACTCATCAGGCACCAACCCTTTCCCCCTATTCACCACGTAGAAAAGCCCCAAAGCCTGTTCATACAAGTCGTTCTTAGAATACGCAGAGAGGACAGCTGTCCAACTAAAAACATCTGGCTCAGGCATTTCGTCGAACACGCGGCGTGCATCAACGGGTTCTTGATTTACACCATACATATAGGCTAACGTGCTGGAGATAACATGGTTCCACTCGAAACCACGAGCGATGACAACACAATGGAAGCACCTCCCTAGCCTGACATCTCCGATCTGAGAGCAAGCCTTAACCGCGGCAGACAACGTAAACGCGTTGGGCTCAAAACCAAAACTCACCACCATCTCAACGAACATCTCAAGCGCCTTGACGTGTTCTTTACCTCTGACGTATCCAGACATCATCGAAGTCCAGGAGATGGCGTCTTTGACGAACATCCCGTCGAAAACCCTCCGCGTCTCTTTCATATCATGTCCCAGCTTGAAGTAGAGAGCGAGCAAACTGTTTCCAACGTAACGGTCCGTCTCTAAGCCCGATTTGACAACGTGGGCGTGGAACTGAAGGCCGTGGGTGAAGGATAAGACTTTGGTGCATGTTTGCAGGAGAGCCGCGTAGAGATTGGGTTTCGCGGAGATATCACACGAGAGCGTTGTGTTTAGGATCCGAATGGCGTCAGTGAGACGACCCCGTTTACAGTATTCCAAAATCCGAGACTGTTTCGTCGGAGAAGAGGCTGAAACGTTAACTAACGGCGTGAGACGTTGGCTGAAATGGCGCTTGAGTATGAGATTCATCGGAAACGCCACTATCGCCGGTGAAGAAATGTATATTATTATTTACTATTTAGGAATGTCATATTAACACTGTGAAACTATATAATATTATTCAAATTTAAAAATAAAAAAAAACATTAAAGATCAAAAGTATAGTAACAGAAAAAGACGAACAAATGGAAAGATGGAAAAAGAGAGGAACGGAGGAGGAGGCTCTGCTCTTAAAACCCTAACGTACCTCCGATAAGGCCGCGCGTCTTAGCCGCCCACAGTCATCTTTGTGCTCTCTCTTCTTACCATGTCTGGATTTGCCGTTAAACCCGGCCTTAAGGAAGAAGAGGAGCTACCTGTTGTTGAAGCTATCAAGGATTTCCCTCCCATTGATTCCTATCTGGATTTCGATTCCTCCAACTGGTTGGGGAGTAATAACTCGAATATTGAGGAGGAGTTTAGCTTAGAGGATACGGACTTTGATTTCTTCGAGGAACACATGGAGATTGGTCAAGAAGGTGTTACTGTTAGCGAGGAAACGCGTACGCTTGTGTCTGAGTCCATTGAGGTAACGTCCAAGCTTTGTTGTGGAGTTTCTGGAGTGAGCTCGATTAGTTCTGAGTCGGTGATTGATGTAAAGCCTCTGCTTTGTGGTGGCATGTCTGCAAATTTTGGCGGGGTAGCTGAACCAGCTGTGAAAGAGTCAGAACCTGTTGTTTCTAAGGTCTCTAGGCCAATGGAAGATGACAAGGGGGAAACTAGTTCTGCTGAGTCTGAGAGCGAAACCTCCAGCTCTTCTTCCAGCTCTAGTGCTAGTAGTAGCATTGATGAGGAAGAAAGTAATAAGGAAAAGAAGTTTGAAGATCAGATGGTGATGGGGAAAGAGGATGATATGGCAGAAGAACTTGAAGAGGGTGAGATACGGAGTGTAGATGAGGAGCATGAGGCTGAAGAAGATGATGTGAATGAGATGGTTGCTTGGAGCAATGATGAGGATGAGGACCTTGGTTGGCAAACAAATGAACCTATAAGGATAAATAATGAGCTCAAGGTACCTATCCTTCAGCATTTCACATTTCATAATCATAGCTGTTAGTGGTTGAGTTCTTTTTATTGTCTCTAAGCCTTTGTTAACTGTTTGCTAACTCCAAACCCTTTTTAACTTTTGCAGGAGCTTCCTCCAGTTCCACCTGTGGATGTCACTTTGGAACCACATCATGTCATGCTTCCTGTTGGAGTTGTTCTTTCGGTATCATAAAATAAACTCTACCTGTGCGCTATTGCTTGCTAAACCTAAAACCATTGTGATTTCTGATGTTCCAGGTACTGAGCACACCACTGACACAAGTAATAGTGGAGGGAATGGAAAAGCATAGTCCTTTGGCCGAAGGTTCTATCCTATGGATAAGTGAAAGAAGAACGCCATTGGGACTGGTGGATGAGATCTTTGCACAAGTTGAGTGCCCTTACTATAGTGTGAGGTTCAATTCAGAAAACGAAGTGCCGGAGGGGGTTAGTGAAGGTACACCTGTCTCATTCGTTGCTGAGTACGCTCAGCATATTCTCAATATCAAGGAACTGCAGAAGAAAGGTTACGATGCATCAGGAGATAACGACGAGGAGGTAGCAGAGGAGCTTGAGTTCTCAGATGATGAGAAAGAAGCCGAATACATAAAAATGCAGAAGATGGAAAAGAGAGGGATGATGGATGACCAAAAAGATGGTAACGCAAGAAACAAGAAGAAGAAAAACAATGATCTCGGAACGTCTACAAGCAATGACTCAGGGGAATGGACAGAGAACCGTGGGTTTAGTTCTTTATCCTCCAACCGTTCTGATCCTCAAATGGGTGATCCGGTTTCGAACCATCAGCCACGACCTCAGATGGTGGGTTTTCCTCCAAACGGTGGAGGATGGAGACCCCAGAGTAATCAGCAGAACTCACATCAGTTTCCTCCTATGCCTAGTCAGATTGCAATTCCCAATCTACCACCACCAATGCAGAGACCTATGATGGCAATGCAAAATCAAATGATGTTCCGACCACAGTTCAATGGTGCCCAGTTGCCAATGCCTGCTGGACCGGGTGGCTTAAATTTTTTTCAAGGACAGGCTACAGCGCCATGGCCTGCATTAGTTGGTCAGAACTGTTTCAACCAACAGCCGTTTGGGATGGGTCGTGGTATTCAGCCACCGCAGTTACTGAATGAGCTGATTGTTAATCTGTTGGCTTCTCAAGGTCTTCAAATGCTGAACAACAGACCACAGTCTCCAATGAACCCACAGTTGCAAATGCAACCGCAGTTTCCTATGAACCCTCAGTTCCAAATGGCTGAACAACAGGCCACAGTCTCCAATGAACCCACGGTGCCAAATGCAACCGCAGTTTCCAATGAACCCTCAGTTCCAGATGCTGAACAACAACAGGCCACAGTCTCCAATGAACCCACATTTCCAAATGCAACCGCAGTTTCCTATGAACCCTCAGTTCCAAATGCTGAACAATAACAGGCCACAGTCTCAAGGGTTTAACGCTGGGAAGTCTTCTGAGCGGGGAAAGGGGCCACCATGGTCGTGGCAGAGATAGTTGTAGGGGTCGGTTTGGACGTGGGCGAGGGCAACAGTGTGGATGAAACTGTATCTGTGAAGCATTTTGATGTGTGTGAAAAGCATGTTTTATTTGGTTTTGTATGCCAAATTTTTGTGGTAAATTAAATTAACTCAGTTATGATTAATAATGAACGCCGTTGCCGAGATCGAACCCGGGTCACCCGCGTGACAGGCGGGAATACTTGCCACTATACTACAACGACTTTGTTGTTAACACAATTTACAAGTCTAAACAAACCTTTAAGTAGCTGTTATATTTGGTTTAAAAGGCGGGAACTTACGTAATTAGTGGCTTTCCTTTGAAGCAAACACCCAAAAAGGTCCATCATCTCCATGTCATCCTCGTACGCTTCGAACTACACTAAACTGATCACTCTCACTAAACAGTTAAGCTCTTACGCGAACCAAGGAAACCATGAGCAAGCTCTCAACCTCTTTCGCCAAATGCAATCTTCTTTCGCCTTACCTCTCGACGCACACGTCTTCTCACTCGCCCTCAAATCCTGCGCTGCAGCCTTCCGTCCTGCCCTCGGCGAATCCATCCATGCCCACACCCTCAAATCTAACTTTCTCTCAAACCCATTCGTGGGATCCGCTCTACTCGATATGTATGGTAAATGCGTCTCTGTTTCTCACGCTCGCAAACTGTTCGACGAAATTCCCCAGAGGAACGCTGTTGTCTGGAACGCGATGATTTCGCATTACACGCATCGTGGAAACATCAGGGAAGCTGTCGAGTTGTATGAGGCGATGGATGTTATGCCAAATGAGTCTTCTTTCAATGCTATCATAAAGGGTTTAGTGAGTACAGAGGATGGGTCTTATAAAGCAATTGGATTCTATAGGAAGATGGTTGAGTTTAGATTCAAGCCTACTTTGATTACTCTTCTTGCGCTAGTATCAGCTTGTTCTGTCATCGGGGCGTTTCGGTTGGTAAAAGAGATTCATTCATATGCTTTTAGGAATCTGATTGAGCCGCACCCGCAGTTGAAAAGCGGGTTGGTAGAGGCGTATGGGAGGTGCGGAAGCATTGATTACGTGCAATTGGTGTTTGAGAGCATGGTTGATAGGGATGTGGTTGCTTGGAGTAGCTTGGTGTCTGCTTATGCGCTTCACGGTGACGCTGAATCCGCCCTCAGAGCATTTCAAGAAATGGAATCTGCTAAAGTACGACCTGATGACATAGCGTTTCTGAACGTGCTGAAGGCCTGTAGTCACGCTGGGTTAGCTGATGAGGCTATTGGTTACTTTAAGAGGATGCAGGATGGTTACGGTTTGAGTGCAAGCAAGGACCATTACTCGTGTTTGGTGGATGTTTTAAGCAGAGTGGGGAGGTTTGAAGAAGCTTACAAAGTGATTCAAGCTATGCCTGAGAAGCCAACGGCTAAGACATGGGGGGCTCTGCTTGGAGCGTGTAGGAACTACGGGGAGGTTGAGCTTGCGGAGATTGCTGCAAAGGAACTGTGGAAGATAGAGCCGGAGAATCCAGCGAATTATGTGTTGTTGGGGAAGATATATATGAGTGTTGGAAGACAAGAAGAGGCAGAGAGGCTTAGAATGGAGATGAGAGATAGAGGAGTGAAGGTTTCACCTGGTAGTAGTTGGTGCTTGTTCAAGGATTGACATATTAGCATTGCTCAAGAAATTGTTGTAATGTCAACACACATCTCAAGATTAAGATTGTGTGATGAGCTTTCCCATCTTGGACTAAAGACTTTCACTATATTTTTATGGAAATGAGTAATGAACTTGGTGGAATGCACGTATTATTGAAAAGATCATGCATAAATCTTATGATAATTAGCAGTAATTATCTTTGATCACATTCTACAAAATACTCGTTTTGGAAGCCTTCTTTTAAAAGTTTATAGTGTTTTTAGGTTCCATACTATAATTTGTAATGAACAGATTAATGTTTTGAATTTACAAGAAATATCATTATTACCTTAACAAAAAAATAAATTAATTGTTTGTTAAAAAAATTTAAAATCTAGTGTTATTGGCTAATGGATTCTTACCTTTTATCCAAATCTAGTATTATTGGTTATTCAAAAAAATTAGTTTTTAATGATTCTATAATTCTATCGAATCTAATGTTATTGGAACTTGAATTCTAAACAATTTTATTTTTACTCATAAAACAAAAGTCCACAAATCTTTGCATATAAGCTCTTGATTCTTAAAATCACTATGCTAGCATATTTTGATAAACTTTTTAAATATGAAAACTTTTTACAATTCTTTAAAAATTTAACAAATCTCTTGATTCTTACAATCAACCAACTCTACTTAAATTCCACTCCCACTAACCCCTTCTTATATAGTTGTGTATTCTAGAATCTACATTGTATGGTGACACTACAAAACTCTAATAGTCATTATAATAAGTAATTTGTCAAAACTCAAAAGCATGATAATCTAGTACCATTATTTTTTTGTTTAAGCAAAAATTGTGCACGTAAGAGATGTGAAGATGGAACTCTCAGTTCTCGTGAAAATGGACATGGTAATTTCATATCTGTTTTTTTTAATAACTAGGGTTTGTTAAGAGATGTTTTAAGATAGTAAATAGTTTGTTTCATTTGATTACTTGAGAGATAATATAACTGACTTTGGATTTGTTAGACTCGATATACGTGTCATTACCTTTTGAGTATTGTCATTAATGTTCTAATCTTGGAGATAGAATGCTGTATTGGATGGAAGAATCTGTTTCATTTCATAGTTATTGATGCTGCGATGGTGGACAGTAGTGGCTAACTTAGTCCTCCCTGACAAATTCATGTAAACTTTTGTTAGCTGTAAAATAAAACTTTTTAGACTTATTATTAGTTCATATACTTTTAGATAAAATCATAAAATTAAATGTAGATATTTTTTAGTAGAAATAGTTAGAGTTCTCCATAAAGTAAAACTAACCCATTAGTAAAAATATTTTTATGAATTTAATTCTATCATAGTCTATGTGGTGAAATTAAAAGATATTTTTTATTAAATCATTTAAAATAATTACATACAAATGTTTTTTCAAGAAATGGCCACATGGTTCCATTCGCAGAACAAAGAGAACACCGGGTTTGAAGCTACTAAAACCACATGAGATGCGATGATGGAACCCTCATACCTTATCAAAATCTTAATGGATAAGTACAGCAAGTTCTCGAGAATAATATTGATAATCATCAAAGTATATGATCTGAATATCCTAAGAACCTCTGGATACAATTTCCCAACCACTCAAGAAAGAGTTTTGGGATTACAGCTTGAGTACGTACATTAACAATGAAATCCTTGTGCATCAAATAGTATATACAGAAAAGGGTACTCAAGAGATTTAATATGGACCAGTCTCACCCATTATCTAGTACATGGGCGTGAGATCACTTGTTTTGGACAATGATCCATTCAGTCCAAAGGTGGACGATAAAGAAGTTCATTTAGTCCTGAGATGGACGATGCAAAAGTCTTGTTTTAGACACTGATCTGATTGGTCCATAAGAAGGACGATGAAGAAGCCTTTGATTTTGGTTTATTTTATACTAACCAGCCCAAAGAGGGGTTATTTAGTTTTGTTGATTTGTTTTCAGACAGGTTATGTTTTACACATGGTGGTACACGCATATCACAGCAACATCATTCAAGATTTCGTGTGTGTGTATTTGAGGTCGATGACTCAATATGTTCGATCAGATTGTGGCATGGCCGATGGTAAAGAAGAACCAACTATCATGTTCGAGGACGAAGCATATTCTGCCCAAGATCTTCATCACCCACGGATTGCAGAAAATTGGAGAGGTCCAAGGGACCCTCAGTAATGTCTAAATCAGGGGGAGTAATGTGTGTTGTACTCTTTTTCCTTCACCATGGTTTTGTCCCAATTGGGTTTTCCTGGTAAAGTTTTAATGAGGCAACATTAAAGCAGATTACAAGCTCTAAATGATTATGGCATCCAATGGGGAGTTTATGAGCCAGATTGTGGATGACTCATAACCAAGAGATTATGATTTGTAATCTTTCCATTTATCTATGACGGTGCAATCTTCTAGATAAAGAACACGTGTATTATGAATAAAGATAGACTTTTCCGTTATTTTTATAACAAAAAGAAACATTGAAAAGCGAGAATGCCACCAAAGAAAGAATATTGTCGCTGACTCGCCCAATCCTGGCGTAATATTTTAATATATCAATCACGTTTTCTTAATGATTTTTTTTTTTGTTTTGTTAAAAGGAAAAAAGAAAGTTGTCATAATAAAAATGTATACTTAAGGGAATACTATCAACTACGAGGACTAAAATTAATAGAAATATAACAAACAAAATTAAAATTTGCATGGAACAAAGAAAAAAATGAAAAATTATGTGCGTGATTAGAAAATGTAAAACGTTAAAAGAAAGAGAGAAGAAGCAAAACCATAAATAAAGGTGAATTAGGGTATTGCTCAGAGTTACGAAGCTCTTACTTAATTTTGTTCTTGGCTGGTTCCGTGACAATGGCAAGCATTGAAAGACACCTTTTGAAAATCTCCTACGAAGAATCACCACTGTGGATATCAAGTTTCCTTGATATGGAAGTTTACCGAAAGCAGTTTCCGGATGAATCGCGCCAGTGGTTCCCCTCGCCGATGAGTAACGAAATCGGGGTTGCAGCTACCAAAGCCTCTGGAGTAGTGATAATGAATCCATTACATCTGGTCAGCAGCTTGATGAACACGGTACTTATTATTATTATTTTTTTTTTTTTTGCTTCTTTCTCTGATTCTGTTAACTTTAGGCTCATATGTAAATGGTTATGGGTGTTACGCTAAGGTCGACTTTGTTAGAATAATGGGTTAGCAAGTTACCCTAAGGCTTGAACATGATTGTTTTAATGCTCTTTTGATTATTTTAGTTACTAAGATTGAAAAAAAAATTAAGTAGAACCATCACACGTTAAAAACCCTACTTACACGTGTCTTCTCAATCCCAATTTTATTTATTTTTATGTGCTAACAACTAACAGAGAGCTTGTTCATATATATATATATATATATAGGGGAAGTGGAAAGATCTCTTCTCATGCATCATTGTCGATGCCGAAGGTGGCCAACTTACTCCTCATGAGATCCAAGGCACATATTCTCGACAGAATGAGGTATCTATACTATATAAAAGTTGAGTATATAAGACATCGAGAGCGTCCACGTAGGATTTAAAACTTCCAGTCGTGTTTTGACACATCAGATCTTTAATTTACTATTTTTAAATATGTCAGAATTTCCAAAACTGTTTATTTCATATAAAAAATAGAAATCAATTTAAATATGGTAAACTTACAAAATTCAAAAATTATATATAATTTAACTTAATATATAATATATTTTGTAAATTTGCATAAAATATCTTACATATATAATAATTAACTTAAAAATGCAAGATATTTTAAAAATAAGAACTACATAAATTTAAGACACGTCATTTTTAAAGTTTAGGTCATATGCTATTGAAAATATTCAATAATATGATTTAAAACACATGGGATTTAAAACAACTGATCATAAAATGGCAAATCATTATTTTATTTTAATATTTTCAAAAATGTCAATATTTCCAAAAAAAAATTTATTTCATAATAACATAGAAATCAATATATATATGGAAACCTAACAAAAATAAAAAGATTATATATAAATTAACTGAATATATAATAAATTTTCGGTTTTTTTTTAAAAAATGCAAGGCTTTCAAACAATTATAACTATAAAAATTCAAAACAGGTAATATTAATTGTTATTAATAAATTAACAAAATTTATAACCAATATCAAACAAGATAAGTTAACAAAAATAAAATATTAATAATAAATTAACTTAATATAGAAAATATTTTTAGAATTTTAACATAAAAATAAAATAAAATATAATAATAATTAATTAAAAATGTAAGACTTTCAAAATATTATAAGTAAATTAATTTAACTCATGAATTTCAAAGTTTATGCTATATGCTAATGAAAATATATGTTATATAAATGTTGAGGCAATAAGCTTTTGGGGGAGTTCGCATAGGATTTTAAACAGCCTTATATATTTTTGACAAATCATTTGTTTTCATTTATTATTTTCAAAAATGTTAATATTTCCAAAAATTGTTCATTTCAAAATAGAACATAAACCAATATCAAATTAGCTAAGTTAACAAAAGTAGAACATTACAAATAAGTTACATTAATATAAAAAATATTATTCAAAATTTAACATAAAAAATATAAATACAAAATAATAATTAATTTAAAAATGCAAGAATTTCAAAAAATTATAAATAAATAAATTTAACTCATAATTTTCAACTTTTAGGCTACATGCTAATGAAAATATTCACATATAACATGTATTATATATAAGTTGAAGGTATAAATAATTAAAAATGTTCACATAATATTTTTAAAACACCAAAAATATGCTAAATATCATTTATTTACTATATATACTATGTAAAAGTTGAGGCTATAAACCATTGAGAGCGTCCACGTACGATTTAAAACCACCAATCTTATTCTGACACATCAGCATTTTAGTTTGTTATTTCCAAAAATGTCAATGTTACCAAAAATCGTTTATTTCATAATGAAATATAAATCAATTTAAATATAGTAAATTTACAAAAGTTAAAGAATTATATATACGTTAATTTAATATATAATATATTTCCGAAAATCAACATAAAATATTTTACAAATATAATAATTAACTTAAAAATGCATGATATAATACAATTAAAACCATAAAAATTAAAAACACATGATTTTTAAATTTATGTTATATGCTATTATAACATAAATTGACATAAATACTATATGCCGTAGGGTTTAAACGACCAATCGTAGTATGACAAATTATTATTTAAGTTTACTATTTTTAAAAATGTTAATATTACCAAAAAAAAATGTTTATTTCAAACTAAAATATAAATCAATATCGAATAAGGTAAATTTACAAAAATATAAATACTATATTAAGTTAACATAATGTTTAATATTTTTCAAAAATTAAAAAATAAATAACGAAAAGAATAATTAATTTAAAAATACAAGACTTTCAAACAAGTATAACTATATAAACCTAAATTTAAACTCATGATTTTCAAAGTTTAGGTTATGTACTATTGAAAATATTCAAACTAACATATACTATATATAAGTTGATATTATAAATCATTGAGAATGTTCACATATTATTTTAAAGCACCAAAAATATACCAAATCATTTTTCAATTTGGTATTTCTAAAAATGTTAATATTACGAAATTTTTTATTTCAAAATAAAATATAAATAATTATTAAATAAGTTAAACTTACAAAGTTAAAAACATCATGTACAAATCTATACTATATAAAATAAAGTTTCGAAAATTAACATAAAAATAACAAACAAATATAATAGTTAATTTAAAAATGCAATACTTTCAAACAATTATAACTATATAAATCTAAAACACATGATTTACAAAATTTAGGTTATATACTGCTGAAAATATTCAACAAAAATATGTACTATATGTAATTTTATGCAATAAATCATTGAGAATATCCACATATTATTTTAAAGCACCAAAATATGTCAAATTACCATTTTAATTATTATTTTAAAAATTTCAAGATTTTCAAAAAATGTTTATTTCAAAATAAAAAGGAAACTACTATTCAATTTAGTGAAAATGCAAAATTATTAAAGGAATCAATTTGATATATAATGTAAACCTTTGAAAGACCAACATAAAATCAACTAACAAAAAAAAATCTTAAAGAATACAAGATTTTAAAATAATAAAAACAATATGAATCTAAAGCACTTTTCATTACATATGAATCTAACAAAATATGATTTCAAAATGGAAGCTATTTCTTTCAAAAAAAATATCAATAATAAATTTTATAAGCAAAATTGCCAAATAACTAAAAGAATCAGTTTATTATAAGAAATAAATGTTTGGAAGATCAACATAAAATTAAGTAACAAAAATAATCTTAAAAATATAAGGATTTCAAATAATAAAGACAATGTAAATCTAAATCACTTTTTCATTACATATGAATCGAAATAACATATGATTTCAAAATTGAGGATATATATATTATTTAAGTGTTCACATAGAATTTAAAAATATCATTATAATAATCTAAAAGTCAGCATCTTAATTTGATAAAGTAAATAAAAATATTATTAAAGATAATTAACTTGATATATAAAATAATTATATATTTGAAATTAAACAAAAAGTTAACAAAAATAAAAATATTCAAAAAGAAACAAAGTTTTATAAAACATATTTATAAATAATCACGTATGTTAAAATAAATAAAAATCAGCACAAAACTATAAATAGATAAATTAAAATTTGTAAAACTTATCTTTAAAGTTAGATTGATATTTGTAACTAATTATTGAAAACTTAATATAATAAGAGATTGTTCACGTACCTTATATGAATTGGTATTGATCGCATATTATTACTAAAAATATAATTATGTATGTAACATTTAATATGATATGGACTATATGCTTTAAAAAACAGAAATAACTGAAAATATTTACAAATAACATATACTATATATAATTTGATGCCGTAAATTATTGAGAATATCCATATATTATCGTGAAGCACCAAGAAAAATATGTTAATCACCATTTTATATATTACTTATAGAACTTTCAAAAATTGTTTCTTTTATAATCAATGTAAAATTTAGAAAAAGCCAAAATCATTAAAGGAATCATATTGATATATAAACTAAATATTTGGAAGAATAACATAAATTTTACGTACAAAATATAATATTAAAAAATAAAAGAATTTGATATAATAAAGAAAATATGAATCTACAGAAAATATGATTTTAAAATTGAGGCTATATGTTATTTAAAGTGGTCACATAGAAGCTAAAATTATTATTAATAATATGTATTCTCAAAATGTTAATTTGATATTTTTAAATATAAAATTTCAGATATTTTATTTCTCTCAAAATTAAATTAAATAAGTTTAAATTTTTTTGCGAGAAATAATTAACTTTATTTTTAAACTAAATATTTGAAAATTAAAAATAAAATTTTATCGAACAAAAATAACATTTTAAAAAAGAAATCAACATAAAAAAAATGTTCTAATAATCATGTATGTGAAAGTAAAATAAAAATAAATACAAAATTACAAAAATGATAAATTAACTAATGTATTAATTATCTTAAAAATTAGATTGGTATTTATGCTAAATTCTTGAAAACTTAACATAAAAAGAGTTTAACAAGAAAAAAATAAATTATGTCCACAGCCAATATTACGATAAGGAGTATATACTATTAAAAATATTCATATATAAATAAAAATACGAAAAATATTCCAAATCAGTATCATTGTTTAATATTTTTATAAATCTTAATATTTCTAAAGTAAATCTATAAATTAATTTCAAAATATGAACTAAAATTAACTAACTTGATATATATGCTAACTATCTTAAAACATAACACTAAAATTTATTTTAAAAATTCATAAAGTATGTCAAAACATAAAATAGCATATACATAAAAATAAAATATATAATTAATATTAAAATAATTAACCTAATCAAATAAGTAAAAAATAAAATTTTAGTATTTTTATATTGGTGTTGGCTACAAAATCATCTAATTTTATAATAAAAGGTTCTTAAAAACATTGGTCAATTTTCGTTTCTTTCTTACCGGGCTAATTTTTGGCTTATAATAAGCTTACAAAGTTATATTAAAAATAAAATGTGGTAAGAATAATCCACAATTAATACACATATTGTTGATTAAACAGTTTGTTTATATGATTTTGAATTGCCTTTTATCAATTAAATAAATTAACATAGTTATTTACTCATCAACAATTAGATTTTAATAAATTTTGAGATAATTGTTTTTAAAAAGTCTTAATCCAAATATTCATTTAACTAACCAAACATGTTTTTATGAAATATACCTAAATTTTTTTATTATCTAAAATATTTTTTTTTTAATTAGGTCACTAATAATAATAAATCGAAGTACATGGTAACCCTTTTCCGAGAAAAGTAACTTCTCAATCAGGGAAAACATTTTGTGAACCGCTAAAACATCATAATCCCACCACTAATTTATATTGTAACTGTATCAAGTAGGAGATATATTTAATTTTTTAGATTTTTATTTTTTATTTTAATAAATAAAATATTACTTAATATTAGCATAAATTTTATATATATATATATTTTTTTTTTCTCCTTTTCTTATATCTAACAAACAGATAGTTACTATTATTTAAATTTGATCAAAATATTTATTATGATTTAGACCTAAATATACGTATAAAACTATTAGATATGCATTTAAAAGAATTAAATAAGAGTATTTTAAATACAAATATGCATAAAATAAGTATATAATAATACATTCATTCTAAAAATTTGGTAAATACAAAAAAGTTAGATATATTGCATAAGGATTAATCTTTTATGTCATTCAAATAGAAATACATATAAAACTATAATAAAATATTTATAACAATGTTGTATTAGTTAATAAGCATGGAACAATCTATATGACGCTTTTAATTTTTTAATTAAGAAACAATATACACATGTTTATAAATACATTTATACATTTACGTATACAAACAAACTGATATCTAAATATTAGTTATTTAAATGGTAAAATTGTATAAAAACTTAACTATGAAAAATAATAAAGCACACTTTAAATAAATTTCGTAGAAAAATGTATATAAAACAATTTTCTATTATATTATCTTAATATTATTAAAAAATAAAACTAATTATTAATAAAGTATTCATAGTAGTGTATAGCATAGTATAATCTATGTGATATTAAAATTATGTACTTATAAGAAACTATAAATACTTTAGTAACAGTAATTTTACTTTTATAATACAAACAAATAAATAGCTAAGTTCAAAAATAACAATTTATAAAAAAAATGTAAATAGGAAATCAAATAATATTTTAAAATTAAATTAAATTATTAAAGCAGATTCGCGCGTAGCGCGAGTAAAAAATCTAGTCTACAATACTAAAAGCCGGATATGGTGAGCAGGGAGCGTGCCACGTAGGATCAGTAATTCGGACCAACCAGAGAGTTTCTATCTGTCTCCACGTAGACATTTAATTTTAACCAATCGGAAGAGACTGCGTTCTACGGTCGAGCTGAACTGCCCAAATAAACAGGCTAGATGTTGGGCCATTTAAGTAAATAAATGCTATTATTCTCTCACTCAGCCCAAACATCACCCTCCGGCCTCCATCTTCCTCGAGGTTTCCAAACCCTTTCAAGTGTATAGCTGAACCGCAACCATGAAGGTAAAGATTCAAAGCCAGATTATTCAATTTTGAATTGAATAGTATAACAGCTTCCTCCATTAAAATTGCCCATCAAAACTCTGTAGAACTTCTCCTCCCGTATGACATCCAAACGCTTCACCTTCATCCAAACTACACCTATATATAACCGAGCTCAAGATCAGTTCATGTGTTACAAAAAAACATCCACCATCGACGTATCTACAGCCGTTCTCTTTGAAGATGTTGTTCCCAGAGTGTCCGAGGAGGCGGCGTTGATTTTTCGGATGTTCGAAATCAAGTAAAAGCCGCCTGAGCTTCTTAACTCAGTCAATTTCTCCACCGCTTATATTTCTACTCTTATCAATCAGCCACATCCAGTTATGCAAGGATTTATCGCAGCTTCTTCACGAAGAACTACAGGGTCACTCACCACAAATACAACCTTGGCTTCAGTCACATCTTAATCTCCTTTGATTTTTTCTGTTCTTATTGTTTTTTGTTCTTTCTTATTTTTTTGTGTAGCTGAAATCTAAATTATTTACAATGATCTTTATGGTATGTTTGTTTCACATGACCATGTTTTGTTTTTGACCTGCTCTTCACCGACAAAAGGTTAGCCATATTCTCAGTTTATGTATTTCTTAATTTTCTACTTCACAGTTATTTAATTGCTTATAAACTCATATCAGAACTGGATGATGCTGTGTCTATGAATCGGTGATGAATTAATGTGTTAACGATTTCATAATGTTCTATCACAGATTAATGGTTTCTTGGTCCAACAGCCAATCATTTACAACAACAGAAAATCAGCCATATTTAATTATGGCTTTGTATATCCAAAGGTTATGTCCTTCACTCTGTTTCATCTGATTTTTGTTAGATGTTTTTTATGTATGTGGCTAAGTTATGTGATGTATCTTCATTTTTGTTAGATTTATGGAGAATCATATTATCACGGCGAAGTGGGGAGATTCAGGTATATTAGTGTTCAAGGGTCATTAATTGGTGGATCCAAGAAAACTATTGGGAGTTGGTTTCTTTCTTTTAAAAGAACCGTTTTTTCACCAATCAGTTTGTATTTGGTTCCATGATCAACTTGGATTATTTCTGCAGAGATGGTTACTTTAAAGGAGCAAAAGTAAGAATGAAGATGAAGAGAGAGAGAGAGAGAGAGAGAGAGAGAGAGAGAGAGAGAGAGAGAGAGAGAGAGAGAGAGAGAGAGAGAGAGAGAGAGAGAGAGAGAGAGAGAGAGAGCATGCATATAGACGAGCTATGGAGACCATTGTGAAATGGATTCGAGAAAGGTTTTCTTCAAACAAAACAGAAGTCTTCTGTGTACATTTTCTCACGTTCCTTCTTGAGGAAAATAACTATTTCGAAGATGCTTTCAAGGTGTATGAAAGAGGCGTCAAGACATTCAAGTATCCCCATGTGAAAGACATATGGGTAAGACAAAGCTGGAGCGTGCCAGAGTTTGTTCGAGTATGATGCTTCAATGGTAATCTAATCAATCTTTTGGACGCATTGTTTCTGGTTAAAAGGTTGTTTTGTGTAATCTATCGTTTTGTGCTAGATCTAACTTCTCCTATCTTTCTTTCAAGCCCCATCAGATGCTGACAGGACCTTATACCTTCAATAAACCAAGCTAGAAGAGGATTACGGTCTGGCCAAGTCAGCTATGAATGTTTATGAAAAAACCAAAGAGGTTTCTGAAGGCCAAATGTCACAAGTATGAGGTGCATCATGGGAATGAAGACACATACAGAAAAATGCTTCGGATCAAGAGAAGTTTTGCAAGTTACAGTCAGGTTTGCTCTCCAGTTCTTACAGTCAGGTGATTTTGCTGGTTTCCATTGTTTTCAGCTCAGAAACAACTGTTTGTTGTCAATTTTGAGGATCCATCTGTTGTACTTTTAGCAGTTGGAAGCTGAATGACCTGACCGTATTTAATATTTTTGGTTCAGATTTATTTCACTCTGCCATAGAACATGATGCAAAAAGACAAGATCGTAGATATGGAGGGGCAAAAGGCGAGCTGAAGAAACCAGGTTTCACAGAAGATTAAATGGCAGCTCATGCCCGAAACATCTGCCACAATTATATCAAAAGATGGTGGAATGCAACTCCGGTTTGTGAACACTTTGCTTCCTTAAGAAAGTAATGATGAGTCGGATGGAGAAGACAAAGTAGAGATGGCTTAGAAAGAAGTCCAAGCTGCTATGTTTGGAGGACTTGCTAGAAAGAGACGAATATTGGGTGAAAACGGTGAAGCTAAACCAAAACAGCACATAAAATTTAGTACTTAGCACTCGCGTCAACATCATCAATAAAAATATACTTCAACAAACTTCGTAGATATTATCTAAAGCTTCAAAAATTATTAAAAAAAAAACATAAAAAGCTATAGTATATCACACCACATAAGAGGGAAGAAAGTCAATGACACCAAAAAAAAGAATATCAAACTATACATTACTGATTTTTAATTAAACGACAGATAAGAAATGAACATCAAACTAAATTACTAATCTTCAGGATGATTTCATTTTTGGTTTCATAGATTAGGAACCTAATTTATAATAACAAAAACTTTGTGCTAAAAAGTAAAAATATGGGAAAGCTAAATTCTTAATTTACCACAAAATGACAAAATTATACAGATATTAGTTAAAATGGAAATGTTTTTTTTTTGTTTTAAGAAAAAAGTTCATTTTATTTTTAATGATAAACTAAAAGTTAGCTATAGACTATTATATTTTCTATATAATTATGTTTAGATAATATATTATTGTGAGTTTCAGAAAAGATTAATATATAGTTGTTGATATAAAAGTTTAACATATGTTAAAAATTCATTTTGTATAAAAATATTACATAGTTTACGATTTTAAACTGTTTAACGGTGAATCTGCCTATTTAATATAATTTAGTCATTTTAATTTATATAGTACTTTGATTTTAAAATAAAATTTATATTACTATCATTATGAATTATTAACATTTCAAATATTTATAATGGTATATTTTATAAACAACACATGAACTAGGTCACCGTTTTATCTGGTTATACCAAGCCGGCTCTCGAGTTCGAAATCTGACTAGGATTAATATAGCTTATGTTGATGAAAAAAGATTATTTATGCATATTTTCATAAAATGCGATATATTTATTTGATTATTGCAAATAATCAAGTAAGTGATATTAAATCTTTAAGGAAATGGTCTTAATATGACTTTGCGTATTAGATGTTTTTTAGTGACTCTATTTCAATAGAGTAGATAAGCTTTTTGTTATATTGAACAAAAAAGTTAAAAGTAATGTAGGAAATTAATTAAGTATTAGAATAATACTTGACCAAACTAAAGATTAAAAAAAAAAAAAAAAATTAGAACCAAACACATTATATAATTATTATAAATGAAATTCGAATCAATTTAAATATGTAATTTATGCGTAGCGCAGAAAAAAACTTTAGGTTGCTCCTTTTCCTTTTGTACAAAATCATTGTGCAACTTGATCGAAAACTACAGATTTTAAAACTCAGTTTTTACTTAATCATTATATTGGACCATAAAACTATATTTTCTTTTGTTCAACTGCCATAGAACTATACCAAATTCAATTTTTTTGGTCGTCTATTTCAGACTTTTTTATCTACCACAAATCAATTTTAAAGTCCAGTAAAAATTATAAAATTAAATAATTTTGTAACTATATAATTTAAATATTTTCTAGAGTTATAACTTAAAATAACAGCTTATTACAATTCTATATTTTTAAATTTTGTTTTGGGTAAAATACGAAAAATAATTTAATTTATTGTTAGTGTAAATTATTAAACTTTTAAATACGAATTTAATATCATTTTTCTTACACTATTTAATTTATATACTTACAATTACCTAAGTAAACACTAACCCCCTCCCCCCCCCCCCCCCCCCACCCCACATAAACATCGGATTTTGAAAATGAAAATGCTAATAAAACAATAAACTTACAATTACCTAAGTAAACACTAACCCCCCCCCCACCCCCACCACCCCCCCCCCCCCCCCCCCCCCCCCCCCCCCCCCCGCATAAACATCAGCTTTTGAAAATGAAAATGCTAATAAAACTAATGGTCAATTAAATCATTACGAAGATAAGATACGAAAATATCAACACATATGAATTCTCTGGTCATTCTTATATCAATCTAATCAAGTTGTGTGACTTCTACTGTTCCATTCGCCACCATTTTAAATAATACGGAAAAACAAGAATTAAAAAAAGAACAAACAAAAAAATCCCATACACAAAATTACACAACACATCAACAATATACACGGCTCCGTGCTTGCGCGGGGGCTATGCTCCTAGAGAGAGAAAGACAATGAAATAAAGGTTAAGCCTTTGCGATATATTTAAATAAATCTTTATTTCATATTTGGATATATTTAAATAAATAATTTAAATATATTATATTATTAATAATTTTAAAATTACTTAAAAAGAAACTAAATTATTAAAAAAATTAATATACAAATAAAACTAAAGCAATATTTTGTAACATCAAAATAATAAATTAATAAAAAATATATCATGTTAATAAAATAGATTTTAGATTTTAAAGACTTCTAATTCATGTAATATTACAAAATTCAAAATTTGTTTATTACAATTAATATTTTACCATTAGATATATTAAAATAATATTCTAGATCGATATTCAATTGTCAGTTTTCAACTATTACATGTAAAAAAATATTATTAAGTACGTTTTTTTTTTGAAAATGGGGTTTTATATTTTAAGTAGGTTATTAGAGTACTTTTTCTTTTCGTGAATTTATTCGAGATGAGATTCCGATCTTTTAAACTAAGATAATTTATGTTCTATACATAATTATATTTTTTTTTACATAACTCTAAAATCTCGAACTTGATTCTTCATATTTTATTTGTTAATTATGTTACATATAATAGAAATGCTTACTTCAAATTAAAAATATAAAAAAAAATCAAATTTAAAAATTAGTTATATATATAATTTAACATACAAAAATTCACATACAAATAAAAAATAATAAATGTAATAAATTTAAATATATTATCCGCGCGTAGCGCGGAGAAAGGATCTAATCACAATACTAAAAGCCAGATATCCTTTGATATTAAGCTATCCACGTCACTAAAAATATTCCTCCAATCACAACATTTCATTTCGACACGTCAGACGGGCTTCTGGGCTTACGTCTGGGCTTACGTCTGGGCTTCAAATTAATCTATTATTTAGAGTGGGTTTACGTCTGGGCTTCATTTGCATTATGTCTAGGCTTTATTTTTCATACGCCGAAATCTAAAAAAATGAAAGGAGCCCGACGACAGAAGTCACGAGGATCTACCTCCTACCACTTCGTCTTCTACGCTTGAAACCATAGCGACTGCTTTCGTATCAGCTCCCTCTTTTCTTCGTCTTCCACACAATCAATACTCCACTTAACTTCGATCAATCAATTTCTTCATTATGATTTCGTTTCAGCTCCCTCTTCTCCTGCTTCTTTATATACTCAACTTCTTTCTTTGTACAAACCTAAACCCTAGAACCGCTCTAATCTCAATCCATGGCGACGAAACCAACTGAAAAGTCCCCTGTCTCATCCGCTTCTGATGAAGAAGTCATGTTCTTCAGAGATATCTCTCTAGGTACCCACGAAACTCAACTGCACTTCCGTCTGATCCACTTCTGGGAGGCTTGGAACCCCGACGCTTATTGGCCTGGAGATGCTCCTCATCGATGAAAAGGTTATATGAAATCTTCAATTTTTTTACTTTTAGTTCCAACTTATTTAAATTAGTTCCAATCTTCAATCTTCTAAAAAAATTTGGTTTTTAGTTCCCACTTATTTAATAAAAAACATAGTTAGTTCCCACTTACATGAAATCTTCGTAATCTATCTGTTTATAGATTTGATGAATTTAAACGAGTTTAAGATTACTACCACCAATGATCTGTTTGCTCTGTTTAAAAAAAAATGGATGAAAATAAACGTGTTTAGAACTTGGACCACCACTGAGGTGTTTGTTTTCTTGCTTTATCTCTATCTACTTCAACGCTTATCACTTTTTCGTTTGCATATAAAACATTGTTAGTTCCCACTTATTTAGCTCATCGACGAACAGGTACATGAAATCTCCAAAACGTAGTTATTTAGTTCCCACTTATTTACTTCAAACCGTTCCTCACTTACTTATTGTGGTTTTGCTTATGTTATTCTTCGCAGGGAACTGTTATTCAAGGATTCATTTCGCCAGGACGTATTCAAAAATATTTGCCTAAAATGAAGTGAGGATCAGTTTACAAACTCGACAACTTCCTACGTGCTGTAAGTTCTGAGCTCGTGGATTCTCGGTGGAAGGGTAAGTGTGTTTTTGCGCTAAGGTATTTGTATTCCTTTAAAGACCTAAAAATATGTTAAAAAGTTTTGGATTCCTGCTGTCAACTTCTTACTTTAGAACTGAAGCAGACCCACTGATATGTAGTGTTCTGAGTAAGGAACTTCGAGATTCGAGTTTGATTCTGTCTCGAATGAGATAATACATATTCTATCTAATTTGATGAAATTTCAAAATTGTTTTTTTTTTTGGTCTTGGAGAGTCGTAGGAAGAAAGGGATGAATCGACCGTGACTATTAATTGAGATACTACAAGTTACAATTGTGAGTAAAAATGTAGTTGCCTACTTTGAGCTCAGGCTCAATTGAGGGAGTGAAGAGAAGAGGGGAGATGCCGTTACACAGGTTCATCTCAATGTCTATGATATAACGCATGTGAACAACTACCCCTGTTTATTCTCTTTCTCTTCATAACTCTTCTCTCTTATATAACTTTGTTATTTGATGAAAACCATTTTTATGAGTCTGTATATCATGGACCATTTTTATTTATTTAGAGTTTTAACACTGTTTATCAACTTCATAGGAGCTCATGATCTTAAATTAAATTATTCAGGGGAGGAATCCACTTCAAAGCCAAATTTATTTAGTTGGTCTGTCGTTGTTAGCTGAAACGAAGAATCAAAGCCGTCACTTGGGTAGGTCTTTGTTTCTGATATCTATGATCATTTGTATTCGGTAGCTACGTTGATGGAATGAGTGATTAGAGAATGCTTTGTTTTCCTTAACCCTTCAAGTCTCTAAATAGGCCGAAGCTTCCCATGCATCAAGATAAGAGATTAAATCAAAGATCAAATTTTGTTTGGTATATATATATATATTACTTTCCATCCTGTCTGAATGAAATAAAGAAAGAATAATATGTGTAACCTATTCTATTTCCATCTACATTTCTTCACAGGATCTGGTGATGCCCATTATTGTTTCATTAGATTCTGAATTTTGGTATGTTTGAGTCAGAGAAGGAAGCCAAGAAAGAAGTTTTCACGAAGTATCGAGTCCAGTGGAATGGAGTTCTTGATACTTTCACCAAAGGTGTAGTTTCTTTTTCTGTATTCCACCATTACTTAACCTTTTGCGACAGTTATGTTTTCTTAAACACGATCTGTTCTGAATAATAACTTGATTTATGCCAACACAGTGGTGGTCTTCAATGTAGTTATTGTTGCTTTGTATGAGCTTTATGACAAGCCTCCTCTTCTTTTTAAGTTTTGGAAAAGAATTTTGTTTATAACCATAATAAATTATGTCCTGAGAGAATACTATAATGTAGTGAAATAATCTTCAAATCCAGTTTTTCTGAACCAAGTGATACATTCCCTGAACCAAATCCTAATATGAATTAGGTCAACGGATATAATTTAATCATGTTCTTTAGAAAGTAGTTGAGAATTTTGCTTAGGTCTTGAAATAAGATTACTGTTCTTAAAGATTTTTGTAAAATCTTGCCCTGCTACTATATGATCCTTTGGTTTTAGTTGATGAAAATTTCACGTCTCAAAAATTTTGGTTAAGATCCTCCTTTGGTTTTCCTTCAGATTCATTCAGCAAATGCTCGGAGGTTCTTCAGTCCCTGATTATGAGAAGCTTCAAGTGGATAAGTTTTATTTTCAAATAAAGTACAATGAGTTTCTGCGTAAAACAACAGGAAATGTTAAGAAACGTTTCGCTTCCTTAATCCCTTCATTGTTTCCCAACATATTCTTAAATTTGTTATTGGATTCCAGAAACGTTGAGAGAGGTCTTGCTTCCCTAGACATATTTATTCTGAATTGCATTTTGTTTCTCTCTACGCATTTAAGAATGAAAAATAAAAAAAATGACCTATTCCCAGTTTAAAGGCATGACAACATTATTCATTTGCTCTCTTTCATCAATCTTAAATAGGCAATGTTTCATTTTTGAGTTTTTATGTGGTTCAGGCTACTGATCAATAAGAATAACATGTCTCCAGAATTTTCATTGGCGTTTTTCTATTTTTCCTTCCTTCCAGGTTTAGATTAATTTTCAGTGATATATTGACTTGTACACTACTTTTCCTTACAGTGAGTTAGCAAATGGTTGCTTCAAAGTTGAAAAAGCTTATTTGTTAAACCATCATGCAAATTATATTACACCAAAATTAACTATGATAATTAGACATGAAAAAAAACTGTGAAAAACGTTTAAACAATGATAAAAATCACTAAAAACAAATAATTACTTTAAACTTAAAATATAAGACACCATTATATAATAATAATGTATTTTCATATTTTAATCCATGCTGCTGTTATAAACTACTACATTTTTTTTCTTTCAAGTGTTATAAACTACTATTTTTTTCAGTTCAGTAGAAAACCATTATACGTATTAGTAAAAGTAGTCACATATAAAATTGGTATATAACATTCGATTTCAAAGTGGACGTTAACCTAGAACAATACTGGGAAGTTCATTATTAGAGATTTTTTCCTCACGCATTTACTTATGGTAAAATTATGAACTAATATGATTTAAGCTGTATACACAAGTGATATATTAAGTTTACAAAAAATCCTCAAACTACCTTCATCTTTATTGTGTTAATCGCATTACATTTTTATTTCATATAATGAAAATATGTGTTGCAATAACATAAGCTTTATATTAAAAATACAATCTCATAAATTTTAAAACTAAATCGCAAATTTATAAAAATATTTAGTTGAAAAGGTGAAACGGAAACGACTATTTAAAAAAAACAGAAACAATTGTTTGAAATACAAAATCAATTTTAGAGCTTAGAAAAATGTGAATGCAAAAAAATTCAATAAAAATATAAGAAATAGGTAAATGAACAAAATTGAGAATACACAATATGCGCGTAGCACGGAAAGAAGACACATAGAGAAATGCTTCGGATCAAGAGAAGCGTCTCCGCAGATTACAGTCAGGTTTGCTCTCTAATCTCTTACAATCAGGTGTTTTGTGATGGTTTCCATTGTTTTCAGCTCACAAGCAACTTTTTTTTTGTCAATATTGAGAATCAATTTGTTGTACTTTTGACAGTTGGAAGCTGGCTGACGTGGCCATAATTGATATTTTTGTTACAGATTCATTTCATTCTTCTAGAGAAAATGATGCAAAAAGACGAGATGGTTGATGTGGAGGGCGCAAAATACTAGATGAATAAAGGAGGTTAGCCAGAAGATGAAATGGCAGCTTTGAAGAGGCAGCTCATGTCCCCAATGTCTACCACAGTTACATCAAAAGATGGTGCAAGAAAACTGGGGTTTGTGAGCCGGTGACAGGGAATGTGGAAGGTACTGAGCTTCCTGAAGAGTGTGATGATAAATCTGTTGGAGAAGACAAAGTATAGATCGCTCATAAAGAAATCCATGATGCAGTGTTTGGAGGACCTGCCAGAAAGAGAGGAAGACGGTAAAGAAGCTAAAGAAGGCATTCAAAATGGTAGCCAAGGCTTTGGGTGCGCTAAAGGGGACAAAGAGACGCAAACTAACTCAGTGAGTAAATCATGTTGACAAATTACTTGTGAATTGTGATACAGTTTGGAATTGTAATATGCAGAACATGTACTTCTGTTTTGTCTCAATTCCACCATGTTAGTTTATTGCAGATTTCTTTGTACTCTTTCTATTACTTGGCCTTTCACCGGAATTAGATTTTTGATCTAAATGTGCAATCTTTATTTTAGGAATTTAAACAATCCCAAAAAACTAACAAAAGAAAGACCTAGACTCTAACAAAGAGAAGTCAGATGAAAGAACCACTGAACCACACAAGATAAAAACAAAAATCAGTTGATGATCTTTAGCCTCCTCTCTAAAGACAGCTACAAGATTAACCGTCTTTGTAAGACCAGTTTTGCTTTCTCTGGAAGTTGTTAATAGAGCTCCATCTTTTTAAGAAAAGACAATTAAGATTTGTTTTTGATTAAGGAAAAGACATTAAACAATAACGGCCAACAAACGTTTCAAAATTTATGTTCACAAAAAATAAAGAAATGCTAAAATCAAAATAGTATATGAAGTTTAACAAAACAAATATTAAAGACTCAAAGTAAGAAAAAAATAATAGTCTAAATCACTAAATATTGTTAGTTTAAATTAAAATAATAAGGCTATATCGAATTAGAAATCATTTATATTTTCAATTTGTGACATTAGTAGAAGATAGTGGATTTTTTTTACTGGAAATGAAAAAATAATAAGAAAATAATGTTTTGGATCATAGTTTTGGACTGAAAATATATTCGAAATTCCCCTAATTGGTATATAAATATTCATTTTTAATAACAATGTAATAACCTGATTGTATTTTTTTTTTAAATAGTAATTTTTAAACCAACTAATATATAATAATAAAATTTAAATAAATTGTGAATATATTTTGAGAATATTTTGATTATCATCTACACTGAGTTTTAATCCAGAATAATATTTTAACTATAGCTAGATTGTAAGATATTTTTTGTTTATAAGTAAACAAATAATATAGTAATATTAATTGCTGACAAAAAAATATGACAATAATAATAATTTCATAGAATTTTCAGTGTATTTGACACATACAACATTTTTAACGTAATTTTATTTAAAGCAATGAGTATTTAAATTAGCTTTACTTATTATCATTGTAAGAAATATGTTATAATCGTAAGAAAATATATTATAGAAGATTAAATAAAATATAAATAAAAACATCAATATGGTATAAATAATACATATGACAAAGAAATATGCGATATGGAGATTAATAATATATATTTTTAATAACCTAAATATGTAACAGAAGATATTTTGGATAATAACTAAGGTTATACAAATTCTTTATTCATTTCACATTTGCTCACCATCCTAAATATATTAAAAATAGAAAAAAAAATTGTAAGTTTTATTCATTTCTAATTCAATTTACTATTTATATTTTTATTACATAGAAGTAATATATTATAATATAGATATTAAATATAACATTATTTGAATCGGGAAAAACCTCTATTAGATAAAAGCACATTGTACCGAATGTTGAGATATAACTATGCATTTATTAATCACATCTTTTTGGTTCTTAAAATTATGTTTTTGACTCACAGATTAGGGCTGAGATTCATCATCTTCTCTCTCCTTTGGTTGCGGTGAGAGAGCAGATGTTTACGAGAACCTGCTATTCCATGGGAAATCAAAGCTGGCTAGTGGTTGATCTTCCCACACGTCTGATGGACATCTCTTCTAACTCGCGTTGGCAGCTACCTTTCATACGAAGCTGTCTCGTGAGTCCGTATACAACCCAGAGCGCATCAAATGTTATTTGGATTGAGATGACTCAATTCCTCCTCGATGAAGTCCATCCCTTGTACCACCACTTGTGTGGTCAAGTGTTCTCATCAGATCGTGGGTTCCGTACACTCACAGAAGAAGGCTGCCGTAGAGCACGTATTCATATTTACTTGTCACCTCTGTTCGCGGCGACATCTGAGAAATGTAGCGCTCTCTACTACTTTTTTCCTTGTCTAGCTAACTTCTTATTAACTTTCTTAACGCTTTCCTGTCTTCAGCTGCTGCACTAGAGAAACTGGTGACGCTGGCAAAGGAGATGTCAGCCCGTTTCTACTCTGGCCTTTCCGCGGCAACCCCACACTTCAAAATTCAAGCTTGTGCTCTCCGAGAAGTCTCCTTTGCCATGGATGGTCCATACTGGACTGCCACGAAGACTGTTATGTTCAAAGTGTAGAAGCCGTAAAACCGGATCGATACTAACGATAATATAAATACGATGTTAAGGAAAATATAGACGATTCGAAACCGAAATCTAAATGAAACCATGGAGTCGAGACGAATCTCTTTCCTTAACTCTTAATATTCGCTCCGTTAGTGCGACGGATCTGTACGAACATGAGTCCCTAGATAAAACCATGATGGGTTATCACGCGGCACTCGTGAAGAACCTCTACGAACTAATAATCTACGAAACACTCTCTAGACTTACGCTTAGGAGTTTTGTTGGTATTTAGCTTTCGAAAAAATTAAGAAATGAATGAAGAGGAGGCGAGTATTTAAAGAAGAGAACCGGATTTGATTTTCGAAACTGTTGCACAGGTTTAGTGAAAATATCTCTGAAATCTTGGGAGTGGTGAGTTGAGAAACTTTCTCCGCAAGATCTCTCTTCTGTTGACTCGTTATGATCCATTTCGAACAGACAAACTTCGTGTCGTTTTTAGATAAACTACGTGTCGTTTATACACGAACATCATACTGTTTTTTAGAAATGAAATGGCAAAAATGTAGAGCTTAACCTGTCCAAAAAGAATATTCTAATTGGGCCAGATGCCCTCCACCAAGCCCAAGCCCAAGCCCAGGCCCACGCACGCGCCGCCGCCGCCGTCTTCCCATATATAAACATCTCACTTTTGCTCCTCTTCCCCGATGTGGGACAAACTCATACTTCTCTATTACTATTTCTGGGCTTTTCATTTAAATGAAACCCAAAAACATTTCTTTTCACTTATGAACAAAGTCATTGGGCTTTATTGATCCAACAATCCCCCACATGAATAGAAATGACTCTTCTAAACATATGCTGACTAAATGCAGACTCAATAGACTCTAAAAACTATACTTATTCTAATCCTGACTAGACTAAACAGACTTATCGAGAGTGTTTGCGAAAAATTCACTGTGTTTGAGGGTCTGATTGGTAATGGCTGTAGCTTTAAAATTTTTGCTGTAGAAAAAAATCTGTAGACTTTTTGCTGTGGCTTTACATTTTATTGCTGTAAAATTTTATAGAAAGCACTAAAAAATTGCTTTGGATATTTAGCTATGCAGAGCACTTGTACAGCTGTAGGTTATTTCACGAGCTGTGGTTTCAAAAAAAAGTTAAAATTTGATTGCTCTGAATTTGGTGCTGTGGAAATAAATAGAGCTGTAGACAGCACCTACAGCAACTACCAATCACCCCCTGAGTTGGTGACATTTTTAAGCCTTGAACCACTCATAGTTAATATCTCTCGGGTTTACTTTACCAAAAGGTGAACATGATGTCTTGAACCAACCGGTGTTTTATGTAAACCGAGACAACAGACATAACGCAGCTTCATTTTCTCGTAGAACTTAGTTCTCTATTGTGTTCATTGTGGCCCTGAACTATTCCTGGTTTTCATGAGTGAACTTAGAGAATATAGCCTTGCATTCATTCTCTTAGAAACGGCCCCATTTCACACTCATTAGGTGATTGACCATGAAAAGTATTGAGTAATACTCCGCTTAGAAGCTATGGAATCATTAAAAGCTTCTGCTTATCCTTCACACATTCATTAGCACTTTTATCATCTTAGGAGCTGGGAAGAGACTACTTTGTGTCAAGTGCTTTGGTTAGATTCTGTTTGATTTTATTTTCCCTTTGAACCTACGTCTTGGGATCTCCAGTCATGATAGGTAGGGTTGCAATCAAGCATCCTCATTCGTTATAGGCTTCCAACCCATTCCTTTTGATGATTTAGCAACAACATCTCGTGGCAAACCTTTAGTAAATGGATCAGCTAGGTTGTCAGCCGATTTGATGTAGTCTATTGTGATTACGCCATTTGAGATAAGTTGTCTAATGGTTTTATGTCATCTTCTGATGTGACGAGATTTACCATTGTAGAAATTATTCTGAGCCCGAGCTATTGCTGATTGACTATCACAATGTATGCGTATAGCTGGCACAAGTTTCTCCCACATAGGAATATCTTCCAAAAAAATTCTAAGCCACTCAGCTTCTTCTGCTGCTTTGTCTAAGGATATGAACTCAGATTCCATGGTAGATCTGGCTAACACTGTTTGTTTGGTAGATTTCCATGATATTGCTGCTCCTCCTAGTGTAAAGACATATCCACTTGTGGATATTGAGTTTTTAGAATCTGGTATCCAGTTAGCATCACTGTATCCTTCTAAAACTGCTGGTTCTTTACCATAGTGAAGCTCAAAATCTTTGGCGTAGCGCAAGTAAATGAGTACCCTCGTTATAGCTTTCCAGTGTGTATGACCTGGATTACTTGTATATCGACTAAGTACGTTAAGTGCATGTGCCAGATTCGGTCTAGTACAATTGGTCAAGTACATGAGACTTCCGATCACACGTGAATACTCGTTTTGTGAAACCGCTTCACCTGAATTCTTTGTCAAGTGCATTTGGGGATCTAACGGGGTTTTTGCCGTACTATTAGAGTAATTTTTAAATCTCTCTAATATTGTTTGAGCATAATGAGATTGGGTTAAGATAATTCCGTTTGAATTTCTTGTGACTTTAACCCCGAGAATTATATTTACTAATCCCAAGTCTTTCATCTCAAATGTCCCTTTGAGGATGTTCTTTGTTTGATTGATAATGTCTTTATTGCTTCCAATAATGAGCATATCATCTACATATAAACATAGCAAAACATACGCATTTTTGGTAGTTTTGTAGTATATGCATTTGTCACATTCATTTATTTTGAAACCATTTGACATCATTGTATTGTCAAATTTTTCGTGTCATTGTTTAGGAGCTTGTTTACGCCCATAAAGTGACTTTACAAGTCGACATACTTTGTCTTCCTGTCCGGGAATGACAAAACCTTCAGGTTGTTTCATGTAAATTTCCTCTTCTAAATCCCCATTTAGAAAAGCAGTTCCTACATCCATTTGATGGATTTCTAAGTATCTTAAGGCTGAAATTGCTATCATCAGTCTTATTGATGTTATTCTCGTCACTGGAGAGTATGTATCAATATAGTCAAGGCCTTCCTTTTGTCGGAATCCTTGAACTACAAGCCTAGACTTGTATTTTCCACCAGGTTTTCGTGTCATTATCCATTTATTCCCTAATACTTTGCAGCCAGGTGGTAAATCCGTTATGTAATAAGTATAATTTTGCATGATCGAATCAAATTAACTTCTGACAGCTTCGTTCCAGAATGGAGCTTCTGGTGAAGCCATGGCTTCTGCCAAATTTTTTTTGGAACATTTCTACTAAAAATGCCATTAGGAAATCTTCTCCAAAAGATTTTTCTTTTCGAGCTCTTTTGCTCCTTCGAGGTTCATCTTTTTCTCCATTTTCTGAAATATCATTTATAGAAATCTCGACGTTTGTTTCTGTAACACCCCCGAACCGTTTTAGACATCGGTCAGTCAGCCGGGCAACAATCAAACAAGAACATGCCCGAACGACCTTCTTCTGCCAAGTCCAGAAGTGTCACAACGGGTTTAGAATAGACTTTCCAAGTCACAAAACATAATTCTATAACCCAGAATATCCATAAAACTCGTTTTCTCTAATCTTCGGCCTGAGGCTTTGCAACCCGTACCGAGTAATAGAGTTGTGTTAGGTTGGACTAACCTAATATCAGATTCAACACGTCACGAATATAAAACATACTTTATTTTATATATATAAAACATGAAGTTCACAAGACCAAAATATTATACATAGGGTCCATGGACGCAGTCGAAAGTAAAACATACATTCATATATCTTGAAAATGAGTCTTTAGCAAAAGATGATCAATCTACACCAGCTCCTACAGTTCCGCGAGTGCTACGGTCCTCTCTACTGGTCACCTGCAAAAAGGATGTGAGGAGTGAGTGAACTAGTTTCACTCAGTGAGCCGGGGTTCCCTATCTAGCATATACAACTACCCGTCATTCTAAACTAACCCCAAACACAAGCAAGACGGGTAGTTCAACAATCAATATTCAAATATTAAATTTTAAATGATTAAGCAGTAAACAATTAAACCATAATAAATCCAAACACTCTTTATGAGTGTCATCACATCAATCAACCATATATATACTCCTAGGGCCCAACAGAATCATTCTTCCTCCACATAAGGGACACCGGCAATCCCTTCACTATTACACCACACAGGCGTAGGCGCTCGGGAATCGCCCGGTCACGGTCCTCAATCGGAATCGCCGTGCCCCGGTCCTCTATCGGACTCGCCGGGGGCTGTCACATCCACGTGTGACACTCGGCCTTGGTGATCAAGCCAAGTTAAACCGAGCCCACCACTTTCCGGACCACGACCGGCTTAGTGGTACCATTTGAGGAAGCAATGACCTGCAAACTACTACTAGAACCACCACGAGGTTCTCATACAACAGTACCAACACGAGGTACACACTATAACAACATATAATAATCACACAATCACAATAATCCGGGTGCTTAGACTAGTCTTGCTATCCACTTAGCCCAGACATCGTCTCAAGCCTCGGATCCACAAACTGACACCTAGACCGGTCCGACAATCCTAGCTCGGAAACCGTCTCCGATGTCAGGGACCTGCATTAAAAACACGTTAACAAACAATTAACCGTGACTCACAGTGATTAAGCGATGTGGCTTGACTTTCTGATTCCGGAAGCTGACCAAACCCTTTTTATCCCCTCCAATCTTCATCTTGATTCCGTACCGTTAATCCCGCAATTCTGTACCGTTAATCCTGCAATCTTGTAACATGTCTTGCTTCTCCGAGCAATTCTCTAATTTATTTATTTTCTTTTCTTTCCTTTCTTTTTCTTTTATTTCTTTTCCCTTTATTTCTTTTCTGCTCTTTCTCTCTCTTCTCCTCTCTTTTGGTCGTTGATGTTGTGAGAAAATGGCAAAGGTCCACCTTCCTTTTATAGTAAAACCAGATGAATAGATTTGTGACAGCTGCCCCACCTTCTCTCTTTGATGACCACGTCACCTTGACCTTGTCATTCTCTTCTTTTTCCACGTAGTGTCTCCCCTCCAAGATGGACACGTAATGATGACAATGCAAGGCAAAATATGATTCACTCTTCTCCTCTTCTCTCTTGGACACGTGATTGTCAAATATAAAATATTTCTTTGTCTCTTCTTTCCTTTTAAGCATGATTAACTAACCCAAATTTGGTGACCAAAACTCCACATTCATTGGTCACTACTCTTTGAAAAATGGTTTAATTATCCAATTAAGCTATTGACTTACATTTAATGACATTGCACCATATCATTAAACTGTAGTCAAATTTCGATGACTCCACTTCCCGCCGATACTATTCCGAGCCTTCTCTTTTTTTTTTTTTTTAGACGGAGTATTACATCCTCCTCCCCTTATAAGAATTCGTCCCCGAATTCTCTAGGGTTTCGATGGATCCCCCTCTTCCATCACTACATCTTCATGGAAGAACTCTGGATGCGATGCTTTGAATCTCGACTCATCCTCCCAGGTCACGACCACACGGTTTCGCTTACCCAAGAAGACTTGGACTTGAGGAATCTCTCGGTTCTTTAGTTTCCGTATTCGACGTTCACCTACTCGGATCGGCCCCTCTAGATAAGTGAGGTTTGTTTGCAGGTTTTCGATTTGATCCATCTCAATAGCTTTGGGATCATGAACATGTTTCCGTAGCATTGATACATGAAACACCGGATGCATCCTCATTTCTTCAGGTAGGTGGAGACGATAAGCTACCTCTCCGATTCGTTCTATAATCTGATAAGGTCCGATGAATCTTACCGCTAGTTTCCCGACTTTCCCGGATCGATCTTTTCCTTTCTGAGCTGACACCTTTAGATAAACCCAATCACCAATACTGAACACCACTTCTCGCCTTGATTGATCAGCGTACTTCTTTTGCCTATCCTGCGCTTTCTTCATATTGGTTTGAATGATCTCCAACTTTTTCGTCGTCTCTTCTACAATTTCGGGTCCGAACTCTCTTCTTTCTCCAACTTCGGTCCAGCACAAAGGTGTTTTGCATGGCCTCCCATAAAGCGCCTCATATGGTGCCATACCTATGCTAGAATGAAAGCTGTTGTTGTAGGAGAATTCGATTAATGGTAAATGCTTTTCCCAGCTTCCCGCCCAATCCAATATACACATCCGCATCATATCCTCTATGGTGCGAATGGTTCTTTCGGTTTGGCCGTCCGTCTCGGGATGATACGCAGTGCTTATGAATAACTTAGTTCCCACTGCTTCTTGTAACGCCTTCCAAAAATTTGAGGTGAATCTAGGATCTCGATCTGAGACTATATCTGTTGGCACACCATGCAACCTCACAATTTGGTCCACATACATCTCTGCCAATACTTCTACCTTATCAGTTTCCTTCATAGGTAACAAGTGCGCCACCTTCGTCAGTCTGTCAACAATCACCCATATTGTGTTATTTGATCTACCTCGAGCCGGGGGTAACCCAGTGATGAAATCCATGGATATGGAATCCCATTTCCACTGAGGTACTGGTAAGCTTTGTAACAACCCTCCTGAAATCTGATGCTCGACTTTGACTTGTTGACAAGTTTGACATTGAGCCACCCATCGCGCCACTGATTTCTTCATTCCTGGCCAATGATAATACCTTCGGATATCTCGATACATTTTCGTACTCCCGGGGTGGATACTGAGTAACGAATGATGCGCCGACTTCAAAATCTCATCTCGTAGCCTTTCTCCATGTGGTACTGAGATCCTTCCATTAGTAAAAGTGTACCATCTGATGCCACATGATAGCCACTTGGGTTTGCACCTTCATGATTCTTGACTTCCTCGATGATTCTCTTTAGCTTTTCATCACATTCTTGCTCTTTTCTGATCCGTGCGAGTAAACCTGCTTGGTTTACGGCACGCATGCCTAAAGGCTCACTTGGTTCTCCTTCAATTGCCCGTAATGTCATCAACTTGAGTTCATTCGATAACGCTTCCACTTCCTTTCCAACATTGGATGCCATCTTTCTACGACTTAGTGCATCTGCGACTACATTAGCTTTGCCTGGATGATATTGAATCTTCAGGTCGTAATCCGCCACAAACTCAATCCATCGCCTTTGTCGGAGGTTCAAATCAGGCTGTGTGAACAAGTACTTGAGACTTTTATGATCTGTGAATACTTCCACGACTTCTCCATATAAGTAAGATCTCCAAATCCTTAACGCAAACACCACTGCCGCCATTTCTAAATCGTGTGTTGGGTAGTTCTCTTCATGTTTCCTGAGTTGCCTTGATGCATAAGCAATTACTTTGCCTTCCTGCATCAACACACAACCCAACCCAACCCTAGAAGCATCTGCGTACACAGTGTAAGGTTTACCTTGTTCAGGTAATGCCAATACTGGTGTTGTGGTCAAAGCTTTCTTCAGTCTCTGAAATGCTTCATCTGTTTCTTTTCCCCAGATGAACGAAACTCCTTTTCCGGTCAACTTCGTCAAGGGCTTAGCGATCGAAGAAAAGTTCTTGACGAACTTTCGATAATACCCGGCTAACCCGAGGAAACTTCTTACCTCGGTTACCATTGATGGCCTTTGCCATTCCTCGATGGCTTTCACCTTTTCCGAATCTACGGAAACTCCTTCTCCAGACACACGGTGCCCCAAGAACCCGATCTCTCTTTTCCAGAAAGAACACTTGCTGAACTTGGCATACAGCTTCTGGTTTCTTAACCGTTCCAACACTAGCTTCAAGTGTGCTTTGTGCTCGACCTCTGTCTTGGAATATATTAAAATGTCATCGATGAAGATTATCACGAACTTGTCGAGATAATCGTGGAAGACTTCATTCATCAATCTCATGAAGGCCGCCGGTGCATTAGTAAGGCCAAAAGGCATTACGACGAACTCATATTGTCCATAACGAGTTCTAAACGCAGTTTTCATGACATCACCTTCTGAAATCGGAATCTGATGATAGCCCGACGCCAAGTCGATCTTCGAAAACAAACTTGCTCCCCTTAGCTGATCCAACAACTCGTCTATCCCCGGAAGAGGATACTTATCTTTGATGGTGATATTGTTGATTCCTCGATAATCAATGCAAAGCCGCATGATACCATCCTTCTTCTTAACAAATAAGACCGGAGCTCCCCATGGTGAAGAGCTATGTCTTATGAAACCTTTCTCCATTAAATCTTCAAGTTGTTTCTTCAACTCTGCTAACTCTGCAGGTGCCATGCGGTAGGGAGTCTTTGCTATCGGCTTAGCTCCAGGTTCCAAGTTAATTGTGAAAGGGTTACTCCGAGGTGGAGGTAACTCTTTCAACGCTGCAAACACATCCTCGAACTCTTGTACTACCGCAATATCTGTAATTTCAACTCCATTGCTAGCGGATCCTTCACTAGCAGTTACTGTTACCAGATACGCTTCTCCATCCTTGAGCAAATCTTCCACTCTCAAGGCAGCTACTAAAGACACATACTTACTTGGACTGATCCCGTAGAATACTATTTGCCGTTGCCCGTTCTCCTTGAACGAAATACGACCTTTTACACAATCTAATTGTGCCCGATAGCCTGATAACCAATCCATGCCCAAGATAACTTCATATCCTTTTAAGGGCACCACGAACAAATCTGCCAAGAACATCTTCTCGCAAATGACTAATGGAACTCTTCTGAGGCATTCTTTTGCTTGGAGGGTTTGGTCTCCGGGAGTCATTACAGCCACATCCATCCTGTCAATCACAAATGATCCCACAAACTCGGCAGCTACCTCAGGGGTCACAAAACTATGTGTTGCCCCGGAGTCGAACAATACATGTGTGGGACGCCCCGCAACATGTAAAGTTCCTGCCACAACATCAATATATATCAACAACATAATAATTATCCAACATAAATTAACCAATCCATCACAAGCAATCACACAACACAAAATCAATCTAGTAAGGTTAAAGAACCCAAATACCTGTGATGGGACCCTTAGATGGGCCTGGAGGTTTAGTATCCTCTAGTTCTAAAGCGTAAACTCTACCTCCTATAGCTTGCCTTTTTGGCGGTGGTGCGATTGCAGGTGGAGCTGGAGGAGGATGGACAGTGATTGGCGTAGCTGGGATAGGACGGTTGACGCTTGATGTTAGGAGTTTTCAAGGCTCCTAAGACAAATGTTGTAGTATAGTGATTGTCGAACCAGTTCTGAGGGATATCAAAGCACTGAGAATGCAAGTACTCACTTAATCTAAGTGCAACCAATGATTTAGATGGGTTTTAAGCTATGACTAAAACTAGAAAGCAATAACAGAATGATACTTTCTTGACTAAGGGAAAATAGAACTCATGGGCATAGGGATTAGACCTTGGGTGATCAAGTATCGAACTAAGGATGGCAAATGATCAATCAAACTATCAACCTTAAGCCTAGACACAATTCTAAGCAAGCTCTATGTCTAGATGAATACTCATTTGCTAACATATCTCAAACATCAAATGTCTTTGGTTGAATAATATGAAAGCAATCATTACTAACAAGTCTATTAGCTATCTTAGCATCTTTAACAACAAATGTCTTTGGCAAAGTATACTAAAAGCTTAGGAGAGTTGTCTCAGGCATTTCATCAAACACCTTTCGGGTGGGAAATGCCTATTGATCAACTTTTGAGTGGCCAACTCAGAAGATGCATTAAGAATACTCTACTAGCAAGGAACAAGAATGATCTACACTAAAACATCCTAGAACTAACCTAATCACTCTTAATCTCCCTAACCCATGAATTCAAAAGGTGATTACTCACTAATCTCCATGATTCCTCTTAAACCCATATTGGATTTCAGATTAATCATTCAGAGAAAATACAGATAATAGAATAGAAATCAACAGTAGAACATGTGATCAATGAATCAAAGAGATCCCCTTTTTCCAGGTTTTTGGTGGTTTTCTTCAGAACAAAAGATAGCCCTGCCTCCTGGTGGCTTACAGAGTATTAAAACATAGGTTTAGAAAATAAAAACGTGCATCATGAAATGACCAAAAGGCCCTTGAGAAATCATAAGTTCGAGCAGAAATAAAACGCGGAGCGACCTCCGCTCGTCGCTCCGAGTAGTCGCTCCACACTTCGGGAGCGACCTCGCTGTGTCGCTGCGAGAGGTCGCTCCGGACTCGTTCTCGCGTTCCCGAGTGATGAAAATGCGAGCGACCTCCGCTCGTCGCTCCGAGTAGTCGCTCCATGCTTCGGGAGCGACCTCGCTGTGTCGCTGCGAGAGGTCGCTCTGGCTCCATTGTGTTGTCGTCATGCGATAGAAATGCGAGCGACCTCGGGGTGTCACTCTGGCCAAGTCGCTCTGGGCTTCGGGAGCGACCTGGAGTGGTCGCTCTGATAGGTCGCTCCGGGTCAGTTTTCGGCTTCCACCGGGATGAAATGGCGAGCGACTTCTCCGCATCGCTCTGGTAAGGTCGCTCTGAAAAGGCAGGTCAGAGCGACTTGCTGGTGTCGCTCCGGGAAGTCGCTCCCAACGCTCTGCTCGTCCAATGATCATCTTTACACCTCCTTTGAGCTCCAAATGCATCCAAATAGCCCCAAGAACTCCATGTGGCACTCCAATACCTAATAGAGACTCATGTATGCAAAATGCAACCTAAACATGTCTAAATCCTAATCTCTATAATGAAAATAATTATGAATGAATGGATAAAACAATGCAAATATGCAAGGTATCAACTCCCCCAAACTTGTTCTTTTACTTGTCCACAAGTGAACTTTCTAGAACTCATAGGGAGAGAGGTTTGAAAATGGGAGCTCTTAGCCAAAAGAAACACAACTAGCACTCAATTCAACATCTAATCCAGCATGAGCACACTCTCTTATTACACTCTAGCTTCTCTAGGCCTATCTCAACTCTTTTTGCCCTTAAACTCATCATCATGCATCCACACATTCAAATCAACCAAATCTCACATTCATTAAGCACAAAACATCAGGTGAATTCTTGCAAATGGTAAGTTGGTCCAAGTCATTTGGTTGGGTGAGGGAAGACTTTTATTCAAGTGATTCAAGAGGTTCGAAACATAAAATCTTTAAGGTGGTTTACTCTCGAAACAAGTAGCCTTGACATTGCACATAATATATCTAAGAAAGGGATCAACTCATGCATACAATGCTCAATCTCCATTGTTCTACCCTTTTCCCAAACATACAATTACACAATCATTCTCAAATGCCAAACCCAACTCACATCTCTCACCAAAAGATCCTAAGAACATTAACTCCTTCTCTTTGAAATCTACAAGGGATTTTTCACAACCTCAAAACATTACTTAGCTCCTAACAACTTTGCTAGCCCCCTTTTTCTTTCTTTTTCGTTTCTTTTCATATTTTATTTCTCTTTTTTTTTTTTTTTTTTAGATGGGGGCCAAGACTTTTCATAACTTGAGCTAGAGGTTTTTCTACTTATCCCAATAAGACAATTCACTTAAACACAAAGAGTCATTTCTTTTCCTTTTTCATTGCTCCCAAATCATAATCACAACTCTCACCTCCCACCTATAGCTAGACAATAGAGTGCCCAATCTAGCAAGAATGAAGATCAAGCATTGTCGTTCCCGATACTCTCAACATTATGCACATGTAAGACTTTCCGAAGAAGGCCTCACTCATCAAACAATGAAAGCTTAAAAGGAGGGAAAGGTTTTGGGAGTGGTCTACCACTAGAGTTTGTCAGAATAAGATTGGCATAAAGGATGTGACAACTCAGGTGTGTATAGCCATGACTCAGTACACAAGGGACCATGAGCAAGAAGCATTAAGTTCGTTTAGTTCAAATAAGGTTGTAGTTGGCTTCAAAGACTGAGTTTCAGCAATCAACAAGTTTCAGGAAGAGTCTTCAAGGCTCGAAGCATACAAGTGTTTTTGAGAGGTGCATAAGCTATTCAGGTGCAAGTAGTGTTCTTTACAAGGCATTTCAACTCATTGCTCCCAATGCAAGTAAATGCAACCTATATGCTCTAGACTCTCCTAGAAGTGCCAATGATGCAAACTAAATGAATTTTTTTTTTATGCAAATATATATGTATAATGCAATGCATGAGACTCAAAATCATCAAAGCAAACGTGATCAAATACTTGGTACCGCCCCCAAACTTAAATGACACAGTCTCTGTGTTGTCAAGGAGAGAGAGATACCCAAAAAGAGAAAACTAATATGCAAAAACGAAATGGTATATACAAGGGAAAGTAGTGTGTTACCTTCTATGGAGAATGAGTAGAGGGAGATGCTCCCTCCTCGTCGTCCTCAGGTGGTAACTCTTCAAGGTGCTCATCAGCAAGAGTGCCCATCTCTTCAATGTAGAAGGCTTGCCCGAACACAGTTGGTTTCTTCATTTTCTCCTTGATGTCAAAGTGGAGAACATGCCCTTTACCCAAATGGAGATCAATCGTGCCCGCTTTCACCTTAACAATTGCTCCTGCTGTAGCTAAGAATGGCCTTCCAAGAATCAATGGGTCTTGAGCCTCCTCACCCATCTCAAGCACCACAAAATCTGTAGGTATCTCATATTTTCCAATCTTCACAGGTAGGTCCTCTAAGATGCCCACAGGGTACTTCACTGAACGATCAGCTAACACCAGAGAGAGTTTACACTTCTTGTACTGAGTGAATCCAAGCTTCTTTGCAACAGACAAAGGCATCACGCTGACACTAGCTCCCAAATCGCAGAGACATTTCTCAAATATCATAGGTCCAAGAGCACAAGAAGAGCTTCCATCAATCTTGGAATGAAGGTTTTTCAACTCATATCCAACATGCTTCTCACTTCTAGTCTGAGACTCCAAGATTTGTTTCAGCAGGGTGTCAGTGCTGCTCCCTTGAGGAGCAAAGGAACCAGATGAGGGGTTTTGATGAGGTTGATAGCTGCCTTGCTGGTTGTTTCGAGGCGGATAACCACTCTGTTGGTTGTTGGGGTAGGATTTCTGTTGGTAGTTGTTGTACTGAAAGTTGGGCTCTTTTTTGTACCAGCTACCATTGTTGTTGATGAAACACAGGTCTTCCTGACCTTCCAAGCCCTCAACCTCATGGACAACAGGTGGTGTATCTTGGCTTGGGTTACCAACAAAGTGCAGCTGCTCTTGTGTGGCTTTATCAGCAAGGAGGATGTCGATCTTATCCTGTAGAGCTTTCAACTCCTTCCTCGTCTGCTTATCATCTGTTCGACTGCTTCTGTCGTGGTCTCCACTGTAGACTGCATCACTCTTTACCATGTTGTCAACCAGCTCCTCTGCATCTTCCTCAGTTCTCCCCAAGAAGAACCCATTGCTAGTTGTATCCAGTCTGGCCCTGTACTTAGGAAGAGCACCACGGTAGAATGTGCTCAGCAAGCTCTCCTTAGAGAAACCATGGTGTGGGCATTGAGCTTGGTAGCCTTTGAATCTCTCCCAGGCTTCACTGAATCCTTCCAAGTTCTTCTGTTGGAAACTGGAGATCTCATTTCTCAGCTTAGCAGTTCTTGAGGATGAGAAGAATTTCTCCAAGAATGCTCTCTTGCACTCATCCCAAGTGGTGATAGAGTGTCTGGGTAGAGACTTCTCCCACTGATGTGCCTTATCCCCCAAAGAGAAAGGGAATAGCTTGAGCTTTAAGGCATCTTCGGACACACCATTGGTTTTTGACAACCCACAGTAGGTGTCGAACCTATCCAAGTGATCAAATGGGTCCTCCAGAGCCAAGCCATGATACTTGTTGTTCTCGATCACGTTGAGGAGTCCTGACTTGACCTCAAAGTTGTTGGCTGCCACAGCTGGTGCTCGGATTCCGAATCTGTGACCATGTATGTTGGGGCGGTCGTAAGTGCCAATGGGTCGAGCTGCCCGCGGTTGGTGTTCTGCCCCTTGCGGTGGATCTGCCATATCAATATCCAAGTGGGCCTGGTGTTCTTCTTCTCTTCTAGCTCTAGCACACTCCCTCTCAAAAGCTCTGATGTCTGCTACTATTGGAACTAGGTTTGATGGACCCCTGCTCCTCAAGTTCATACACCTGAAAGTGAAAGGTAGGTGAAGAAGAAGAATCAGTAACAAAACAAAATTAAAATGACTTAGTCTCAAGCAAGTGACTAAATCTCAATGTTTAAATCTACTCAGAATTTGGCAAGGGCGCCAATTTGATGTTAGGAGTTTTCAAGGCTCCTAAGACAAATGTTGTAGTATAATGATTGTCGAACCAGTTCTGAGGGATATCAAAGCACTGAGAATGCAAGTACTCACTTAATCTAAGTGCAACCAATGATTTAGATGGGTTTTAAGCTATGACTAAAACTAGAAAGCAATAACAGAATGATACTTTCTTGACTAAGGGAAAATAGAACTCATGGGCATAGGGATTAGACCTTGGGTGATCAAGTATCGAACTAAGGATGGCAAATGATCAATCAAACTATCAACCTTAAGCCTAGACACAATTCTAAGCAAGCTCTATGTCTAGATGAATACTCATTTGCTAACATATCTCAAACATCAAATGTCTTTGGTTGAATAATATGAAAGCAATCATTACTAACAAGTCTATTAGCTATCTTAGCATCTTTAACAACAAATGTCTTTGGCAAAGTATACTAAAAGCTTAGGAGAGTTGTCTCAGGCATTTCATCAAACACCTTTCGGGTGGGAAATGCCTATTGATCAACTTTTGAGTGGCCAACTCAGAAGATGCATTAAGAATACTCTACTAGCAAGGAACAAGAATGATCTACACTAAAACATCCTAGAACTAACCTAATCACCCTTAATCTCCCTAACCCATGAATTCAAAAGGTGATTACTCACTAATCTCCATGATTCCTCTTAAACCCATATTGGATTTCAGATTAATCATTCAGAGAAAATACAGATAATAGAATAGAAATCAACAGTAAAACATGTGATCAATGAATCAAAGAGATCCCCTTTTTCAAGGTTTTTGGTGGTTTTCTTCAGAACAAAAGATAGCCCTGCCTCCTGGTGGCTTACAGAGTATTAAAACATAGGTTTAGAAAATAAAAACGTGCATCATGAAATGACCAAAAGGCCCTTGAGAAATCATAAGTTCGAGCAGAAATAAAACGCGGAGCGACCTCCGCTCGTCGCTCCGAGTAGTCGCTCCACACTTCGGGAGCGACCTCGCTGTGTCGCTGCGAGAGGTCGCTCCGGACTCGTTCTCGCGTTCCCGAGTGATGAAAATGCGAGCGACCTCCGCTCGTCGCTCCGAGTAGTCGCTCCATGCTTCGGGAGCGACCTCGCTGTGTCGCTGCGAGAGGTCGCTCTGGCTCCATTGTGTTGTCGTCATGCGATAGAAATGCGAGCGACCTCGGGGTGTCACTCTGGCCAAGTCGCTCTGGGCTTCGGGAGCGACCTGGAGTGGTCGCTCTGATAGGTCGCTCCGGGTCAGTTTTCGGCTTCCACCGGGATGAAATGGCGAGCGACTTCTCCGCATCGCTCTGGTAAGGTCGCTCTGAAAAGGCAGGTCAGAGCGACTTGCTGGTGTCGCTCCGGGAAGTCGCTCCCAACGCTCTGCTCGTCCAGTGATCATCTTTACACCTCCTTTGAGCTCCAAATGCATCCAAATAGCCCCAAGAACTCCATGTGGCACTCCAATACCTAATAGAGACTCATGTATGCAAAATGCAACCTAAACATGTCTAAATCCTAATCTCTATAATGAAAATAATTATGAATGAATGGATAAAACAATGCAAATATGCAAGGTATCAACGCTGCACTGGGTAGAGATGTGCCCTTTCTTTCCACACGTGAAACATGTAGGATTGTAGGAGTTTGACTGAAAGGATCCAGGTTTCTTCCCATAGCATTCACTTGACTTATGGCCTATCTTGCCACAGTTAAAGCATTTCCCTGTGAACAGAGATCGTCGACTTGGCCCTCCCGACTCCTTTTCCTTATCTTTACCCTTAAAAGATCTTTGGTTTCCACCATACTTTCCTTCTTGATGCTGCTTGGATTTCTTAGTTGCCGCCTTCTCAGCTTCCAATCCAATCTCCACATTCACAGCCTTTTCCACTAGCTCGGTCAGACTCTCGTAGTTCCCGACTGCCAGTCTATTTTCTAACTCTGGTTTTAGACCAAACATAAAGTTAGAGATCATGGTTTCCTCATCATCTTGTCCTCGTAGCACGTGTCATCGCAGTCGCATAAATTCAGATTCATATTCTCTAACCGTCTTATCTCCTTAAACCAAGTTTGCAAACTGGCGTTGAAGCCTTCGCTTGGATTCAGGAGTAAAGTACTTGCGTTCAAATTCTTTTTTGAATGCCGCCCAAGTGGTGACCAGATATCCTACTTGGCGATCCCTACTCTCCCACCATTCTGCTGCGTCTTTGTCTAAGTAATACACTGCCATCTTCTTCTTAGACTCTTCGGAACACGTCAGCGTCTCAAAGTTTTTCTCCATAATTCGAAGCCACTGGTCGGCTTGAAATGGATCTGTACCTCCTTCAAAATGTGGTGTCTTCATATTCTTCATGGCAGCTATCAATGGTAACATCGGTGTAATAACTGAAGGTTGTGGTGGCACGAGTGGCTGAGGTTGCACTTGAGGTTGTTGTAGTGACCTCGCTATCACGTCATGAAGCATCTTCAAAGTGTGCTCCATTCCTTCTCCTTGTTGTGGTTGATCATGAACTTCTGGTTCAATCGGGTTGTTCCGCCTAATTGGTCTTGGTCCTTGGACACTTGACTCGCTATCATCTGTTTCTGGTCTTCCCCTTACAGTACGGTTTGGTGGAAAGTTTTCTTCTGGTGGTATCTCTTGATCATGCCCAAACAGATTGTTGTTTCTTCCTACGTTTTCTTCACTTAATCCTTGGTTAGTGTGCGGTGTTTGCACTCTCCCCTCGGATTCATATCCCAGTACCCTTCTTCTTGGGACTCTGTCTATACCCAGCATCCAATCATGTCCCCCATCACTCCTTCCCCTCCTTGCCATCTGCAATCCACAAACAAGGAATTCCTATTTAGAATACTAATTAGAGCGGGACTCTGCTGGTTTCCTAATACATCTTTTGCGACACATTTGACTCGATAAAACACGAAAAACGCGTGATTGACCGTATGATCTAAACCATGCTCTGATACCACCTCTGTAACACCCCCGAACCGTTTTAGACATCGGTCAGTCAGCCGGGCAACAATCAAACAAGAACATGCCCGAACGACCTTCTTCTGCCAAGTCCAGAAGTGTCACAACGGGTTTAGAATAGACTTTCCAAGTCACAAAACATAATTCTGTAACCCAGAATATCCATAAAACTTGTTTTCTCTAATCTTCGGCCTGAGGCTTTGCAACCCGTACCGAGTAATAGAGTTGTGTTAGGTTGGACTAACCTAATATCAGATTCAACACGTCACGAATATAAAACATACTTTATTTTATATATATAAAACATGAAGTTCACAAGACCAAAATATTATACATAGGGTCCATGGACGCAGTCGAAAGTAAAACATACATTCATATATCTTGAAAACGAGTCTTTAGCAAAAGATGATCAATCTACACCAGCTTCTACAGTTCCGCGAGTGCTACGGTCCTCTCTACTGGTCACCTGCAAAAAGGATGTGAGGAGTGAGTGAACTAGTTTCACTCAGTGAGCCAGGGTTCCCTATCTAGCATATACAACTACCCGTCATTCTAAACTAACCCCAAACACAAGCAAGACGGGTAGTTCAACAATCAATATTCAAATATTAAATTTTAAATGATTAAGCAGTAAACAATTAAACCATAATAAATCCAAACACTCTTTATGAGTGTCATCACATCAATCAACCATATATATACTCCTAGGGCCCAACAGAATCATTCTTCCTCCACATAAGGGACACCGGCAATCCCTTCACTATTACACCACACAGGCGTAGGCGCTCGGGAATCGCCCGGTCACGGTCCTCAATCGGAATCGCCGTGCCCCGGTCCTCTATCGGACTCGCCGGGGGCTGTCACATCCACGTGTGACACTCGGCCTTGGTGATCAAGCCAAGTTAAACCGAGCCCACCACTTTCCGGACCACGACCGGCTTAGTGGTACCATTTGAGGAAGCAATGACCTGCAAACTACTACTAGAACCACCACGAGGTTCTCATACAACAGTACCAACACGAGGTACACACTATAACAACATATAATAATCACACAATCACAATAATCCGGGTGCTTAGACTAGTCTTGCTATCCACTTAGCCCAGACATCGTCTCAAGCCTCGGATCCACAAACTGACACCTAGACCGGTCCGACAATCCTAGCTCGAAAACCGTCTCCTATGTCAGGGACCTGCATTAAAAACACGTTAACAAACAATTAACCGTGACTCACAGTGATTAAGCGATGTGGCTTGACTTTCTGATTCCGGAAGCTGACCAAACCCTTTTTATCCCCTCCAATCTTCGTCTTGATTCCGTACCGTTAATCCCGCAATTCTGTACCGTTAATCCTGCAATCTTGTAACATGTCTTGCTTCTCCGAGCAATTCTCTAATTTATTTATTTTCTTTTCTTTCCTTTCTTTTTCTTTTATTTCTTTTCCCTTTATTTCTTTTCTTCTCTTTCTCTCTCTTCTCCTCTCTTTTGGTCGTTGATGTTGTGAGAAAATGGCAAAGATCCACCTTCCTTTTATAGTAAAACCAGATGAATAGATTTGTGACAGCTGCCCCACCTTCTCTCTTTGATGACCACGTCACCTTGACCTTGTCATTCTCTTCTTTTTCCACGTAGTGTCTCCCCTCCAAGATGGACACGTGATGATGACAATGCAAGGCAAAATATGATTCACTCTTCTCCTCTTCTCTCTTGGACACGTGATTGTCAAATATAAAATATTTCTTTGTCTTTTCTTTCCTTTTAAGCATGATTAACTAACCCAAATTTGGTGACCAAAACTCCACATTCATTGGTCACTACTCTTTGAAAAATGGTTTAATTATCCAATTAAGCTATTGACTTACATTTAATGACATTGCACCATATCATTAAACTGTAGTCAAATTTCGATGACTCCACTTCCCGCCGATACTATTCCGAGCCTTCTCTTTTTTTTTTTTTTAGACGGAGTATTACAGTTTCAGTTTCTGAGTTCTTGTCATTGTCTCTTTCTTCTCGAGTTCGTTTTAAACCTTGTTTTTCCTTATATGGAAAAATATTTTCGAAAAAGATGCATTTCTTGATTTCATGGCTTTTTTTTCATGAATGTCTGATATTTCGGATTTATGTACCAGAAATCGATAAGCATTACTATTATGTGCATATCCGATGAAGATGCAATCCACTGTTTTAGGTCCAATAGTGACCTTTTTTGGTGGCGGTACCGCAACTTTTGCCAAGCACCCCCACACTTTGAGGTATTTATACGAAGGTAAATTACCTTTCCATAATTCATATGGTGTTTTGTCAGTTACTTTGTGTGGAATTTTGTTGAGGATATAATTAGTGGTAAGCAACGCTTCCCCCCACATGTTCTGGGGTAACCCACATTCCTGCAACATTGCATTCGTCATCTCTTTTAGAGTCATTTTTCCGTTCAGCAACTCCATTAGATTCTGGTGAGTAAGGAGCTGTAGTTTGATGGATTATTCCATGTTCCTTAGAGAATGCATTGAATGGACCATCATACTCGCCTCCTCTGTCGCTTCTAACTACTTTAATAGTTGTTCTAAGCTGATTTTCGACCTCGAGTTTAAATTCTTTAAATTTTTCTAAGGTTTTGTCTTTGCTATGTAATAAATATGCATAACAATATTTTGTGCAGTCATCTATGAAGGTCACAAAGTACTTTTTCCCACCTCTAGTTTGTATGTATTTTAAATCACATAAATCGGTGTGAATTAAATCTAGAGGTTTATTAGTTCTTTCAACACGAGGTGATGACGTTTTTGTGAGCTTAACCTGTACGCATACTTCACATTTTTGTTTACTTATTTTGCATTTAGGAATTAGATTTAAATTCATTAATCTTTGTATAGATTTGTAGTTTACATGGCCTAATCTTTCATGCCATATATTAAAAGACTCAACCAAATAAGCAACTGGCTCTTTCTTATTCATTGAAACTTTTGGAGCTACAACTTTCGGAAGGACTGTCATTGCATTCAACTTGACAAGTCCACCCTTAACATACCCTCTTCCCAAATACATCCCATTCTTCTTATCACGAGCTTGTCCGCCTCAAAACTTGTGGCGAATCCATTCTTGCTGAGCAAGGTTCCCGAGACCAGGTTCTTCCTCATGTCAGGCACATGCTTCACATTTGTCAAAGTGACCTCACGTCCATATGTCATCTTCAAAATCACATTGTCGCGTCCTTCAATCTTGGAGACTGCAGTGTTTCCCATCTTGAGCTTCTCCTGAGTCTTGCTTTTCTCATAGGTGCTGAACACCGCCCTATCGGTGCAAATGTGGGTGGTTGCACCAGTGTCATACCACCATTCCTTGGGGTTGTTGCTTTCAACCATGTTGGCTTCAGTCACCACAGCAATGAGATCCTCCTCAGTGAGATTTGCCTGAGCCTTCTCATCCTTGATCTTTTTGCGACACTCAACAGTCTTGTGCCCCACTTTGTGGCAGTAGTGACATTTCCCCTGAACTTCTCCACATTCGCATTCGCATTGATTTCAATACCTTTGTTCTTGAAGTTTTTTCCAAAAGCCTTCAGGGCTGCAACAGTTTTGGAAAGCTTGGCAGGAGAATGGGCGTGTGCCTTTCCTTTGCCTTTGTGCTCAGCCATGTTGACACTGTGCTCCTTAGCAGTGACATTGTCAGTAATTCGGTTTCTGGATTCCATCTGAAGCCTCATGATGAGCTCCTCGAGCCCCATCTTCTTCTTTTTGTGCTTCAAGTAGTTCTTGAAATCCGCATAGCTTGGAGGAAGCTTTTCAATGAAGCTGAGAGTTGTGAATGTCTCGCAGATGGACATTCCTTCAGCAGCGATTTCATGGAAAAATGAGCTGAAGCGCTTCCACCTGATCCATGATGGGTTTTGAATCCACCATTTTGAAGTCGTGGAACTTTGAGACCACATACTTCTGGCAGCCAGCGTCCTCACCTCTGTACTTCTTGTCCAGTGATCTCCATAGCTCTTTCGCCCTGGGGATCTCACAGTAGACACTGTACAATGGGTCAATGAGACGACCCAAAATGTAACCTTTGCAGATGAAGTCGGAATGCACCCATATGTCAACAGTTGCAAGACTGTGAACATCATCAATCCCGTAAGGCATAAGGGGCTTGTCCTCCTGGATGAACTTGTCCAGCTTCATCGTTGTCAGGAAGAATATCATCTTCTTCTGCCACGTTTTGAAGCCTTTGCCATCAAACTTGTCTGGCATCAGTCCTTGAGTGAACACACTAGGGACAGCCGGAGGAGTTTGAACTGCCACCGGACCACTTGTAGTTGCTGAAAATGAACCCGTCTGATAAAGACCAGCACCGAATAGACTCCAGCGAGTGGTTTCATCAGCAGTGCTTGTTGTTGCTACAGCGGTTGACGCTGTGATGTTTCCAACGGTTGTCACAGTTGCATCAGTGGCTGCAACGTTGAGTGGAGTCTGATTGAAATTTTTGGTGTCAATGGGGGTGTTGTTATCGTTCGTCATTTCTCTGTAGAGAAAACATGAAAAACGGATTAGTACTCCATTCAACAATTAACATATTATTTTAAATAAAATAATAGTCTAAAATCGATGTTCATTTTTGGTGTTTGAACCAAATCATATCGATATAAGTCTTGAGAAAACGTTTTGCAAACTCGCTTATAAGTGTTCGCAGAAACCATTTTTATAGACTTAGAATGTTTCACAAACTCGCTTAAGAAAGCGGTTACTGAAATGATTCATGTATATAACGTTTTAAGACTGTATCAAAAACGTTTTGCGAAAAATGCTAGAAAGCAATCCGCAAAGCGTAATGAAATAAACAATAAACGTTTCGCGGAAGTGCTAAAAGGCAAATCGCAAACACGATTATGAAATAAGAACAAACGTTTCGCGGAAGTGCTCGAAAGCAAATCGCAAACCCCGTTATGAAATAAGAATAAACATTTCGCGGAAGAGCTAGAAAGCAAATCGCAAACACCGTTCGAAAACTCGTTTTTATAAATCGTTTTTCAACCCGATTTGAGCTTTAGACATAAAGCGATTAAGAGTTAAGATTGTAGAAGCCGTAAAACCGGATCGATACTAACGATAATATAAATACGATGTTAAGGAAAATATAGACGATTCGAAACCGAAATCTAAATGAAACCATGGAGTCGAGACGAATCTCTTTCCTTAACTCTTAATATTCGCTTCGTTAGTGCGACGGATCTGTACGAACATGAGTCCCTGGATAAAACCATGATGGGTTATCACGCGGCACTCGTGAAGAACCTCTACGAACTAATAATCTACGAAACACTCTCTAGACTTACGCTTAGGAGTTTTGTTGGTATTTAGCTTTCGAAAAAATTAAGAAATGAATGAAGAGGAGGCGAGTATTTAAAGAAGGGAACCGGATTTGATTTTCGAAACTGTTGCACACGTTTAGCGAAAATATCTCTGAAATCTCGGGAGTGGTGAGTTGAGAAACTTTCTCCGCAAGATCTCTTTTCTGTTGACTCGTTCTGATCCATTTCGAACAAACAAACTTCGTGTCGTTTTTAGACAAACTACGTGTCGTTTATACACGAACATCATGCTGTTTTTTAGAAATGAAATGGCAAAAATTTAGAGCTTAATTTGGTCCAAAAAAAATATTCTTATTGGGCCAGAGGCCCTCCACCAAGAGCAAGACCAAGACCGAGCCGAGCCGGCCGGCGGCGGCGCGCACGCGTGGGGAGTCTCTTCCTTCTCTGGCTCGTTTAAACAAGTGAGTGTGTTATCCCTTATATAAACATCTCACTTTTGCTTCTCTTCCCCCATGTGGGACAAACTCATACTTCTCTGTTACTATTTCTGGGCTTTTCATTTAAACGAAACCCAAAATCATTTCTTTTGACTTATGAACAAAGCCATTGGGCTTTATTGATCCAACACAAAGTTCCAGCTGATTGTCTATTCAACGTGGTCCGCTCTCTAGACTCCCTTGGTCAAACACTTCTGGAGATCCCCTCTATTGAGGAGACGAATTGCGTCTCTCTCCACTTAGGCACGGATGGTAATAGGGTGGTGCGTGAGATTTGCTTCGACAATTCTGGCAGTAGCATGCTGGTGACTTCTGAGGATGTCATCACTTCCGTTCGTGCCCTCAGCATCGACTCGCATGAAGACACCTCCTTTCTCACCGTCACTTATGTGATGCATCCGGTTTCTTCCTCCTCCCAGGCCCAACAAAATTTGGATGAAGGAATTCTCCGATAAGATATGCAACATCATTCAAGACATAGAGCTGAAAACTTTGGTCTGAAGGAATGACATCGAACAAGCTATCTATTAGAAGTGTCTTAGTTTGTTGGAAAGTTTTATTACTTTATTTGAATAATGATGTAACGTTTGAATATATACTCTATGGTTTTGTGTACTATTCAGAAACCACAAGATTACTAATCAGCCTAATCCATTCTGACAGCATTAGATGTTGAAATTTTTTTTGACTCTTGAATTAAAAACAAATTAAACCTTATTTATGTTGTTCAGCATATCATAACATAATATGATACGTCTCTTAATAAGTAATCTCTTAAAGAGCGTTAAGTATACAATATATTAGGCTATTACGATGACCTACTCTCATATGATCATATTGTAAAATCTCGCACTTCTTTTCCTTAGTCCTTACGCAAGTATTTCTACGTTTTCTTCTTGTTTTTCTAGCTCTTCTAACATTATACTCTCGTCATAGTCTCCTTAAAGAAAAAACTTGAAACTTTGCAATTATGGATAGAGAGTTTCATGTTCTTTTAGATATTTAGAAGAATATACTCATAACTCATTTACATGTTAACATGGAGGAGTATATTATATATTTGGTTGTAACATGCCATTCTTAATATGGATCGCAATGAAAGACGTTATCTACAATGTCGCATATTGATATGGCAATAATGCCATCCATGTTTGAGTAATAACTATATAGTAAAGAAGCATACAACTCCATCAGGAACAATGGAAACAATTTATACCAGAAGCTTCCTCACAACAGACAGATCACTTCTCATGTTAATTTGGGTTCTCACATAAAGCTGATCAGTGATCACTCCAAAAGCAAGAAGATATAACCACTAATAATAAAATAAGGTCTGTGTTTAGGATCAATGGATTTCCTTAACGGACTTGCTGATGGAACTGTCGGTATGGCTGGAATGGTTTTTGTGTAGTATTCAGAAACCAAAAGATTGTAGGACCTTAGTTTACAAAGGGGCACAACCATTCAGATTGTGAGATAGATTATAATAACATTGAATAAATACAGAAATACGATGGATTAATCGAAATGGATAATGAGTTTTTGCAGAGTCGAGACTTAGGAATCTCTTTCCTTAACTCAAAAAAAGCCCCGTAGTGTGACGGTTGTATGGGCGATTAGAGTCCCAGGATAAAACTGCATCTTTCGTCTATTCACATCACTTTAATAAGAAGTTTAGCAAACCCTTTTTTTTTTATAACATCACTTTATTACTTAATTAGAGTGTAAATAGTCTACATGAAGCAAATTGGATATTGTTCTTGGGACATATGTATTAAAACTAAAAGAGACATCCTCCCTTATATTTTTTGCTAACTTATCAGCCACTGTATTTGCATCTCTTCCAATCCATTGACATTTAATCCTTTGAAATTTGCCCATCCATGCTCTGATCTCTCTTGTCCAGTTGTAAAACACGAAATGAAGCTGTTTGCTGTTGATAATATTTACTGCTTTCTGACAATCACTTTCAAGTATAAGCTGATTGATGCCTAGACTCCAACAATGTTGCAGCGCCATTAGTATTGCTTGTAGCTCACTCTCCAGGGCACTCTGTGTTCTTCTACCTGTTGCTTGTACAGAGCCTTTGTAAATTCCATCACTATCTCTGATGACCCAACCTGCCGAGCTAGCTATTTCTGTGTTGATGAATGACCCATCAGTGTTACATTTGCTCCATCCGTATTGCGGTCATTTCCATCTATGCAGTCCTGTTGGAATATTTTGAGAAGTATGTGTTCCTCTCCAGTTCAGATCACCTTGCCCATTCTGTCTCCATTCCATAGCATCATTCTTTACGAATCGAAGTAGAGAACCCCAATGTGTGTCTTTGTTTTGAAATATGAGAGTATTTCTACTCTTCCAAAGCCTCCATAAGATCCATAGTGGAAGATCTTGAAAATGATGTAATCGTGGTGAGAGGCAGGTTTGCAAACATTCAGATACCTTATCTTCCAAAGATATAGAAGAGCTATTAATTATCATATTTGAAATGCCCGAAGCGTGCCAAATTCGCTTAGCATATGGACATTCAAAAAATAGATGATCCTCTGTTTCTTCAGCACTACAACAACGTCTACATTGTGCGTCTCTGAGGATATGTCTTCGTTTCAAATTGTTTCCAGTTGCTAGACTACAGGTTAATAGCCTCCAAATGAAATGCTTCAGTTTAGGGGGAGCTTTGGTTTTCCAAATCCGTTTCTTAAGCTCCACATTACCAAGCGTTGGCAATATTTGGTTATTCTCAGGTAAATGAGATCCTAACCAGAGATCCTAACCAATAACCTGATCTGACTGTATACAGACTATCTTCATTCTATTTTCTTTGTTCTATGTGTACTCTCATTAAAAAATGAAAAATAAATAAAGAGAAGAGTGGAAAAGATTGTTGTTGTTCACTTTTTTCACTGTATATATTAGTGGAATGAGAGGAAGCATTATATAGCTTAGGAAAGATGCCAAAAACGTTTTTGGTCTTAGTGGAGATAAATACTGAATTAATTTTTGGCATTAACCACAAAATTAATCAGAAATTAAAGAGATTTTTTAGCTTGGTGACCAAGTCTCATTCTTAACAAGAATTAATGACTTTTGACCAAGTTTATTCTCTAAAAGATTTTGTTTATTTTCATAATCAAAATTTTGTTTATGTACTGATCAATTACATAAAATAAAACTTTGACATAAAAACATCGGTTGTTGGATCATCATCCATACACCCGAACCGTTATCTAAACCGAACTTAAGTCCGAATTTACATTAACTCAACTTGGTGTGTGCGCTTGGTTTAGTATAGATTCACATTTCTCTATACTTGCCTAAGGTTAGCAACCTTGTTAGACTTATCCACATTATCCATTTTGTGCTATTAAAGCAACAATCTTAGGACAAAACATTTCTCATTTCAAACAAACTCTAATTTTAACACATGTATTAAAATTGAGTTCCAACAATCCCCCACATGAATAGAAATAATTATAAACAAATAAAGACTCGATAAAAAGACTTTTGAGAGTACAAACGAAAACTCCAATGCAAATGAGTTGGTAGCATGTTTCAGTTTTGTACCAGTCATTGACAATAGATATCGGGTTTACTCGAACAGAACTTTAGTGGAAACCGAGACAACATCTATCGCACAGTTTCATTTTCTCACAAAATTAGGTTCTCTATTGTATTCATTGTGGCCATGAACTATTCTTGGTCTTCATTAGTGAACTTAGAGAATATAGCCTTACATTCATTCTCCTAGAAACGGTCTCATTTCACACTCATTAAGTGATTGACCATGAAAAGTATTGAGTAATACTCCGCTATAGAAGCTATGGAATCATTAAAATCTAATGCTTATCCTTAACAACATACAAGTAGCACTGTATAATCATCCTAGGAACTGGGTAGAAACCGAAGTCTCACAGTGCTTTTGGTGGGTTAAGTTTGACTTAGTTTTCCCCTTGAACCTATTTCTTGGGATCTCTAGTCATTTAGGTAGAGTTACTGCCAAACGTCCTCTTAATTCATAGGCTTTACACCCATTCCTTTTGATGATTTTTCAATTTGACCTCGTGACACACATTTATTAATCGAATCATTATAGGTTGTCCAACTGGATATAATCCATTGAGATTAATCCGTTTGAGATAAATTTTCTAATGGTTGTTGTCATCTTCGTAAAAGATACTAATAACCACTATACATAAAATTTAGTGTCTGATCACTAATTTTTTATCATGAAATATTTTACCAAGTTTTGAAACATTTAGTTCCTTTAGTTTATTGAAAGCTATGAACATATGTTTCAAAATTAATCTGTTTCACAGATTTAATTTAGAAAATAAAGATAAATCCGCTTGTGGACTTTTAGTTTCTAGGGATAACCAATTAATATAATTGTATCCCTCAAAATTATTGGTTCTTTTAGGATATCACAAGAAGCTCACTCTTTAGATATAGTTTTCCATTGTTTACAACATGGATTACTCATGTGATGACTTAGTATATGCACATAGGCCACCAGATTGAGCTTGAGACCAATGATTCCTACCATATCATATTTGAATCTCACAAATAGCATCCTTGCAAATGAACTTGAGACAAATGATTCCTACCAGATATGTAGTAATCTATATTACTAGAATCATATTTTGTAACCTCATGCCATAATTGTCAAACTTCCCACTAAAATATTTTTAGTTTGTTTAAGCAAATTTTTATGGTGGGATTTAAATATCAAACTATATCCATGTAGATACATTTGAAGTATATGTATTTGAAAATATGATATTAGCAAATATTCATGTCATTTTTTTTAAAGGTGATATTGCGCTTTTTGCTATGCACCTCCACATTTTAAGGTATTTATACAAATATATGCTACCTTTCCAAAGTTCATGTGGCCTCTCACCAATGAATATATTTGGTAAGACATGTTCCTCCCACATTTCATGAGATAACTCAAAATCATGCATATTTCCAGGCATCATTCATTAAGAGTTAATTTTTTTCCTTGTTTTTAAAGAAAAATCTACATCACTCTTAGGTACATCTTTAGTTTCAATATGGTCATAAGAATAAAAATTGCTCATGCCACCTAAAAATTGAGTTATATCCATCATTAATCTTATGCTTGTAGCTATAGATATTAATGTGAAGTTTGATAAATATCAGAACTTGATACAACGTATGTGGCAGACCACTATCAAACTTAATTTGGTGTGTCAACTCACTAGATTTTTAACCATTATTACCTCTATCACAACCAGTGTGAGTAAAGTGTGGACATTCAAATAAAAATCAGAATTCCAATATAACACACATGATTATATATGGTAGACCATTCCGAGGATGGGATGTCAACTCATCATATTTGTTGTCATGTTAATTATCTTTATTAGTCAATCTATAAAATGAATCAGAAATATACATATATTTGATTCAGATTACTAATATGATAAGCATACTCAACATATATGTTCAAAAGACACATAATTATATTTGTATGTTATCCAACTTTAGATGTCCAATATCACATCTTAAACAATTTGAACAATGTGAATAATTTGCAATAACAAATTAGATTAAATCTCTAGAATTGATAAAATTCTAAGATAACTAATTTTCATAAATGCAAAGCCTAGAAATTAACACAATTTTATTCTCTAGAATAAATTGCTCAAATAATTTAGAAGTTTTTCCTAAATATACCGCAAATAAATTGGGAATAATAGGCAAATGAGAACTGGTCAAAGTTATTGTTAAATAAGTAACACGTTCAGAACAAAACCAATTCAGAACTAATAACCTTTTATACCAAGTTAAAGCATTAGCAATTTAACACGTAACACCTTTTATTTATTAACTTATATTAGTTAACTAGAAGCATGCCATTTTTCAGAAATTTTTTAACTTATTCTTCACAAATTGAAGTCAATGGCGAGAACAATGCTAAGACTTAGCAAACCACTAAACTCGTGGAGACAGTTTTTTTTTTTTCTTTTAAAGAAAAATAAAATTTCGAATGAGCCATGAAGCTTGCTTGATTGATTTTAATAAAAACCAGAATCAAACGTATCAAGAAAACATCAAAACAAAATTTTGGTTGATTCACGCATGATTTATATCCAATAAAATCAGACTAAATAAATTGAGCTTTTCACAAAGAAACCAATATCATAACAAGGCTTACGATTGATTACCTCTGAAATAAATCAAATAAATTGATTACTTCGATTATTTTCTGGTATTTTGTTGAACTGATTCAACCAAATCTATATGATGTATGATTACATCATATAGAACTCATACATCATATAGAACCTGCTCTTACAACCAAAAACAACTTCACAATTATCAGATCGGTTAGTGCATAAAAGCAAAAAAAAAAATTCTTTTTTTTGAGTTAAGATTGTAGGACCTTAATTTACAAAGGGGCACAATCTGAATAATTGTGAGATAGATTACAAGAACATTGAATAAATACAGAAATACCATGGATTAATCGAAATGGACAATGAATTTTTGCAGAGTCGAGACTTAGGAATCTCTTTCCTTAACTCAAAAAAAGCCCCATAGTGTGACGGTTGTATGGCGATTAGAGTCGTAGGATAAAACTGCATCTTTCTTCTATTCACATCACTTGAATAAGAAGTTTAGCAAACTTTTATTCTATGTGTACTCTCATTAAAAAATGAAAAATAAATAAAGAGAAGAGTGGAAGAGATTGTTTTTGTTCACTTTTTTCACCGTATATACTAGTGGAATGAGAGGAAGCATTATATAGCTTAGGAAAAATGCCAAAAACGTTTTTGGTCTTAGTGGAGATAAATACTGAAATAATTTTTGGCATCAACCACAAAATTAATCAGAAATTAAAGAGATTTTTTAGCTTGGTGACTCAAGTCCGAGTTTACATTAACTCAACTTGGTGTGCGCGCTTGGTTTAGTATAGATTCACATTTCTCTATACTTGCCTAAGGTTAGCAACCTTGTTAGACTTCTCCACATTATCCATTTTGTGCTATTAAAGCAACAATCTTAGGACAAAACATTTCTCATTCAAACAAACTCTAATTTTAACACATGTATTAAAATTGAGTTCCAACAAAGATTACTAATCAGCCTAATCGATTCTGATATGAGGATTGTCTTGACAGCATTAGATGTTGAAATTTTTTTGTCTCTTGAATTAAAAACAAATTAAACCTTATTAATTCTATGAGATTCTTATCAGTGAATAGCTTGGCAAATTGAGAATAAAATCCCCCTCGTATTCATTCTTATTGGTTGCAGTTTCCATACAGCATTAAAAATATTATTATTATTATAAAAATGACGATATCAAATCATAAATAAAATCTGAAAATCCAAATAAAAAGTTGAAATTTAAAGGATAAGCTACAGAAAAGAAAGATCCGCCAAAGTCATGAGGTTATCGATGTGATTGGGAAAACAGTCACAATTAGACGCACAGTCAGTCAATTCTTCGTAAGCGACCCATCTTGTAGTGTTCTTCTTCATGTCACGATAGAAAGCATAAAATGGTCGTCTCCTTGGTTGTTCCATATAAACAACCTCCTCATTGTCAGTCACACCGCCATGTCGTAGAAAACTGTTGTCATATGGACCATCCATCCGAGGAAGTTCAGAAAGATGTGAAAATGAATAGCGGCCTTCGGACCATTCCTGTTTCTCGGCATCTGTGAGGACCCAACGTCTGCCATTAGAACATAGCCAGGCTAATCTTCCCTCGTAGCTTGTTAGAACAGGCCCCCAACGATATTCTACTTGACCAAACACACCCTTTGGCATCTGTATTTTTTTGAATTTTTCAGACCTCACATCGAAACTCTCCAAAGTACCAATGTAACCCTTAATGTAATAATAGAGAATGCCGTTGAGACATATCCCCCCGATGATACGTTCTTCGCTGTCCCTATAACGCAGTGGAGGAGGGAGAAATTCGGTTACTCTCCATGACTCTTGATCTCCCAATGTAAAAACCCGAAGCTGTTCTCTCCGTGGATCGTGATTACCTGTCATGCACAACACTTTATATTGGTCGTCGATGGGATGTACCCAAGAAAGGTTACTAAAGGCCTCGAGAGTTTAGGGTCGGGTAAAACGACATGCTGTCTCAAGGTGGGATTCCAAATGACGACTTGGTCAAAGTCTTCAAAACAGATCAAGCCGCGGATGGAGCTCAAGACTCTACCGTGGATGATCTCCGGATCTTGTTTCGGAATCATCATCTCATACTTTTCCACTTTAGTGTAAGGCCTGTCGAGATCCTGGCGATGCGGGAGCGAGCAGAATACCCGCTTATCCTCTTTTTTCTCGACCAAGAGAAGTGATCGACTCTTTCTCACTTTCCATGTCTCTTTTCTTGGACCCTTTTCGCTTGCTTTGCATCTCTATTTCTACGTACGACTCCTATACATATGTGTATATATATATATATATATATATATATATAAAATTTTCTATTAAGTTACTAAAAGTTTGTATGGTGATATCTTTGAGAATAAACTTCTTTCTTCCAGTTTTCTAACTTTACAATTTCAAAAAGAAAACAAAACAAGAAATCATCCCTTTTCTTTAGTTTTCCTCTTCCAAACGTTCAAAGTTATGGAAAACAACCAGCTAGAAACGTTCGATAATAACACCTATAAAAGAAAAAAAGAAAAAAAAGGTAAAATGAATAGTAGAATGGAAACTGTGAATAGTGAATTCTAAGAAATAGAAGTTGTAGAAACCGTAATATTGGTTCTACTTTCAAATGGAGAAGGAGAAGAAAAGGAATTAAAAAAAGAACATGACTAACATTAACATTGAGAAATTTTTTTAAGAGAATAACCATTGGAATATTTACTTCCACAACTAACCATTTTACATTATAAGAACATTGTTATTTAAAAGTACTAGGGCCGTACAAATTTAAAAATAATTAAAACAGTTATAGTGTATATTTTTATTATATAACAATATATATATTAGTTAGATTTTATACATGTTATTGTATTTGAAGACTAAATATACTTTACGTGTGTGATGTATATAATTATACTATTGTACTTTTTATTGCGTGTATTTTATGTTAGCATTTGCAGGAAAATGTAAAATAATGTTTGGGCATGGAAGAATTATATATGTTAAGATTCAATGTGTTTGATTTTTATGATTGTGTATATACTAAGAGGTTGCAGCGTATAACATATTATATATGTTGCATGAGGTTACATGGTCTTTTGATTGTATGTTTTTTATAATTCTAAATCCATAATTGGTTGGTTAAATGTGGTTTGATATATTTTGGACTATCAAGAATGAGTTTATGGATCTTATGATTATCATTTGTATTGATGGTTTAGGCCGTAGAGGATTGCATTCGATAACAGTTTATGATAGATTGAACATGATATTGAAAAGATGAGTAAAATAATGTAAGTGTAACGTAAAATAAGTAGCTATTATTGAAGTTAACCAAGAGTTCCATAGGATGTGTAGTCTGATCAAAATTACTTGTGCTATAAAAAATGTTTATGTCCTTAACCTAGTGATTTTTCCGCACTAAGCATGGAATATTCCATATTTGATATTTGAGTTTAACAATTTGTTGGAAGGTGTTGTTGGTTGTTTGATATGTTAGCATTTGTAAGTAATGTTTGTGTGAATGTGTTTTGGTTTTTCAATTTTTTTTCCTAGGAACGTGATTTGTATAGGATAAATTGAGATGAATTTGATATGATGCAGAGTTTGAACCGTGGTTGTTATAATTTGTAAACTGTTGAGATTTATCCTTGAAACTTGAAAGTGTTAATTGAAGAAATTTGTATGACTGTTTAACATGTAAAATTCAAATTTAAATCTTAAAATATCTGAAAATACAAATGATATGTAGAAAAGTATAAATTTTATTTAGTTTCTACAAATATCTTGAAAATTATTTATAAACCGAATTACTTAAAATCTAAATTATTTGTCTTTACCTAAAATATTAAAATTGTCCAAATAACTAAATTTTAAATTAAAAAATTAAAATATCTGATATTCAATCTAAAAGAACCCTAATTATCTTACTTTTTATCTATATTATTTAAGATTACTCAAAAAAAAAGAATTAAACTGGTCCTAACTCAAGCAGTTGTCAATTTTTGTCGTAAATTGGGCAGTTCTCAATTTTGCTACCCAAACTAAAAAAAAAATTGAAATAATTGAATTAAAACTGAACCAGTTTTGTAAATCATCAAACGTTTCTTAAATATTGAGAAGCAAAAAAACCAAAATATTCGAAGTTTAACGCCAAACCTAACTCAAGCAGTTGTCGGCTTGTACCATTCCCATCTTCCTTCTCACTTTCCTCGTTTTTCACGCCTCACAGATCATCTTTTCCATCTCAGTTGCTCTCATCTCTTCACCAACCCCAGATTGTCCTCTCTCTCCTCTCCCATTTAACCTCGGCCTCCTCATTCACCTCTCGGATCCAGACTTACGCCGCGCTTGTAAGAGAGATATAGTTAGAGGACCACCTTGTAATTAACTAATTGTGTAATCTCTATATATTGTGTAAATGTTCTCAGTCAATACAATCACGTAATTACATTTATATGGTATCAGAGCCTCTTGATACCTAAAACCTAAATTTTTCTCTCTAAGCCGCCAACCCTCATTTTCAAACTTCCCGACATGTCAACCTCTCCGGCGAGCTCTCATGAAACTATCATTGTCTCTGACAGACAAACCCTACTGAACGTCAACATGACGAACGTTACGAAACTCACCTCTTCCAACTTTTTGATGTGGAGCCGCCAAGTTACCGCTCTTCTCAACGGCTATGATCTCTTCGGTTACGTTGATGGATCTACCGTCGTACCCCAGCCAACCCTCATCGCTGATGATGTCACCACGGTGAACCCTGCGTACTCGATGTGGAAGCGCCAAGACAACCTCATCTTCAGTGCACTCTTAGGCGCGATCACGAACACGATCCAGCCTATTCTCTCTACGGCACAAACGTCCATGGAGATCTGGTCCATCCTCTCCGACACGTACGCTAAACCCAGCCGTGGCCATGTAAAGCAAATCAAACAGCAAGTTAAAGACTGGACGAAAGGAACCAAGTCAATCGATGAATACTTTCAAGGATTCACGACGAGATTTGATCACTTGGCTCTACTTGGTAAGCCATATGACCTTGAAGATCAGATCGAGTTCATCTTGGGAGGACTACCCGAGGAGTACAAGACGGTAGCTGATCAAATCGAGGGTCGTGATGTCCCTCCTACTCTATCTGAAGTCCATGAGAAACTTCGCAACCGTGAGGCGACGCTCCAGACGTCAACGGTCTCTGCACCGTCACTACCCATCACCGCTAATGCTGTCTCTCACCGTGGCTCCCACAACAGCGGCAACTATCGTCGCAACAACAACAACAATGGTCGCAGCAACCATACATGGCAACAACAACAACAGTTTGCTCCGCGTAATCAGCAACACACACCGAGAGGCTACAATGGCAAGTGCTAAATCTGCAGTGTCTTTGGACACAGCGCTCGTCGCTGCCCTCAGCTTCACAACCAGAGTACCGGCTCCTCGTCGGTTTCCTCCTATGCACCGTGGCAACCACGTGCAAACATGGTTACAGTTCCTGCGAACTACAACGCGGCAAACTGGCTCATGGACAGCGGTGCTACCCACCACCTCACCTCCGACTTGAACAACCTAGCACTACACCAGCCGTATCAAGGCGGTGAAGACGTCACCATTGCTGATGGTTCGGGTTTGACCATTACTCACTCTGGTCTTGCATCACTTTCTACTCTTACTCGTCCTTTACAACTTAAAGATGTCTTATGTGTGCCTGATATTCAGAAAAATTTGATATCTGTTTATCGTTTATGCAACACTAACCAAGTGTCGGTTGAATTCTTCCCTGCACATTTTCAGGTGAAGGACCTCAGCACGGGAACCCCGTTGTTCCAAGGCAAGACTAAGAACGAGCTGTACGAGTGGCCAGTCACCTCCTCTTTCGCCTCATCCTTCCTCGCTACCCCTACACCAAAGACCACTCTCACCTCATGGCACTCAAGACTTGGCCACCCTTCTTTTTCAGTTTTAAAATCACTTGTTGCAAGATTTTCTTTACCTATTTCCAGTTCTTTGAAAGACAGCTTCCAGTGTACCAATTGCTTTATCAATAAGAGTCACCAGCTTCCTTTCTATACAAACACTATTACCTCATCTCGCCCACTTGAATACCTATACACAGATGTGTGGTCCTCCCCTATCCTATCCATTGACAACTTCAAATACTACCTTGTCATAGTTGATCACCATACCCGTTATACCTGGCTCTACCCACTCAAACTAAAGTCCCAAGTAAAAGAAACCTTCATCACCTTTGCCGCCCTTGTTGAAAACAAACTGAACCAGCGAATTGGAACCCTCTACTCCGACAATGGGGGAGAGTTCATTGCTCTTCACTCATATCTCTCAACCCGTGGCATCACCCACTACACGACCCCACCTCACACACCCCAGCTCAACGGCATTTCCGAGCGTAAACACAGACACATAGTAGAAACCGGCCTCACCCTTCTCACCACCGCAAAAATGCCACACTCCTACTGGAGCTACGCGTTCACTGCTACCATATATCTCATCAACAGGATGGTGACGCCAGTTTTACATGGAGACTCACCCTATCATAAACTCTTCCAGCAGCACTTCAACTACCTCAAACTCCGAGTCTATGGCTGTCTCTGTTACCCTTGCTTGCGCCCTTACACCAAACATAAGCTTCAGCCTCGCTCAGCCCCATGTGTCTTCATTGGGTACTCATTAACCCAAAGCGCCTACCTCTGCCTTCACAGAGAAACCGGCCGCATATACACATCTCGTCATGTGCAATTTCTCGAGACGGAGTTTCCATTTGCAACCCCTATAACCACACCAACCCCAGACCGTCCCACAACACCTGATCACCCAACGTTCCATCCTCCTACACAAATCCCGACACGGACATCTCGTACAGCTTCTCTTACGTCGCCAACGTGCTCTAGTCCTTCTCCCGACATGTCAGGTATGAACTCTGTTCCTAACACTTTGGTACCGACATCCCCGGTCTCTGCAACTCATCCTCAACCTCCATCACCTCCACCAAACCCTACGAGTCTCACTCCTCCCGCCACCCAAACACAAACCGCTCCACCCAACGAGACACCCAATCCCCCACCTGCACCAACTCCAGAAACACGTACCTCATCACCCAAACCCATTCCAGCACCTCCACCTATTGCTAATGCCCATCCCATGAAAACCCGCTCCAAGAACCAGATCATCAAACCAAAAACCAAACTCTCCCTCACCGCTACTACAACTCAAACCAAACCAAAAATACCCACCTCCGTTGCAGAGGCACTTCGTGACCCTCGCTGGCGCGCTGCTATGCTTGCTGAGATCAATGCGATCATCAGAAACGGCACCTATGAGCTGGTTCCACCAGAACCTCATCAAAATATTGTTGGTGGTAAATGTATTTTCACTATTAAATATCTGCCTAATGGTGCCATAGACAGGTACAAAGCACGGTTCGTCGCAAAAGGATTTCACCAACAACCCAGTTATAAAATCCACCACGATTCGCGCTGTTCTTGATGTTGCAGTGAAGAAAGCGTGGCCCATACGCCAACTTGATGTCAATAATGCTTTTCTTCAAGGCACTCTTGAAGATGAAGTATATGTTGCTCAACCTCAAGGTTTCATTGACAAGTACAGACCAAACTACGTGTGTCGCCTCAACAAAAGCTCTCTATGGTCTCCGTCAGGCTCCACGAGCATGGTATATGGAACTCCGAAACCATCTTCTTAAACTCGGATTCACCAACAGCATCGCAGACACCTCCCTCTTCACGCGACATGTAGGCAAAGACCATGTCTACATACTTGTCTATGTTGATGACATGTTGATCACAGGAAGCTCCTCCTCTCTCATCACTGCCTGCATCAACGATCTCTCTGCACGCTTCTCCATCAAGGACCTTGGCGAACTCCACTACTTCCTCGGCATTGAGGTCTCTCGAACTCGCTCTGGACTTCATCTTATGCAAAAGCAGTACATAACAGAGCTCCTCTCAAAGACTGTTGTGGTCACGAAATCCATGGTTCAACCAGAGTCTCACCAAACCGTCCAAGCCGGCCATCTAGGAGGTACCAGCGACCGAGGTTCAGTCCAAGGCGTATATCTATACAACCAGAAGGACTTTCAACATGAAACCAATTTTATTGGATTCTACACTCAAGAAGGAGTCCAGGACAATTGGAATTGGGCCAATATATTCACGGATCAAGAAGTTATGAATTTTACAATTCAGAGGTTTCTCAACCCGTCCATCTGCGAGTACCCGACTTTAGAAGAAGATTCAAGCTAAATTAAGGAGCGGCCTGAAGCAAAGCCCATCATAGGAGTCAAGAGGAGTTTATCAGCTTTCCATAAAACCCAAGATCAGGAGAAATGGCCACAGAAATTAGGAGTTATGATCAATTCCCCAGAACCGGCCAAACCGACGTCATCTATGGAAAGTCTCCAACCAATTCAACTTGGTTCGACCCAGAGCTATTTATGGGAACCAGGAGATCATCTTAACCAATCAAGAGGTATCCCAGAAGTCCTTTGCTGCACCATAACCCAGGAGATCAGTTGGTTCAATGGAGAATCACTTAAACCCAACCGGAGCTATTTATGGAAAGATTGGACAATCTTTCGGTTTGATCCTTTCCAAGCAATTCCAATCCAACCAGGAGAACCAGACGACGTCCAGACAAAACCAAGACATCCAGGAGACATTATACACGAGCCAGAAGAGTTCTACAACTTCATCCCATGCACCAGCCCACATAGGAATAAGAAGATCCCCATTATCACCAAACTGCCTTATTTGGAGTCTCAAGCATTAAAACTCCAACAGCTCTTTTTCCTTCAGTCTATGCACGACATCAGCACCTTCCAGACCATTAAGAAGATTCCCAGGAAGCTCAGTTACCCCCTCAAACCGTCCAGATACAAGGAGGACACCATCTACATTCATTTGGTCAAGATTCTCATCATTAAGCCTCCAACGGCTAGTTTTCAAGGAGCCATCAATTCCTTTGCTTCCAAGTTTATTATTTCGGTTTTATTTCTTTCCTTATGTCATTTTATGACTGTTAGAGAGTCCTTGGTCGAGCCTATAAAGCTCTAGTCTTTGTTTCATTGTAAAGCACCCCATTTTGAAAGTAATAAGAATTATTCAGTTTTCTAGTTTTCTTAAAACTATTGTTCTAAGTCTTTTGAGCTTGTGTGAAGCAACTCTAAAGCACCTTGACTTATCAAGGCTCCTTTCCATAGAGTCTTGTGGCGTCCCCCCCCCCATCCTTACATTCCAATTCGTTTGCCAAGCTTGAGAGTGATACACATCCAGCAAGCAAAGCACCATCTCAATCCACTTCAATCATCAACTGATTAGGCTGAGAGTGTCACACGACCAGCAGCCTAATTCCATCCTATCTATCTTTATTTATCTTGTTTTATCATATTAGAAATCATATCTCATTTGTTTTTGCATTTGTTTTCAGGATCATAACTTGCATTCCATCCTATCGCCCATCCGATCATATCTTTGGTCGATCCATCAAGCTTCCATCAACCATTTTGCCATCCCTGATTTCCAGCCTGCAACAAAGACCAACATGCTCAATGCCAAACCTGCTCCCACTCCTATGGCAACGACGCCAAAGCTATCAGTTGGCTCAGGAACACAACTCGCTGACCCCTCAGTGTATCGACGCGTTGTTGGCAGCCTTCAATACTTAGCATTAACGAGACCAGACATTGCTTTCGCCGTCAATCGCTTATCTCAGTTCATGCATCGACCAACGGACCTCCACTGGCAGGCTACGAAACGAGTACTCCGATTCCTTGCTGGCACAACAACGCACGGATCCTGCTGCGCCCAGATACTCCCCTGACTCTCCATGCGTATTCTGATGCCGACTGGGCCGGTGACACCGATGACTATGTCTCAACAAATGCATATGTTGTCTATCTTGGAACCAACCCTATCTCCTGGTCGTCCAAGAAGCAGCGCGGTGTCGCACGATCCTCCACTGAAGCTGAGTATAGAGCTGTCGCCAACACAGCATCTGAACTCCGGTGGATCTGCTCGCTCTTCTCTGACCTTGGAATCACCTTGCCTGCAGCACCAGTTGTCTACTGTGACAATGTCGGTGCAACCTACCTCTCCGCTAACCTTGTTTTCCACTCTCGCATGAAACACATTGCACTCGACTATCACTTCATCCGAGACAATGTTCAGTCAGGAGCACTACGTGTTACCCATATCTCTACGAAAGACCAACTTGCTGATGCCCTTACTAAACCCTTAGCTCGGCAACGCTTTGCAGAACTTTCTTCCAAGATTGGAGTCCGTCAACTGCCTCCATCTTGAGTGGGCATGTAAGAGAGATATAGTTAGAGGACCACCTTGTAATTAACTAATTGTGTAATCTCTATATATTGTGTAAATGTTCTCAGTCAATACAATCACGTAATTACATTTATAGCGCTCGTGTCTCCTTGAACTTTCCGCTCTTCCTCTATGCGTCTGTGTTCTGCTTGTCGACTGGAGTGATTGGGGGAATGGGTTTAAAGTGTTTGTGATTGGGTTGATTTATGCCGTGCTCTTCGTTCTCAAGCAGCGATGGGTGTTAGATTCCCAATCATTAAGGTTTGTTTTTCTGTGATTCTTGATTTGTTGTTATCTTCGCTGATCTGTACTTGTTTTGATCCACACAGTGTCCACCAGTCTTCAGCTTCAAGATTTCTCTCCCCTCGACGTAAACACAACCTCTGAAGTTATCAGGTGTGCTTTATGTTCTGTCAGCGATAATGCTGTTGTTTCTGCTAGACTGGTCGGGTGGGCTTGTGTCAGTATCAAGGTTCTTGGGTTAGCAGGTCATTTCTTATTCTGGTATTTTCTGTTCGATTCTCTCAAGGGAAGTGACTCACCATATACATCAGGTCTGCTCATTTGCTTGCTCTTATTTTTGTAGATTTGCATATTTGGTTTACTTGGTGATATAACCATTTAGATTGAATGTATAGAGATCCTTGTTATGTTTTAGCGAACTTAGTTATAGGCAACATGTAGATTGCATAAGATTTAAAGCTCACTGTTACTCAAGTGTTACAAAACACAACTGAGAAGAATATGAAAACCAGCGGCAAGTTAGCTATTTGAAATAAGTTTTTTCTTTATTGTTTAAGTCTTCATGTCAAATACACTTGCTGTCTTGATCTGATTAGCTCTATTTTCAGACACCCTTTTGTTGTTTAGCCATGAGACTCGTTTTTATTCTTCTCTGTTTGGAACTGCTGTAAGCAATCTGATGAAGAAATTTGATCAAATTCGACTCACCTTTTAGCCTTTAGTGAAAAGAAACTGAGACTTCTTGGGCCTATATGATGATCTGTGCAAAGATGGTAGTTTTTGATTCCTATGTTTTGTTTATGATTGTGTCCTCCGGTTAAAGGTCTGAGCTTTTTGTTCATGAATGTGAATGAATCTGCAACGTTCTTATTTTCATTTCGTTTTGTGGATAGAACTTTGATTTTCTTTGATTGCAGTATTAACTCCAGTTTGTCCTTAGAAGACTGGAAAAAACATATAAAGTTGTCGAGGCTGTTCAGTTACCACCTGAGCACAACGCAAGACTTGAATCTTTAAAAGAGGAGTTATGCTTGTTGCATCCAAATGATTCTTAGTTTGTGGTCTTGAAGCACAAAGTATGATGTGTGAAAGGAATTATGTTCTCGCCAAACACAACGTATGGTGTGTAACCGCCACATTACGGGCCATTCAAAATCTCAACAAACGGACTTTCAATAGTGTTTTTACGACATAAGGCTTTCAAGTCGCGGACAGAAGAGAAGAGGTTGCCATCGATGGTTAGTGGGTTTCTTTGGATTATAGTGATTGGGATGGAGCAAGTGATGCATATCAACACACTGCACTCTATTATTTATGAGTGTGGATTCGTAACCATAGACGAAGGAGAGGTCGTATTGAATGTGACGTAGTGGAAGACGTGAATCAATAATATTATGCGAAGTTTAATCAGCGTTTAGTTAAAGATGGACATTTGTTGAGCTGAGGTTTACCCAATTGATGACGTGGTGCAACAGGAGGGAGGCAAACATTTTTTTATATATATAGATTGTTATGGTGTTCTATGGGGTTTTACTGAATTCTTGACCAAAAAGTTAGTGTTTGGCTGCTGCAGTCACGTGACAAACAGATATTGGTACAAGATTTACATGACCCAATTTCGGTCAACTATGTGATTGGACCTAAATAGCCTGGGCCCCGCAACTTACAAAGAAGCCCGACTCCGGCTAGCAAGAGAAGGTTGATTTGAAGAACCGGAGATCGCGGAGAAATTGAGAAAAATCCGAGATCAATCCACTATAAGAAGAGATCGATGGGCATGAAGAAAGACACAGAGAAAATCCTAGAGAGAGCTATACACACACATCGACCTCATTTCACTTCGCTTTAAGCCTTTTCTCTTATCGATCTCGTTTGTAACGTCGGATCTCATTTTTCTTATTGTATTCAATCTTATTCATTAATAAAATCAATCTTTGCCTACTGAAATCTGATTATATCGTTGTGTTCTAAAGACATTGTTGCCCACATCATCTTTTCTTCCCAAGATTAAACTTTCAATCACTACAAAATACTTAGTGTAGATTTTATTATCTACATTTTTGGCGCCATCTGTTGGGAAGATAAACGAAAAACGTCTTTGCTAAGAAACCGATCTAAGTTTTCTAAGCGTGACTATGGATCCTAATCAAACCATCGGAACCACGCAATCAAGAATCAACGACGTCGATCTTGCCGGATCTGACTCAAGAACCGAAACTTTACCTGTAACATCCGCGATCCTAGATAAGGATCGTCGGGATGGCCATGGTTCGAGGAAACGAACCAGCCGGTCTTAGGACCTTAAGGCAAGCGTTCCATGGCCAAGATAAAAGGTTAAGGATGTCAGGATACTGATACTTAACCTTATAAGAGAAAGAAGTCAGCTAGGATAAGTTGTACGGAAGTTGGGCGATGCTTACAGGAAGCTAGTTCAAGCTAGACGTAGCTCGGTCAAGCTCAGCCTAGCTCATTCCAAGTTAAGTCAGCTCAACCAGCTGGACTACTAGCTCACTTAGCTGGGTCAGCTGAGAGCCAGCTCAACTCAGCTTGACAGAGTGTTCGGGTCTCGGGCAGTTGGACCGGGTCCGGGCCGGTGGCGGGCTGGTTGGCCGGCCATGTGGGCTAGGGACTGATGGGTCTTTGGGCAAGTCCGTGGGCTATGTCCAGAAGGCCTGGGTATCTCTTTGGGCTCAGGACCAACCCAAGAAAGGGCAGTTATGGGCGTTGGGGTGCAAGTGGCCAAGGTTGCAACCTTTCGGTCAAGTCATGCCCATTCGCCTAGCAAGTTGCACATGTTCGTGTGTCAAGTCCTGGCCGCCCATTCTCTTTAAATATAGGCCCTCTCTGTCCATTCTAGACAGCCAGTTTCGTGACAAACAAAAGGCAGAGGCCAAATAGAAAGAGAGAGATAGAGATCGGCCGGAAAAGGCTCGGTTGTGGTGGTTTAGTATCTCCGGCAAGGAGAACGGTTTAGGAGAGAGAAATCCGTGTGGTTATGGATATCCAAGGCATATAGAAAGGTCTGGAGAAGGACTCCAACCCCGTGGTTCAGTCAGATAGGGTCAGTGGGGTAAACACCGACTCATCGGCTAAGAGAATCGGACAGTCCGAACCGGTCTAGCCATGGGCGTTTGGATTATGTCCTATTCTTCTTATTCTTTTCATCTATTTCTTTTTCTACTCCTCCTGTACATTGGCGTGGACTTGTTGATATGTTGGGATTGGTTATAACCGTGGTTCTGGTTGAATAATGCGGTCGCGGTCCATAACCGACGAGTTAGGCGCGCGCATGATCTGACTGGCCTCAGGTGATCCGATTGGATAGGGGCGGTTCTGTTCTGTTCTGAACGGTTGCAAACCTTCCCTGAACAGTCACAATGGTTCATGACTTGTGTAGGTTAAGGCGTGGTCGTTTGGCCATAGGCCGGACACACGCACGGACCAGGCAGTCCGTACGGGCGGTTAAGTCGAGCGGTTGGAACATCTGAATGGGTGCGAGTTGCCAAGGGTCATGAGTTGCCAAGAGGCACGTGTGTCCAAAGGGTACTAGTTCCAAAAGGGTGTGAGTTCCAAACGGTGCCATTGGTTCAACGCTTAGGCCGAACCAATTGGATAGTCCGCGGCTGCATAGTCGAACGGACGGACGGTTTGTTTAACCGGAGTATTGTGTCGCAAGGTCTGATCGGTTGCAAGGCAATCCGGTTTGGGCTTGGGCCTTACTCGGTGGTATGGATCCAGGCCTTGGGTCGGATAAGGTAAGAAGGTCCGTGAGCCTTTAGGCTGGACTTATAACTGGCCGATCGCACCTAGATCTTAACCGGACAGGTTAGACGGGACTATGGACGATCCAAGTATGGTTGGATGGTTCTAGCCGCAAAGGCTAAGTAGGATATCTTACAATCAACTTCGGGTTGGTGAGTAGGATAGGCGCCATATGCCTGATGTAGGGCGTAGACCCACATGATGGCAATGGAAGGCCGGTTATATCAATACCTACTAAGTAGACGATGGCTTATCAAGACTAGTGGTCGGATCACGGTTTATGACGATGGTTCGATGGCCGAACACTAGTAGGGATAGTAACGTTGCTGGAGTAAGAGTATTGATGTGATGCTTCTAGATATCAACCTTGGTGTTGATAACTTCAAGATTGGCTAAGAGTCATGACGAAGTGTATGGCTAGTACTATGTGTCGTAGACCATAAGTATTGAGCTTAGGTGTGATTGTTCAAGGAAAGCCGTATAAGATCTAATTATGTTTGAGTATGGACGACCTGACCTCTAGATGATGGTCCAAGGTGTCGGTACTAACCTGATTAATGAATGCATCGGTTGGTATGATCACGTCATACTTGTTGTCTGGGTTAAGTCCCAAAGCCGGTCAGGCCAGATGATGACTCATCAGTTCCAAGTCATGTGAGGATGGTTGGTTGATTGACTTAGGATCTAATGAGCTTTGTTAGTCCAGAAGATGGACTTGGTACTATTGCCTATAAGGCAAAAGGATTTCGGATTGTGCATGAGCCAAGAAAGGCCAGATGTATATCCTTATCCTTGCAAAGACTTCTCAAAGGTTACTTATGTCTGTGGGGATGGTTGGTTGAATGACTAAGTACCTAGGGATGTTGTTTAATGCAGGAACAAAGATAAAGACCAATAAGAGACTCAATGAGTTGAATGGTTAGTTCAAGTCAATGGAGGACCGATGAGCTAATGAGCTCCGTAGATGTGGCAAAGGTAAGATCTTGCAATACCTGCATAGATCTAGATAGAATGGTTTAGAGGAATGGAACCTCAGAATCGTATGATTTGGTTTGGGTTTAGGATTGACCTTTAAGCTAATCGGTAGTTGTGTAAACTGACCAAGGCTAAGGTGATTCGACCAGACAAGTGTTAGATTGGTTTTAGACCAATGGTTAATTAGAGAATAATCCGCTGCGTATCTGTTGAAATGATCTAAGCTATGAATGACTAAAGAAGTCCTTAGCTAAGGTCTAAGTTAGCCATCGCCTTTTGGCGATATTATAATTATAGGACGAAAAATTAAGAGGTTCAGCCAGGAAGTGGACCGAGTGACATAAGACTTCGACCGCGGCCTAGGCGGCCGGATCGGAGTGTTACAAGTTGGTATCAGAGCATGCTTGATCCTGTTTAGGACAATGCTCTAAGATGTTGGTTTCCAAGCCGAAATTATTTCCAAAAACTATGATGACTATTAAAGCTTAGTTGGGGTGAGCCAAGAAAGAGTTGAGGTAAGCTATGGTATCATGCTTGTGAATGTGGGAGTTCTAAGATGAACCGGCTTAACCAAGATACATTCTCCAATGGCAAGATCCTAAAAACAGAAAGGTTGGTTGGTCTAGTTATTTAAAAGTAATAGACGGGTTGGAAGAGATGGAAGCAATGCAAGACTTGTTTATGGATGAGCTGAACAAGTGAGGTAACATGGACTAGAGAGTGGCTTAGGTTGAAATAAACGTGCAACACTCTACTGAAGTTAAGTGTTATCCCTTGATGGCCATTCATAATAAGTAAAGCATATGCCATGTTAAAATCTGACTCAAGGGAGACACTACATAACCAGTACACGAGTGGACTTGCGATCAGATGGATCAGCTAGGACTCGGTATAAGTCAAGGTAGGTTTCCTTAGATCTAGTTGGATGGAATGAAACGATTCCAATCTGAATCCATCCAAAGAAAGAATGAGGAAACTCATGATGTCTGTTCCAATCAATGGAAGAACATGATGTTTAGTATCTTAGTATGATGAGGATTGGGGTATATTATAATTGCTGTTGTGAATGGTGTGAGCATTCGCAATAGTAAGACGCTTTGGAAAATGGTATGGGACGTTTTCCAAATGTGTGATCAAACCGAAATCCTACTCATCTAGGTACCCACTGGAAGTGGAAGTATTGAAGTTATTGGCAATGCAATGAGGGATGTTATGGGATGTCCTTCGTAGTATGGTCATGACCAAAGTATTTTCCATAAGACAGTGGTATATGATTACAACAAGATGTTGTGAATCAGTCTAAGGTAGTTTATGTTTACGGTTGAGTGGTCTGGGGAACAAGGCAGTCCACTAAAGCTTGGTCGCTTAGGGATTTGCAGGAGTCTACCAGGATTCAACAGAGATAAGCATTACTCCTTAAGGATCCATATGAGATCGGATAGGGCTCGACCAGTATGGCGAGTGACCTAGCGGATGGACCAAGGTGGTATGCAATCGAGTCCAGAGATGGACTAGGGTTGGCTTACCTGAACGAGTTCATATCTGCTAGGGCCCTCAAGCAGAAATGTTTGGTCTGTCCCCTAAAATTGTCTAGGGGATTCTGGTGGTGGTGGTGGTGGTGGTGGTGGACATATTGTATATGAGCCTACCGGGGTGATAGAGCGATGGAAGCTTTGCGTAAGAGCATCACAGATGAATATGATAGAGGTCGTTTACCGTATTAAATGTTTTAGTTAATGACTTTTTTTTTGCTTATAACTTTGATTATCAGTTCTATGAGATATTTGAAATATTTGTTTTATTTATTTAAGACTTGATGTATTATTTAGCTTTTGTTTATGATAAAAAAATGTTGTTAAATTTATTACTAATTAAATATAATATTTTGATGAATATAAATATTACAATTTTACAAATTTAAATCAACATTTTATTTATTTAAAATACAATTTTACAAATATAAATCTACATTTTATTTATTTAAAATACAATTTTACAAATTCATAAAATTTATAAAATTAAAATATGAAATAAATGAAAATTGCGTATGCGGCAACCAAACGAACAGAACTAAATCTACTTTCTGCGTCTGCGGCTGCGGCAATGTCCTGTGTCTTTGAAACGAACAACAAGTTGCATCTGCGGCTGCGGCTGAGTCTGCGGCTGCAAAATGAACAACAACCAAAGGAACAGACGCAGCCGCAGCCGCAGCCGCAGACTTAGGAACATGCGTCAATGAAACGAACAGCACTAGTATTGCGACTCTTATCCCATTTTTTTTTTTTTGGGTTAGCGCTGCTACAACGGTGTTACCTTGAGGCTTGATGCTAGTACCTATGATGCCATGTTTCCTGAAGCAGTACCAATTCAGGTACACTTCCGCAAGTCTTTACCTTATTGTACAAAAGTCAGTGTATTCTATTGAAATATATTTTATTAAACTTTAAAATAATACATAATTTAAATCCATTTTGAATAATACTATAGATCTCGGCAAGGCTTGAGCTTCCTTCTGGCTTCACTCCTCTGAGACAGACCTCTTTTACCAGGACGTGTTATCCCGTGGGAGGTGACGAAGGTGACGGAGGTGAGGGAGGGTGGCTTGTGCTTGATCTCCCCCTCCCTTCAAGATTCGGCCAAGAAGAGCTTCCTTACGTGAGAAGCTTTCTTGCGTTTCCTGCTAGGTCCCATGGGTTCTCGCGAGTCATCTCGCTCGAGATTGGGCTGATCTACAAAAAAGATTCCCAAACCCAGTCCGATCCCAATTACGATGGTACAAACTTTTGGTCATCGCTTTGGTTTTGGACACTTTCTCGTGAGTGTCAACGTCGTAGCCTTCATTTCTCAGCAGGTCTCCTTTTTATTTATTTTTTAAGTCTATTTTTTCGTTGTTTTATTTTCTTAGAGCATGATCAAAGTAGGTTTTTAGGATTGGTTCTTAGCGGAATATAAGAACCTGTTTCTTAATTTTTAACTAAAAAAACTAAGAACCGGTTCTTAAATTCTTAGTTTTTTTAGTTAAAAGTTAAGAGACGGGTTCTTATATTCCGCTAAAAATTCTAGTCTAAAAACTCTCTATTAATCATGGTCTTATATTTCTGATCTCTCACATCTTCTCTCACATCTTCTTAGGGACTGACAAAGCGGTGGTGGAGTAAAGCGGTGGTGGAGTAGTAGAAGAAGACAACTAAAGACCTATACTACTCCATATTTTATGTTTATCCCCAGGCTCTCTCTCTATCTACTATTTAGAACTGCTACATAAGTTTCTTGCACTTCACACTCTCTTTTTCTATTATTATATAAAAAAATCTTCATCAAGTGATGATGATAAACAGATGGCTTTACATTTGATTCCACTAGTAAATAAATCTATGATTATTTTGTTGTGCATTTACCTCCTATTTCATTCCTAGTTCGAGGTTAGGGCGTCGTATTTAATACAAACCTAACAAAACATGACCAATCTACTGTCAATATTTTGTCACAATCCGTGTCCTATAATCCCTATAGCAATAACTAATAGTTAGGCTGTACATAATAGAGACGGTGCAGTATTCATTACATAGACAAATCATTCTTGATTATTGCACACGTAACCAAATCTTCTAATACCCTTTTGCTTTCCGGCTTAAACCAAATCATGAACCCACGAGGGTCGATGGGGTCGAGAATGATGCTAACAATTCTAAGCCAACTTTTTTTCATTTATTGTACTAGTATCATTGTTATTATATTTTATCGATTTTTTTTTCTTCATATATTTTTATCGATTTATATAGATCCAAGGATGTGCTTTTATAAGGCAAAATTAGCGTGACAGTTTGATTTTTATTAAGTGATACTAATACATTTAACAAACACTAGTATTTTAATAGTATAAGAAATATGGATAATGGTCAATGTAGCACATGTGAGCTTAGTATAAAAAGAAAATAGGAGACCTCTTTTTTTCTTTTCTTTTTTGTCACGATGAAAATAGGAGACCTCAAATTTTATAATGCGTGCGTCGTATTCTAACGAAGTTAACTAAAATGATTGGTAAAAGTTGGACAAATTTATTCTGTATTTTTTCAAGTAAATTTGGTAAAAGGTAAAAATAGAGATATATGACATTTATATATTCTTACTCATTTGGTTATGACAACCTGTTGTTTGCTGTGCCTGTGTGCAAAATGAGAAAACGTATGAAAGGAGGCAAACAAATAGAAAAGAGCTTGGACCACACATCTTAACAGCACACACATATGCATGAGATGGTCAACATTTTTGTAACACTTGCCCAATTTTGACATTTGTAATTAAATCATGGTCGTAAACGTATGATATGTTTATATAATGTTCTCGCAAGGCTAGTTATACCAATTTACCAACCATGCATTATTTTTCTTTAAAAGAAACATGCATAGAATTAGAGTTTATTTTGTAAAAAATTACTCTTTGTAAGAGACTACGGGAGTGGACCAAATTTAGAATTATGCAAAAAGAAACTTGGCTTTGCAAGAAAGCGAAGGCAAATAAGTTCCAATCACAAAGAACACACACAAAAGTCTAGCCCTAGAAGAATAACATGGCCACTGCACGTGACAATTAACACACTCATTTTCGAACTCTGTGTTTGTTTGGATATACAAGTGTAACTCAAAAAATATTTGATTTGGCTTTTGAACCGGTTAGGTTAGGTGTTCTTCACGTCCTCCTAAATCCTAATAAGAATCTTAACGAAACTAATAATCAAGAAACTTTTGGGGATTGGCACTTGGCAGAAATAATCTTCTCGAGATGACGAAGAGGGATGAGAAACCCGATAAGACAAAACGATGGCTATGTAAAAATAACCTTTGATATTATCTCCATGCCATTAATTTATGTTCATATGTCTCTTTCACTTCATATGCTATCTTTTTTTTTCCTATTAAAATCTTCATCAAGTGATGATAATAAACACATGACTTCGCATTTTACTACATCATAAATAATATATTACTAGTATAAGACATGCGCCTTGCGCATGGTGAGTTTATTTGTATATATTATCGATAGTTTTTTTATATATGTGATCATTTTTTTATTTATATATATAAAATATTTTTTGTTGTTATTATATAATTTCTTTCCGATGGATCGGATTAATTTTAATAAAAATAATAGAACAAAACTATAATTAATACATCAAAGGTTGATCGGATTAGACATTAAACAAATTATGACATAAAAACCTTATTTTTTCCATCGAACACATTCTTGAAAAAGTGAACATTATTGTTTTTACAGTTGAATTATTTTGACTTTTATCTTCCATATGGCTTTGAAAGCTTTCAAATCAACCATCGAATTGATACATATCATTTTAATGTTTTGTAATTTAAAGTCATTTTAAAAAATTCAAAATATAATATACAAAAAAAATCTAATTTTTTTTATTATATGGTTAATGTGATTGTTTAAATTTTTTTAATAATATAAATTTAAACAAAAATGAAGAAGGATGCAAAAATTGTTATCAAATCTTTATTATTCATAATCATTAATTTCCATATATATGTAAATCATATTAGGTAATTCCGTTGCTTTTATTTAAGGAAAGAATACACACTTCATATATTTTAGATTAATATAATGTTCTCTAGTGTTATACAATTATGGAATAATGTGACACCATTAGATTAAACTATAGTTTATATTATATGCTCTAGAATTCTTTGAAATAGAATTTAGAAGGCATTTAGAGTGCCACCTAGATTTGGAGTTTTTTTAATTAATACAAAATTAAAGTTCTAATTTTTCAAATGCTTCTCAATTAATATATAGGGGATTATTGCTAGTTTTTTTCCTTTCGCTTAATTCATCGCTAGTTTGAGATTAGGACGTCATATTTAATAACATACCGAGCAAAACATGACCAATATATTCTCAAATCTTTTGTCACAATTACGTCCTATAATCCCCATAGCAATAAATAACAATGTGCATAACATAGACGTATAAAGATTTAAAGAACAAGAGAGATTTTCTGAATAATACTTTTATTGATTCATTTCAGCTACGGTTTACGGAGGCCCATACATCACTTTATATACAAGAGAGCTATACACATAAAGCCTTACACGTGGCAATCTTATCCTCGTTCCCTATTGTCAGCAAGCTGTCAAAACGGTTTTTCAGTACGAGAGGAAGATGCCTCGACTTTGTCTTTTGTGCCAGCTCCGCTTCACAATTCTTGTGACCGTTGTGATGAGTCCAAGCGCTTGGGCCTGTGTTGGACTTGACTGAAGTTTGACTTACGTTGGGCCTCCTTATCTTCTCCACCTTCTTCAGAGTCTCTGTTTCACATAACAGAGCATTTGTCTCTTTACCCCCTCTCAAACTTGAGATGGTTGACAAACCAACTCCAAGTTTGTCTCGCAATCTTTCAAACGAAGCACGAGGAAGAGATTTTGTAAAAATATCAGCTATTTGCTGAATAGCTGGTATGTGCCTTGTCTCAATGAAACCAAGTGCAACTCTTTCTCGTGTGTAATGCCAGTCCGTTTCAAAATGCTTTGAACAAGCATGAAACGCTGGATTCGTTGTCAGATGAACTGCAGACAAGTTGTCACAATAGAGCACTGCAGGTCCATCTTGAGGAATGCCTATGTCACGCAACAAGGACGCTAACCACGTAAGTTCTGCACTTGTTTCAGCGAGAGCTCTATACTCTGCTTCAGTTGAGGATCTAGACACTGTCGACTGTCTTTTTGCACTCCAGGAAGCTAAGTTGGGACCAAGATATGTACAGAAACTAGTAGTGGACCTTCTTGTCTCTTTGCAACCTGCTGAGTCACTGTCACTGAATGCTGACACCACAAGAGTACTGTTTTTGTTTATATGTATTCCAAACGCCATTGTACCCTTGAGATGTCTAAGGATTCTTTTGAGCAGATTGAAGTCTGATTGAGTAGGTTGATGCATCCTTAGACAAACGAAGTTTACCGCAAATTGAATATTTGGTCGTGTCAATGTAAGATATTGCAATTTTCCTGCAAGACTTTGGAAATAGGATGGTTGAGGAAACATCTCTTGAGCCATCTGATTGTCGGAAAATAACTGCAGAGGCAACGGAGTTGGCATGAGATTACAGTCATACATTCCTGCAATATGAAGTATGTCTTCACTGTACTTCTTCTGATTAAGGAACATGCCAGTCTCAGTCTTTTCCACTTGAATGCCAAGAAAGTAATGAAGATGCCCAAGGTCTTTCATGGAGAACTGTGAACTGAGAGCTGCTATCAAATGTTTGAACTGTTCTGAATCACTTCCCGTCAGAATTATGTCGTCAACATATAATAACAACACCACTGTCTTTCCATGTTGATGATATACAAACATTGATGGATCTGCTTTCCTACAAACGAAGCCATACTCAAGAAGAAACGTAGTGAATTTGTCAAACCAAGCCCTGGGCGCCTGCTTCAAACCGTAGATCGCCTTGTCTAATTTGCAAACACGATTTGGCTTTTAGGATCTACAAAACCTGCTGGTTGTGTCATGTAGATGTCTTCATGTAAATCTCCATGTAAGAATGCACTTTTGACATCAAGTTGCGTTACTGACCATCCTTTTGCTGTGGCGACACCAAGCACAACTCTGATCGTCGCTGTTCTGACCACTGGACTGAAAGTCTCTAAGTAATCAATGCCTTCTTCTTGATCATTGCCCTTCACAACCAATCGACTTTTGAATGTATCAATGGTACCATCGGCATTAAGTTTGATTCTGTAAACCCATCTGCTATCCAATACATGCATAGAAGGATCGTATGGAACAAGATGAAACGTGTGATTCTCATAGTGATTATCCATCTCAACCGTCATAGACGTTGTCCATCTTGGATCTTTAAGCGCAGCTGCAACAGACTTCGGTGCAGTAGGATAGTCTGGACTTGTTAAGAGAAGATATCTCTGATTGGGTTTAGTAATTCCAGACTTTGCCCGAGCAGTCATTGGATGTATATTCGGAATATCAGGTGCACCTTCTCCACCTTCTTCATTGTCCGACATCACTTGTTGTTCTTGGTGAGGTGGAGAGGGAGGTGGTTGGTTATTTGCTGCATGCTTTTGAGGAATTTGAGGAGTAATCACTTGAGAAACTGAAGGTAACACAACTGGGACTTTGTTGACGGACCGTTGTTGAGTCTGAATAACAGATGCTTGTTGCCAAGCATGTAACAAAGCCGTTGGATACTGGGGAATGAGATGCTTGAATTGTCCAGTGAAGGGAAACATCTTCTCATCAAAAATCACATGTCTGCTGATATAGACATGACCAGTTGGTGGATATAGACATCTATAGCCTTTGTAGTCAGCATTGTGACCAAGAAAAACACATTGAAGTGATCTTGGCTCAAACTTGTGAGTGGCATATGGTCTCAGACACGGATAACATGCACTGCCAAATACTCTGAGATAAGAATAGTATGGCTCTTTGTTGTGAAGAACTTCAAATGGTGTTTTATGTTGCAGAGCTGATGACAGAAGAATGTTGATGACGTGATTCGCTGTAAAGAAACCTTCAACCCAGTGATGAAGTGGAACCTGACTTTGAAACATCATGGATAGTCCAAGCTCAACCAAATGTCTGTGTTTTCTTTCTGCTAAGCCATTTTGAGCTGGAGTATATGGACATGATTTCTGGTGAAGAATTCCACAATTTTGGAAATGTAGTTGCAACCGTGAACTCGTAAATTCACCTCCCCCATCACTCTGAAAGACTTTAATTCTCTTATTAAACTGATTCTCGACATACTTTTGAAACCGTATGAAGACCTCAAAAAAATCTGACTTGAATTTATGAGGATAAAACCAGCTGAAGCGAGAGTGATTATCAACGAAAACAGCATAAAACTTGAAGCCATGCATAGACATAACAGGCGAAGGTCCCCATAAATCACAGTGGATCTTAGCCAAAGGTTCAACAGACACAGACTCTGAAACAGCGATTGGACGATGCAACCGGTAAAGTGGCGATAGAGGCAAATATTTGGCGATAAGCGACAAGGATGAGAGGTTTCATGCCGGCCTCCATAGCCATCTTCGACGTAATGTTCATGCCTGCGTAGCCAATTTGCACTAACACCATCGCCAAGGACGGCAACATATCTCTCGATTTAACCATATTTCTCTTCTAATTTCTTAGGAGTATTTATATTTCTCTATATATATGTTTCTCTCTCTATCACTAATCAAAAACAATAATTCGAGAATGAGAGATGGGTTCTTTACAACATTTATTAGTTTCCCCAAATCCATCTTTCTTTCCATAGTCGGCTTTATATTTATAGCCGAAAATACATACATATATACATATATATATATATAGAGAGGGAGATTAAATTTTAAACAGTCTTTACATTTTACCAAAGAAAAAAAAAATTTAAACAGAAAGGTGAGAAACGGTTCGAGAATGAAGTTTGCTTGTAACACTTGTGCACTCTTTAGAGCATACGAACAAGAAAACAATAGATGATATGTATGTATCATATGATATATTTATGGCAATTATATTCCATTTTGGCGTTTTCAAAAAAAAAAATTAACTTATTATAATTTTATCTTTCTGAACTCTTTTTTGGTTTCCGTTTATTCATGGGACGTTAGGTGGAGAGCTTGTGAATGAATGGATGTAGTACGCATGCATGAATGTCGTTTTGAAGCTTCAAGCAATCATTTTGCTTTTGCGAAAACTCGTTTCTGTTGTATTGAATCAAGGCTTTGGTTTATCAATTTGTTAACTATCTCAATTTAAGTATGTTGAATTGATATTTCATTATATCACGCCTCACATCTTACCAACAAAAAAAAGTATGCATTATAAAGTCTAATATAGATTCTTATCCCGGAAGTTGGAAAATAGGCACGGGTTGTTAAAACATTGGCATACGTCGCGTGTGTGCATATACGTATGTTTCTCAAATTCTATATAAATGATAATATTACAAATGAAGAGTATCATTTTATTTCTGGTATCAAATTGAGTTAAATCTAGTACATCAATCAATGTTATCAGTGTCATATTTTGTGCGCATTCCTTATTTTTAATGTAGAAAACTATATAATCTCATCTACGTTCTACACATGGACATACTTAATGTTGAAATAGCTCTATAAATAATTGCACCTTGTATCTGAGAATCAATCCGCCTTTATACCTGGAAGAGCCATCTCGGATAACGTTCTCATTACCCATAAAATTTTGCACTATCTGAAAATATCTGGAGCTATAAAGAACTGTTCAATGGCAGTAAAGACAGACATTAGTAAAACTTATGACAGACCTGAATGGTCTTTCATAAGGGCGGTTTTGGAAAAAATGGGGTTTAACGATACCTGGATCGGCTGGATTTTGCAATGCGTTTCCACCGTGTCCTAAACTTTTCTCTTAAACAATGAAGCTGTGGGGAGAGTCACGCCACAGAGAGGCATTCGACAGGGGGATCCTCTCTCACCTTATATCTTCATCATCTGTGGGGAAGTCTTCTCTGGGCTCTGCAAGAGAGCACAAGCAGTTGGATCTCTACCAGGAATCCGAGTTTCCAGAAACAGCCCAAAGATAAATCACCTCCTTTTCGCTGATGACACGATGATATTCACTAAATCTGACCCCCACAGCTGCTCCGCCCTGTTAGAGATTTTGTATAGCTACGAGTGAGTCTCAGGCCAGATGATAAATGCACAAAAGTCATCAATAACCTTCTCATCAAAAACGACACCAGAAGTCAGAGCGAGAGTTAAACTGTATCTTGGTATAGAAAGAGAAGGAGGTGTAGGGAAGTATCTGGGCCTGCCAGAGCACTTTGGCAGAAGGAAGAAGGATTTCTTCTCTTCCATAGTCGACAGAATGAAGCAAAAGTCTTTGAGCTGGACTACCCAGTTCTTGTCTACAGCGGGTAAGGCCACCATGTTGCAGTCTGTTCTATCTCCCATCCCGAATTTTGCGATGACATGTTTCCAATTACCGGTGAGCGTATGTAAGAGCATACAGTCTGTGCTCACTAGGTTTTGGTGGGACTCAAAGGAAGGAGAAAGAAAAATTTGCTGGATATCCTGGGACAAACTAACGCAACCTAAGAGCGTCGGCGGCTTGGGCTTTAGAGACATCCAAACTTTCAATCACGCCCTCTTGGCAAAGATCTCGTGGAGAATCATAACCAAACCAGATTGCCTTTTAGCTCGTGTTCTGTTGGGGAAGTACTGCCACAAAGTCTCTTTCCTCAAGACTAATCCCTCTTCTTCCATATCGCATCGATGGAGAGGCATCTTTCTGGGCAGAGATCTTCTGATCAAGCATTTAGGCAAAGCAGTGGGGAATGGAGACTCTATTAACGTCTGGTCAGACAACTGGATCGAGCCAGTGAGCAACATAAAACCAATTGGCCCTGTACTCGCCCAAGATGTGGATCTAATAGTCTCAGACCTCCGGTCTCGAGAGACACGAGAATGGAATAAGGCTAAGATCGACTGCTTGCTCCCAGAACTATCGTCACAGATCCTCTCTATCCGACCAAGTATCCTTGGAATCCAAGACACATATGTCTGGCCTCTACAAAAATCAGTCCAGTACACAGCAAAGTCGAGTTACTTCTCAATGCATACACAAGGTGACACCTCGATGAGCTCCCCTGTACTGGGACCAGATACATGGAACTGGAAGAAGAACATCTGGTCCCCTCCCCTGCTACCGAAGCTAAAGTTTTTCCTCTGGAAGGTAGCTCTTAATGCACTCCCTACTGGTGACAATCTGCAAAAAAAGGGACTTCTTATCAACACCAATTGTGCTCGTTGTGGAGGGACTGAATCTATTTATCATATCCTTGTTCACTGTACCTTTGCAAAGGAGGTGTGGGAGGTGGGACCGTGGCTCCATCAGCTCAACCCACTGCACTTCGTCAACTTCAAAGAACTTCTAAAAGCGTCCCACACTTGGGAAAACCTCCCACCATATGGGATCTCAGGAAACTTCCTCCCTTGGCTCTGTTGGACCCTTTGGACCTCAAGAAACCAGCTTCTTTTCGAGAATAGAACTTGTAAGCCGCAAGATGTGGTGACAAAAGCCATTAGTCTGTGTAGAGAGTGGGAGAATGCACAGACTCCAGAGAGATCAGCTCCACATACGCACAGCTCGCCTCTCCAATCACCGGTGATCGATTCCTCAACAGTCATCTACAACACAGACGCGGCGTGGCGATCAGATCAGAAAGCGGCGGGTCTAGGTTGGATTTTCAGTGATCAGGACTCGGTCGAACTAAATCGAGCATCACGACTTCAACATCATGTTTCCTCCGCCTGCATGGCTGAAGCGCTAGCCATCAGAGAAGCACTCCTGCACGCCTCCTCCCTTAACATCAATCAAATCTGCCTCAGAACAGATTCCCAAGTGCTCGTACGAGCAATCTCCTCGAGAAGTAGAACAATGGATCTTCACGGAGTCCTTTCCGATATCGACTCCCTGGCGTTCTCTCCGTCCTCATCCTTCTCGAAATGTTCTTTTCAGTTTATCCCTAGAGCCCAAAACGGCCCAGCGGACTCTTTAGCAAAGTCTTGTCTATTTTCTTTGGGCCTGAAGCCATGAACACCTCTCAAGTTTTATTTTTAATGAAAGTTCAAGTTGACCAAAAAAAAAAAAATAATAATAATAATTGCACCTTATATGTGAACAAAATATAATAATAATAATTGCACCTTATATCACTCAACATTAGTATCTAGTTTTTGCCAAAGAAACATTAGAATATAGTTGGAGCAAATAATTTGAAACCATAAATATCAAAAATGATTGAATTTTTAAGTCAAAATAGAAATTCTATTTCTTTAGGAAACGAAGTAAAATTCATAATATAAAATTCAGAACTTTTGCGAAATTAATCATAAAGATGAAGCAATCAGCCGACGGAGAGAGAAGAGAGATGGACAAGGCCGTAACCGTTTTCAAGCGAATCTGTTAGGACAAAAGTATACCTATAACATTTCACATGTTGACAAATACTTGTATACACGGTGCCATGCTTGGCAAATACTTATCCTATACTGGGCTCGCTAGAATGCGAGCTCTAGGAGAGGTAACCAGCCTATTATGTAATACATTAGTAGCAATGTTAATAAGATTTACAATCTAAATCTAGGAAAAATGGTGAAATCATACGTTTTCACCTGTCGGTTAAGCTCAAATACTGATCTTCATATGGATTGATGATTAACTGCATCCTGTTGTTGACTGATGCATAACCAGCTAAACCTTTGATCTCTTCTTCAGTTAAAAAGCAGAACATGAACTCGGAGCTGGACAATGAGAAGAATGTATGTGTGTGTGTGTGTGTGATGTTCTAAAGTACACTAACCTCTCTTGGTATGGGATGTTCTTCAGACTAAAGGACACGCACAACTTGGCTCATTTTTGGCCTCTTTTCAGAATCAGGATCAATGCATCTAAGTGCTGTAAGAAGAACACGTTTCAAGGCGCTGGTCGCTGGCTCAATAACTTCTTCCAGAATCTTAGATACTACCATCATCTTCAACCACTCAACCAGATTCACTTGCAAAAAGAATGTATATAAGTCCTAAAACTCATCAAAATTATTAGATTCATTCATCTCTCACAATAGTCTATCTTATTACGCCTTTGAATGTGCAGATGAGAACTTTGATTCTTGCCTCCCAAGTTTAGTATCCATGTTGTTCCCTACAAAGTCAACAACAAGCAAAGTTTTAGAGTAATCAACATATCAAAAGATAGAACCTTAACTCACCAGTGGTTCATGATCTTTTTCACTGCGACATAAGTCCCATTGGTCAACTCTCCTCTGTATACAACACCATATCCTCCTTCCCCAATCACATTTTCCTTTGAGAATCTGTTTGTTGCTATCTCAAGATCTCTCAGAGTAAACCAATGACCTCCTCCAAGGTCTGACTGACCACGTAAACCGAAGGTGGGTTTTAGTAGTCTTCTAGAATAGCTTTGACTATTGTATATAGCCTTTGACTGTAGTGTATATACCAAAAATTAACTTAAACTGGACTATAGTATATAGACTTGGGCTTATTATGGCTTAGATGGATCATTTAAGACCACACAAAAATTCCTGGAAAAATTCATTATATTAGTAGCAGACCTGTTACATAACAGTTGCATATACAAAACCCAACAAGGCCACATAAACTTTTGTGTGTACTTCACTAATTAACCTTCCATTTTATATATATTCTACAATGTTTCCCTTTAATATAAGACTAGATTAATTAAGATCCGCGCCTTGCACGGGATAAACATTATATATAAAAATTATTTTATGTATTATATGTTCTTACATATTATGAAATAATAAATATATATTGAATAATTAAAACTCAGTAACTATTACATATATAATTAAATTAGTACGAATGTATAAATCAAATTTATTAATCCAAACAATTTTTTAAAAAATTTGATAGGATATGTAATTAAATTTAAATGATATTAACATACATATTATATTTTTAATATTAATGTCTATTAAATGATGCTTTCTACTCATATGTTTTTTTGATCATGTGTATCTTTAATAGCAAAAACTTTAAATTACTGATAACAAAATTTTTATTGTGGGATTAATAATTTTATTAATTTATAATTTAAAAAAAATTATCAATGTTAGTTCAAAACTTTTATCAAAAATAATTATTCAAAGTAAATTTTGAAATTAAAATATTTATTTATTCAATATGGTTTATAGTTTAATTTAGAATGATATATATACATTTATATTTTAAATTTTAATGATTAATTAAGTTAGACTTTTATTTATATGATTTTGTAATCATTTTTATTTTGTCATAACAAAAATTTTAAACCATGGATCGCAAAATTTGAATGTGAGACTTTTAACAGTTTTAGTAATTTATAGTCATTTTTTAAAATTCAAAATATAACATATACAGAAAAATCTAAATTTTTTATAATATGGTTATTGTGATTTTTTTAAATTATTTTAATAGTTTAAAATTAAACAAATTTGATAGAAGATACATTATTTTTTTATCAGATATTTATTATTCAAAATCATTAATTGTCATATATACTTTAGCCACATTAGGCAATTTCGTAATCTTTATTTAAGGAAATAATAAATGACATTAATAATGAATTTATGGTTAGTTTAATAAAAAACTTATTATATAATTAGATGGACCAACATATTTCTCTAATAATTCTAAGAATCATCCTAGTGATGACACGCGGCTACAAAAAAGAAGTTGTAATGTTTCACAAATAATATATAGGGGATATAGTGATAAGGTGCCAAAAAATATTGTGGTGATAAATATGTTTTCGTAATGGAAACCAATGAGACCACATATACGTTGGAAGGTCGAGACGAGATTATGTTATTGTAGTGTTGTACACGTGGAATTCAAAGAGATGAGTTTGCGTGTAAGACCAAAACATACATGCAACTATATATAATGGAGAGTTGTTTACTGTTTCTCATTTAGCATCCACACCAATAATACTAGTCGTCAGAAAGTGAGTGGACATGAACGGTGGAGGAAAAGTGGTTTGTGTCACCGGAGCTTCCGGTTACATAGCGTCTTGGATTGTGAAGCTTTTGCTTCTCCGTGGCTACACCGTCAAGGCTACTGTTCGAGACCCAAGTTTGTTCCCTCCTGATCCTCTCTTCTGGATTTGTCTTGTTTATTTTCTCCTTTGGTATAGATGAAGGGAACAAGAAGAACTAAAAAAACAAAACTGATAAAAAAAGAAAACTGAATCGAAGTAAACCATTCATGCAAACAAAAAAACAACAAATCGAGAGGAAATCAAATCCGTTCTAGAAAGTAATTTTTGGTTTTGTTCCATCCTATGAAGGGCTGAGTGTCGGTTTGTTTTTTTTTTTTTTTTTTGCACACCATTGTGAAAATCTCTGCTAAAACCCAAAACACACGGTCCAGTTCTATCTTACCCCGCACGTCTAATCATTTGGAACCTAAAGCAATTAAGGTGGCGGGGTTGTTCTAGCTTAGTTTGACTTCTCAATGTTGGTTTGGTTTGGTACAGTTTAGTCATTGTAATCTAAGTTTTTGTGGTTCCGGATAATTTTTTTTTTTTAACGTCTGATTAATTATGCTATTACAACGATGAGAAATATTACATAGACGGTCCTACAGCCGACAATTTTACCATCATATGAGAATGCACGTCTAACTGCATCGCCCCAAGCCGTCCTATGAGATCCATGTTCGATGATACGCCCTTGCACCATGCTGAAAACTTCTTGTAACCCATTTTCTCCATGATCTGCATAATTTGCATTTTCTGGGATTTGAACCCCGGACCTCCTGCTGTAGAAGCATTAATGAACCCTTAGTCAAACCACTAGACTAAGGGGGCTTCCAAATTTTTTTTTTAACGCTGATTTATTATGATATTACAATTATGAAAAAGATTACATAGACGATTCGACAATGCGCAATAATTGTCTTGCAAGTTTTTTTTCCATAGTCTGCATAATTAATTATTTAATAAGTCGCTTTCTCCGGGAATTGAAACCTGAACCTCCTATAAAGCGCAATCTGCAAGAAATTGCATAGCCTGGGATTTGAACCCCAGGCCTGGGTGTAGAAGTCTTTAAACCTTAACCACTAGGTTACGGTGCTTCCACATAGTCTGCGATAACTTAGAAAGCCTTTTAGACAAGAAAAAAAATAGGTGGTCCGGGATAACTATATAATACCCTTTTCTCTTTATTTTGTTGCCAACTAGTATATTTTAGGTGGGGATATTGGATTTAGAAATTTGATAGAATTTGAAGGAATTATGGTTTCCATTAAATTAGTATATTCATAATATGGAGCCTAAAACATAAACCATATGTTTTTGTATATAAACATCATCATCACATATATAACGATCTAACCAAAGTACCAAACTATAGCATAATATTTTGTGTTAGTGTCCATATCAGCATCTTATTTAAACAACATTATCATTCAAAACTATTCCCTCAGTTTCATAATATATGATTCTTTGGTTTTTTGCACAAAAATTAAGAAAATTACATTCTTCTAAAAAGCATTTTTAAAGATATAATTTTAAAATCATTCAACTATTTACGAAAAAACCGTAATATTTTATTGGCCGAACAGTTTCCAATAAAATTAAAGTTAAGCTCAAAATCTCAAAACAACATATATTTTGAAATAACATGAAACTTGTAAAACATCGTATAATTTGAAACAGAGGGAGTACAGAGAAACATATGATAATCTTCTCTTGAAGTGGACTCTGACACATGTATATGTGTGTTTCTCCAGAGGATCAAAAGAAAACAGATCATCTTCTTGCACTTGACGGTGCAAGAGAAAGACTTCAATTATTCAAAGCAAGTCTTTTAGAAGAAGGTTCTTTCGAGCATGCAATTGATGGATGTGACGCTGTCTTCCACACCGCTTCACCAGTCAAAATCATTGCCACTGATCCACAGGTGCGTCAACAAATAGTAATTTGTTCAAACCAACACAATCCTTACTAGTTTACTTTGCTTGAATTGTTGTTAGAAACTTGATAGTTACTATTGATTATGCAGGCTGAGCTGATAGAACCAGCCGTCAAGGGAACTATTAACGTACTAGCAACATGCACTAAAGTGTCTTCTGTCAAGAGGGTCATTTTAACGTCGTCCATGGCCACACTTCATTCTCCTAACTTCCCCTTGGGACCAAACGTCTTACTAGACGAAACAACCTTCTCTGATCCAAGTGTCTGTGAGGAGGAAAAGGTTTTTTTTTTTTACATTGTGCTTATAACACATCAATGAGTTATGAGAACTCGCATTAATTATTTATTAATTACCTTTTTATTTTATTTTCTCGTATCCAGCAATGGTATATACTCTCCAAGACTTTGGCCGAAAATGCGGCATGGACGTTTGCCAAGGACAACAACTTGGACTTGGTCATAATGAATCCAGGACTCGTTATTGGACCAGTCCTACAACCAACTATTAATTTCTCAGTAGATGTGGTTATAGATTTTATAAAAGGTAAGAACACTTTTAATAGGAAGCATCATAGACTTGTGGACGTGAGGGATGTTGCTCTAGCTCATATCAAGGCGCTCGAGACTCCTTCAGCCAAAGGCAGATACATCATTGATGCTCCGATTGTCACAACGGAGGAGATTGAGAAAATCTTACGTGAATTCTTTCCTGATTTGTGTATTGCTCATGAGTAAGTTTTATTTTATTTTTTGAGTAATAATCATGTTTATATTCTACAAGCCTAACAAACTTTTTATAAACTTTTTTTTAGGAATGAAGACATTGATTTGAATTCGATGACTTACAAAGTAAATGTAGAAAAGGTGAAAAGTTTGGGGATTGAGTTTACTCCTACAGAAACAAGCCTTAGAGACACTGTTCTTAGTCTCAAGGAGAAACATCTTGTGTGACCATCCCCTTTTGTTAACAAAAGGCACTATGAATATATGCTTTTGTGTTTGTTTTTATTTATAATCATAGCATATATACTCTAAATGTTTAAATACTCCCTTTGTTTTATACTGTAAACAGTTTTACCTAAAAAAAGCATGTTAATTAAGAAAGTTGTTATACTTTCAAAAATATCATTTTATATATATTAGATATAATTTAACTAATAGCAAACAAATAGCATCATCCATTGAAATGTAAAAATAAATTATATTTTGAAACAAAAAAAATATTCTAAAACCTTATATGATAAAATAGAGGAAATAGATCTTAAAATATGGGGTTTTTGCCAAAACTAACCCACAACTTGATTTTAACCCCAAACCTATACCCAAACTTGAATCAAATGCAAAACAAACCTAAAAGCCTAGTGAAATTACAGCTCAGCCCCTTGTGACCAAACAAAAAAACAGAAGTCATTTTTACGAATATAGCCCTAGTAAATCGTCTGAGATGCTGGAAGTCGTCTGGACGACTGAAGTGTAAGTCGTCTGGTACCGGTTTATTTTAAAAATAATTTATAAATCTTGTAAAAAAATATTTTGATGCGTGAAAAATAAAAATCAAGTAATTATAAACAGTTTTAAGTGATATAAATTAAGATATGATAAAATTGATTTGTTTTGAAGATAGATGAGTGGAAGTAGTGAATCATGAAATACTTTGGTTTAGGAGTTTGGCAAACATATGGTGTAGTATTGTATGTATTGTTAGGGTTAGATTTTGGATTAGATTTTGGAAAACTAAAATGTTTTTTTCAAAAATTAGTTTTCACCTATATGTGTTTATTTATGTGTATAGTAAACACTTTTCAAGTTTGATTTGATTTTATGAAGTCTTTAATTAGATAATTAAGTTTAGGGGTTATGTTTAGGGTGTGAACGACTTATATTTCAGTCGTCTGTTGAATAATTTACTCGGACGACGTATATTTCAGTCGTCCACATCGTACCGAACCTTTAATTTTACCAATGTACGTTTTAACCTAACCGGATCATTTTACTCGGACGACTTACATTTCAGTCGTCTGGTGAAGAAATTAAAACAGACGACTTACATGTAAGTCGTCCAAATATTCCCGCCTAAAATTTTTTTAAAAAATTATTTTCCCGCTTAAATAATTTAAACCTGACGACTTACAAGTAAGTCGTCTGGAAAGTCTTCTATTTTAGTTTCCCGCTAAAAATATTTAATTTCCCGCTAAAAATATTAAACTCTTCTGGACGACTTACATGTAAGTCGTCTGTTTTAATTTCTTCACCAGACGACTAAAATGTAAGTCGTCCAGGAAGTCGTCTGAGTCAAAAATATTTAACCTAATTGGATTTTTTGTCTCTCTATATAAAGAAAAATTTACACATTCTCTCTCCTCCTCTCAAATGGCTGCAACAAAAATGTAATGTTCATCATTCTAAAACTCTCCAACCTCTCTCTAATCTCTTTGACTTGAAAACACCAAACTTTATATGAATTTTTCAGTTTTGTCTCATGTATTTCTTACTAATCTATCTCTTTTGCAGGTTTTTAATCAAATGGTACTCATCTTCCACTAATTTAAAGGTAAATCTATTAATTTTAGATATGTATTTTTGTGTGTTCTATAAATGTAGATTTATCTAATCTTCCACTCATTTTCTCTATTTTTAAGTCATTTGAACGTTTTTGGATATGCAGGTTTTTCAGATCTGGATTTGATATGCAGGTTTTTCAGATCTGGAAGACTTCTTGGACGACTTACCTGTTAGTCGTCTGGAAGTCGTCTGGAAGTCGTCTGGACTTCTTGGAAATCTTCTGACAAAGTCGTCTGGACTTCCAGGAAGTCGTCTGGACTTCCAGGAAGTCGTCTGGACTTCCAGGAAGTCGTCTGGACTTCATGGAAGTCTTCTGACGAAGTCTCCCTTTCATAGTAGATCTGAGCGTTTTGGTAAGTTCTTATGTCTGATTTTTCTTCATTTGGTAACTTCTTGTTGTATAAAGTTCTTACTTTTTTCCCAAACTAAAACTCTCCAAACCCACTCTAATCTCTTTGACTTGAAAACACCAAACTTTATATGAATTTTCCAGTTTTGTCTCATGTCTTTCTTACTAATCTATCTTTTTTGCAGGTTTTTAATTAGATGGTACTCATCTTCCGCTAATTTAAAGGTAGATCTATTATTTTTAGATATGTATTTTTGTGTGTTCTGTAAAGGTAGATTTATCTAATCTTTCACTCATTTTTTCTGTTTTAAAGCCATTTGAACATTTTTGAATATGCAGGTTTTTCTTATCTGGATTTAATATGCAGGTTTTTCAGATCTGGAAGACTTCTGGGACGACTTACCTGTTAGTCGTCTGGAAGTCGTCTGGACTTCTTGGAAGTCTTCTGACAAAGTCGTCTGGACTTCCTGTAAAGTCGTCTGGACTTCCTGTAAAGTCGTCTGGAAGTCGTCTGAACTTCCTAAAAGTCTTCTGACAAAGTCGTCTGAACTTCCTGGAAGTCGTCTGGACTTCTTAGAAGTCGTCTGGACTTCTTAAAAGTCGTGTGGTCTTGTCTACTCAAGTGGAATCCAAGCTTGTCTTTGTAGAGGAATGATCTATAATAGTTTTGTTTGTGGTCTGTTTTGTGAATTGCATGTCTACTCTTTTAGTTGTGAATTTTTTGTAAAATCAGTAATAATGTTTTCCAAGATGTATTAAATGTGCTAACAATGTGTTTACACATTTACAAATCAATGAAATAATAGACTTCAGTAGACTTTTTCTTATCTTTGGATCTCTCATATGCAATAATAAACTCCAATGGCCTTTTTCTCATCTTAATAAACAAGAATGTTGGTAGCTTTATATTGATACAACATTTTAAGAAGCATTTTAACCCTTCTTCCAACTCATAACAATAGTCATCATTATTGTCTATAACAATAATACTTAAGAGATGGAAACAAACAATAGTAACTAGTCAAAGCATATCATATTTTATTATAAGTTAGCGTTGAAAAACTTAGTCAAATTTAGTAAAACTAAGGGAAAGAACATATTTTGTAAATATGAGTTTTACATATCTTGAAGTTACTTATCACTCTTAAAAATACAAGTTACTCAAAAACTAACGTAGAAGACTTAAAAACTAGCGGAGAAGACGCGGACGACTTCAATCTAAGTTGTCCAGACGACTAAACTATACGTCGTCTGGTCAACGCAGAGGTTATTTTTGCAATTGACTTTGAAATCTGTTATTTCGGACGACTGAAAAATAAGTCATCTACTATTGTTTGACTTACATTTCAGTCGTCATAGGTTAGTTTTGCATTTGACTGGATTATTTCAGAAGTTTGACTTTTCTGGACGACTTACATTCCAGTCGTCTAGTGAAAATTAAAATAATAATATTTTTTTAAAAGTAGACGACTTACAGTTAAGTCGTCATAGGTTAGTTTTGCAATTGAAAAAAAAACTTCAAGATTTAATTATATACAGACGACTTATAATTCAGTCGTCCACGAGACGACTGAAATGTAAGTCGTCCAGGATTTACGAGGTTTGACCAGAATCTCGGAAAAAAATCCTGGACGACTTACAAGTAAGCCGTCTCGTGGACGACTGAATTATAAGTCGTCTGTGTATAATTAACTGTAAGTCGTCTACTTTTAAAAAAATATTATTATTTTAATTTTCGCCAGACGACTGAAATGTAAGTCGTCTGGGGAAGTCAAACTTCTGAAATTATCCAGTCAAATGCAAAACTAACCTATGACGACTGAAACGTAAGTCATCTAGGTTCTTTGGAAATTTTTTTGAAACCAAACAAAAACAGACGACTTAACTTTCAGTCGTCTCAGGTTACAGATTTCAAAGTCAATTGCAAAAATAACCTCTGCGTTGACCAGACGACTTCCAGGTAAGTTGTCTACAGCCAGACGACTTCCCAAGTAAGTCGTCTGACGAACAGATCTGGAAAAAAACTCGATGTCATACCTTAAATTGGTGAGATAAGTTCCTTAGCATACATAAGGCTTCTCCAAGCACACAGAATCATAAACGAAAGTAACCCACCCAGAATCGTTAGCTTCTATGAATCTATGAACCATAAAAAATTTAGAATCAAAATCTTGGGTTTTTTTAGCTCATTGTGGAGAGAAAGTGAGAGATATGTTGTGTTTAGTTCACAAGAATGGAAAAAGAAGAAGGGTAAATCGATTTTGGGAGCATTAAGAGCTTCAAATTGGTTGTTCATGGTGGTTGTGGTATTGATGACAATGACAATCTTGTAATTACTTGAAGATGATGAGGGTGAGAGAGTAAAAATGTCATTTTCGAAAAAAAAAAAAAAAAAAATTGATGGCATTTTCGTAAATTATATGAACTTGTGGGGTGAATAGGGCAAAACCAATTAAAAAAAAAAAAAGGTTAGTTTTGTGTTTGACTTTAAGTTATAGGTCAGCAAAAAAACCCTAAAATATTCATATGAATAACTTGAAGCATTTGTTTAGTTCCAAAAACTACTTCTACACAAAGTCACCTAAAATAAAGGAGATCACTTGCATAATCTAACACCAAACTCGAATCCTAGCTTGAAGCTTCTTTCATGGAGAACACGAAGTCACGAAGTGCTTCAAGTTATCATACTTGTCTGTTGTCCAGACAAAACATTAATGTTCTTACTTAACTGAAGGGTGATCTGCCTTCGGTTTCTTGAGTTGATATGAATTGGTGGATGCAGGACTCAGACTTGGTTTCTGATCTCGATTCGCGGAGAACTCAACGTCCGACTTCGCCTTCTCGTCGAGCTTGATGACGTCATCCAGAGCCTCGCGCGCTCTCTTCTTCGCTACGGCAGCGTCTTTTCCTTTCCGCTCAGCTTCGCATTTAGCGAAGCTGACGGCCTTGTTCATGGAAGAGGCAGAGATCTTGGCCGCGCATAAGAACGCTCCCGAGAGGGATTTATCGACGCAGCGGACGCCGTTGGCGTCGATGATAGGGCGGAAGAAGGAGAAGGAGTCAGGGTCACGGCAAGGAGGACAGCGGTAAGGAGTGGAGTTTGCGTCGTCGCCGGCGCAGTGGATGTGCGTGTAGGAGCCGCAGTCGGAGCAGGAGACGCGGTGAGAGTGGTGCGGCGGGGAGGAATCGTAGAAGGCTAAGCAGGACGGGCGAAACGACGTCGGGTGTTTGCGTAGGAGGCAGTGCGTGCAGTAGAAGCGGATGATGCAACGGAAACGAGCCGAGTGTGTGACCCAGGAGTCTCGGCTGCCGTAGCCTTCGCATGTATCCGGGGAATTTCCCGGTGAAGTGTCCGAATCCGAAGCTGACGTCACCGAAGTCGACGACGGAAGATTCATTGTGTGTGTCTGTCTCCGGTTTTGAGAAAATTAGGGCTTATTCAAAAAATATTAATCTATTTACTAAAGGCGTTGTTAATGGGCTCTATTTAATGAGCCGGTGAATATGGCCCAATGAGCAATGCTACATTTGAAATTTTTTTTTTTATATAGAGATTGTTTTCCTCTTTGTTACACAAGAGTTGACTTTACATTATATGAATTAAGATGTCTGATTATAACAATTGTCAAAATTGACAACAAATCTCTATAACTCATGTATATAAGTTAACTGCTACGTTTAGTTTGGTCTATTTTTAGTTTTAGATTATTGTGAATTTCACTTTGTATATATGGTAATATTTTACTTTGCACACGCTACCATTTTCCTCACAACCAAGATATCACATTTAGCTTCGCACGTTCGTAGTGCCAACAACAGTAAGATTGAAGAACTACACTATCAATTTTACACGGTAGAAGGTAAAGAATACTAATGTCAGTTTGATTTTGCTTCTGATCCAACCTCATATATTAAATTCACAAACAAAGTTAACTGGATATGGTTTATAGTTGGGATTGATTTGTTTTTTGGACAGTCCAAGGAAGTAGGGACATCCAAACTCGCGTGTCAAACTTTTTTCCATTTGACAAGGTTCACATACTACAGGCAAATTATTCTTATTTAGCACAGTTGCTTTACTACTAGAGAGGTGTTGGAAAACTTTGGAGCTTGCATGACCAAGTCGATGATGCCAGGTAAAGTCATCAGCTCCTTGTTGTCGGTTTGAGTTGAACGTCTTGTACTCTTGATTCTCCAACAAGTAAAAGGCCATTACGCCTTGGTCCTTGGGTCAGCACCTTCATTGTTTGAATATCCATGATGCAAACCTTCTTAGCATCAAAGAACACACCACATGGATAATCCTCACATAATTTAGACACAGATAGCAGAGATTTCTGTACAGAAGGACAAACCAATATTTCATTAAGGGGAATACTACTTGTGCTAACCGAGAGATTGGCTGATCCGACATGAGTGATTGGAGCATGATTACATCCAGCCACCATGATTGACTCAAGACCATGATACTCAGTAGCATTTTGAAGTCCAGTAGTTGCAGAGGTAATGTGAGCTGACGCCCCTGAATCCGGAATCCACTCATGACCAGAAAGATCTGACAACTGAAGTGCTGCTAACGCCTGAGGAACATCATTAGGTTGATAGTTGTTGTCAAATCTGTTCCAACACTTCAGAGCAGTGTGACCCACTCTACCACAAATTTGACACACAGGACGTGCATTTGCACCACCAAAAGACTCATTTTGCTGATGAAATCCACGACCTCTTGAAGAGAAACCACCTCTGCCACGGTTTGAACCCCCTCTGTTGTAGGAACCTCGACCTCTGTTTGGCTGATAACCAGTCTGATACCCTTGATAAGCTTGTTGAACTTGTGTGGTGAAAGCCATTTGAGGATTAACGTCAGTAGTTGCATACGCTTGAAGACGAGAGTCAAAACCTTGAACGTCAAATAGCACATCAGAGAACGTTGGAGTAGGAAGTCTGGACATTGAACTCTGAACAACCGTAGTAATAGGATCATACTCTCTTCCTAATCCATTCAAGAAACCACAGATCTTCATAGACTCATCCATAGGTTTTCCTATTGAACTCAACTGATCAAATAGAGATGCATACACACGAGCATAAGTTGAGAAAAACTTTCCTTGTTTGGTGAGCAACTGGAGCTTGCGTTTTAGATCAAACTCACAACTAATGGAACTTCTGTTGTAGGTATTTGCTAGAGCCAACCAGACCCCATGAGCGGTAGTCAAGGCACACACACTTCCTAACGCTTCGTCTGAAAGCGTTCCAAAGATCCAAGATTTCACCAACTGGCCTGTACAAAACCACGACTCATGAGCTAGATTCGGCACTTGTTGAACTTCTTCACCAACTCGTTGCTCGACTGTTGCTGCAGGCTCCTGATAGCGTCCATTTATGAACCCCAGAAGCTTCTGACTGCTGAGAAGAGACTCCACTTGTGTATTCCATAACAAGTAGTTTGTGTCGTTAAGACGAATCGTGACACAACTCGCCACATGAACTTTTGCTGGAAATGGATACTCCACAAGATTTTCAGCCATCTTCACCTGTCAATGTATGAAGGCTCTGATACCATATAAAGATTTGAAGAACAAGAGAGATTTTTTGAATAATACTTTTATTGATTCATTTCAGCTACGGTTTACGGAGGCCATACATCACTTTATATACAAGAGAGCTATACACATAAAGCCCTACACGTGGCAATCTTATCCTCGTTCTCTACTGTCAGCAAGCTGTCAAAACGGTTCTTCAGTACGAGAGGAAGATGCCTCGACTTTGTCTTTTGTGCCAGCTCCGCTTCACAATTCTTGTGACCGTTGTGATGAGTCCAAGCGCTTGGGCCTGTGTTGGGCTTGACTGAAGTTTGACTTACGTTGGACCTCCTTACCTTCTCCACCTTCTTCAGAGTCTCTGTTTCACATAACAGAGCATTTGTCTCTTTAAGACGGTTCAGTATTCATTATATAGTCAAATCATAGTTGATTGATGCACACGTAACCAAATCTTCCAATACCGTTTGTCTTTTACGGCTTAAACACAAATCATGAACCCACTAGGGTCGAGTCGTCGAGATGAGATCCACAATGATGTTAACATTTCTAAGTCATGATGTTAACTTGGTAAGAACAAAAAGATGGTTTATATGTACATGACTGCAGCTTTTGGATGGTGTAATTCGGTTTCTACAGAACCAATAGACTTGAGGCCTACGCTCAGGTTTGTGTATTGTTGTCTTTCAAGGAATAGAGTCTATTTGTGACCAAAGCATGGTGGCGTTTGCTTGCTTCAAAATAAATCGATGATGCGACACAAAAAGGCATAATAGACATCTTTCACACGCATATTATGATCTTACTATTATATTTGAGCAATTCTTTCAGCAATTTAACCAAGTGGTCTTAGCTTAGTGGTAAAGGACTCACAACTGTAAGTACCGTCCTGGGTTCGAGTCCCCTTGGCCACCCGGGGCGCCTTAAGTGGTAAGAAAACGTGGATCCTGCGGGCCTCGTAGTGATTAGTCATTGGGCATAGAAAGTCTTTGGGATCACACTACAGTTATCAAAAAAAAAAAAAATTCTTTCAGCAATAGCAGTTGATCTTATTCCTAACAACTGTAAATACCAAAAATAATCATCTCTTAAAGAAACATTTTATCCTGTTATATATGATTAACAAAATTTTATAAATATGTTACACGTCTCATTTGAATGGGCAACATAAAAATCTCAATCTCTTTGATGGCAGTTCAAATTGGGGATTCACTTTTTTTTTCTCTTTTCACGTCTTCTTTCAGCTTCATTCTCTGAGACCACAAGGCGAAACTCTGATCCAAGCATATAGTGTATGTCAATATTCGTTGAGTTGCTGAGGTTAAGAGTTTCCATAATCAGTTTTAGAGTCACGGTGAAGCCTAGGTTAGATAAGACGCGTATCGCATTCCCCATCCTGCATGTGCTTTGTCGAGTCTCAAGAGGACTATATGGCTTTGCTTTTTGGTGGAGGAGGATGAGATCATCTCAATTAAAGTAAGTAAACTTTTGACAAACTAAGCAAAAAGAAAATGCTAGTTAAGGGTTAATTGAATTGAGAGAATAATTTACAGATGCATAAAGATTAAATAACTTTTTTTACTAGAAAATTAATTTGGATTAGTTGATAGTAGCCAAAAAAAGAGATGATGTTTTCAGATAGATGGATTCGTTGTCATATAATATAAATATATTCCTTATTCTTTTCAACACATTTCCCCTCAACAACAAAAAAAACCGGCTGTCCGAGTATTAGGTTCGGATATAAACAGATCAGCTGGTTCGGTGCCAAAAGGTCGGTCTCCTCACGTGGCTTTTGTGTGCGTTCAGTTCTACAGTCTCGAGTGACAGCTTGGACGAGCCAGAGAATTCCGTGACACGTCAGTTTGTGGTTCTATCATTACTTTTTTTCATTTTTTGTACTAGTATATCATCGTTACATATTTTATATTATATTTTTTTCTCGATTTATATACATCCAAGGATGTGCTTCTATCAGGCAAAATTAGCGTGACAGTCTGATTTTTATAAAGTTAGAATACATTTAACAAAATAGTTGTATTTTTATAGCATAAGAAATATGGTTAATGGTCAATGTAACACATGAGCTTAGTCAAAAAAGCAAATAGAGTCCTCAAATTTTGTAAGGCGTGCATCATATTCTAAGTTAACTAGAAATATTGGTAAAAGTTTGACAATTTATTTTTATATTCATTCAAGTAAATTTGGTAAAAGGTAAAAAGAGAGACATAGGTTATATTTTTTTATATTTTTTACTAATTTGGTTATGACAACAACCTGCTGTTTGCTATCTTTGTATGTATAATGGATAAATGTATGCCGCTGCTCAACCGGAACACCAGAATGAAGCTCACTACCGAAAGAACCAAACACCAACCAGAAGCCTTTCGAAGAATTTGCAACCTCTGATTCGTTCTGCTCCTTGTGAGAGTAACCACTTCATCTACTTAACATAGCAACAAGTCTTTGAATCGTTCTACTCTTTGTGAGAACTTCCACTTCCACTACTTAACAACAACAAGTCTCCTTCCTGCATAACAACCATGAGTCATCGATATTCAAGAGAAGAAAAGAAGAAATGGATTCCGGCTAGGAGTCAAACAAACCGCAAGCCCCCTGTTTAAATCCCAGAAATTGATACAGCTGCTCTGATTGAGGAAAACAAATTTACCCTTATTGGGAGAGTCACAAACCCTGCAACACAGAACACAAAGGCCCTTGTGGACTTCTTTCTCCAGCACTGGAATGTTTCTGGACGCTTCACTGAAAGAGATCTAGGCCCACTACTCTTCCAGTTCCGTTTTGAAAACGAAAGAGACCTACTCACCATTCTCAACAAGACACCTTTCCACTTCAAAAGATGGATGATTATTGTGCAACGATGGGAACCAGTAGTTTCTGAAAAGTTCCGTCTCTCTTGCCTTTCTGGATCCAAATCAATGGAGTTCCCCTCCATTACTGGGAAGATAAAGCTCTTCGAGCCATTGGAAAAGAGCTGGGCACTGTGGAAGACTGTATACCTACGCAAGCCCGAGTTCGAGTACTCATCAACGGTCTCAACCCATTGGAGATGACTAGAGACATCTCCCTACCCTCTGGAGAGATAATAGAGGTGGAGTTTAGCTACGACAACCTGCAAAAAATTGCTTCAGATGCCACTCACTTTCCCATGAGAAAGATGACTGTCCCTCACTGGAGAACTCTAGGGAACGAGATAGAAGCCCTAACAGGATAGATATTTCCCAAAGGAATACTATGGCTCGGCTGGATGATAACAGGAGGAGATATGAAGAAAGGAAAAGATTTAAAGGGCACCAAGTCCAGCATAAGAGAGAAGCCCCTCCCTCGTACACAAGAAGAGACTATTATGAGGATCGTAGAACAGACTCAAGGTACAACTCTCGACAGCATCAAAGCTATGCACCAGTGACCAGTGAATACCGAAGAGGTCGTGATGACTATAACCCAGGAAGATCTGTCTCACGAGAATCTGGTGCCAGAGTGGGAGTAAAAAATAACCCCCACATATCTGACTCCCCAAGCAAAATGACAGAGCATGACAGAGACAGAGACAGAGACAGAGACAGAGATAGAAGTAGTCAAATAACAGAGAAGAGACGAGCACCTAGTCATGACTCAGCCTCCAAAATACAACTTCCGGCTCTACAAGACCCTACTCCACACTCAACAGATTTAAGAAGGGCCCTGTCACGTAGAAAGGATGGAGAAGCTTCAGGAGACCAAGTGTCTTCAGGACGCCGCTCCATTAAAGAAAGACTGATGCTACCTGATATCCCTCACTCCACAGACTTAAGACGATCTTTATCGCTGAGAGATGATGGAAATGAGATGGGAGGCCACACATCTGCGAATAGACCCCCAGTTAAACAAAGGTTATCATTGCCCTCCAATGGGAAATCTAGACTTGCGCAGCAAGGGACCTCTACAGGCTCTAGTCGCCTTCAAGATATCGATATTCATTATCTGGAGGAAATCATGGAACCACCATGACTCGATACCAGTCGACCCTCAGGCTCCTGTCCTACAGGAGCCCCCCCACTCACCCCCGCAGGAAAACTCTCCGATAAGAACTCTTAGTGAAGATAGGAGACATGTCTCTCTACGCTTAGGGCTGCAACATGTGCCTAACCAGATGGACTCCTCTATGCAAGCCAGACTATCTGAAAGACCTGGAATCATCACTAGAAGCGTGGCCAAGAAGAAGGATGGGAAAATGCCACAAAAAAAGAAATATAACACCAGCCCGCTAAAAGGAGTTAGCATAAAGAAGAGAAGGGTCTTTAAAACCCAAAACTCCCCAAGAAGGAGGACACAGACTGGAAACACAGCAGCACCGTCTCAGCGTCAAGGCACCCGGAAGACCACCATCATCCCTTCAATAACAAAGAAGCAGAAGGATTTTCGGGTAAACCCAAGTGCTCTTCCTTAGCGCTACTTAGCTGGAACTGCCAAGGACTTGGGAGCACCTTGACAGGCCAGCGAATGCGGGAATTCAAAAGGCGAATTTCCCCAGAAATTATGTTCCTTCAAGAAACGATGAATCAAGATGAAGTGGTGCTCCGACATTTCCACAAAACGGAATATACAAGCCATTTCACAGTACCCCCAAGTGGGACAGGAGGGGGACTATCCTTGTCTTGGAAGCCTGAGGTTCAGGTGGATATCCTCTCTTCTTCTTCAAATTTTATTGATACATCTATATCCATGTTCCAAAGATCTATGATGGTTACATTTATCTATGGATCACCCCGACAAGAAAACAGAGCACAGTTCTGGAACCAACTGACAGAACTAGGCTTAGGGCGTGATGAGGAAGCTTGGCTCGTAGTGGGAGACTTTAATGATTTGCTGGACAACTCAGAAAAAATAGGAGGACCGCTGAGATGGGAAGGCTCCTTCCTGGCGTTCAGAAGTTTTGTATCTCAGACGGGGTTATGGGATCTCCAGCACTCGGGTAACTCGCTATCTTGGAGAGGCAACCGATATAGTCACCTCATTCAGTCCCGTTTGGACAGAGCTATGATCAACTGTAGATGGGCTGAGGACTACCCTTCTGGGTGCTGCGAATACTTGAGATTTGAAGGATCGGACCATAGGCCGGTCCTTGTACATCTCAGTCAAAGTCCTCCTAAGAAACGTGGACTCTTCCGTTTCGGCAGACGATTAAAAAATAAGCCTGAGATACAAGATTTAGTTGAGAAACATTGGACTTCAATGTCATATGAGTCAGTCCTAGTGAAGATATGTAGGATCAGGCGAAAGATCATGGAATGGTCTAAGCTAGAAAACAAGAACAGCAAAGAGCTCATCTTGGAAACACAGACAAAGCTGGAAGAGGCGCTTTCAAGCACTAACCCCGAACCGATAGTAATTGATACACTATCGAAGAAACTGGAAAAGGCATATTTGGAGGAAGAACAATACTGGAAACAAAGAAGCAGGATTCAATGGCTCCATAGTAGAGACCGTAATTCCGCCTTTTTTCATGCTGTTACCCGTGAGAGAAGAACCATAAATAAGTTTTCTGTGATAGAAAACTCATTGGGTCAACCGGTGTTTGAAGAAGAACAAATAGTTCAGACCATTTCAGACTACTACACTGAACTATTCTCGTCGCAGCAAACACCCTCGCTCCATGTGGTCGATGAAGTCTTGTCCCCTCTCATCACACCTGAGATGAATGAGGCTTTGGCCAAGATACCGGATAAGCTGGAAATCAATCAGGCGGTCTTCTCTATCAACCCGGATAAAGCGCCAGGGCCGGACGGGTTCTCAGCGAGCTTTTACCAGAGCTTTTAGGACATTATCGGAGATGATATAACAGAGGAAGTCGGCTCCTTCTTCATGACGAACACCCTTGATGCTCGCTTCAATGAGACCCATGTCAGGTTGATTCCAAAAACCAAAGGAGCAAAGACAGTCGCTGACTACAGGCCAATCGCCTTGTGTAGCACACACTATAAGATCATAGCCAAAGTACTCACCTCACGACTACAACCTGTGCTTCAAGCCATCATTTCCAAGAACTAATATGCTTTTGTTATGGGAAGAGCAATATCTGATAACGTTCTCATTACCCATGAAGTCCTCCATTATCTCCAAACCTCTGGAGCTAGCGTACGAAGCTCGATGGCGGTGAAAATCGACATGAGTAAAGCGTACGACAGAATTGAATGGAACTTCTTGGAAAGAGTCTTAGAAAATTTGGGTTTTCACCCAAACTGGGTAGTGTGGATAATGGAATGCATCCGCTCAGTGTCTTACTCCTTTCTCGTAAATGGAGCAGCTCAGGGAAGGGTAATCCCCACAAGGGGTATAAGACAAGGAGATCCACTCTCACCCTATCTCTTCATTCTTTGTACGGAAGTCCTCTCGAAACTCTGCGATAAATCCTTGCAAGACGGGAAAATGGCGGGAGTCAAAGTGGCACGAGGCTGCCCTCCAATTAACCACTTGCTTTTCGCGGACGACACAATGTTTTTCACCAAAACAAATGTGTCTAGCTGTCAGGCGTTAAAACGCATCTTAACCGTGTATGAAGGGGCATCCGGCCAGTGCATCAACCTAGGGAAGTCGGCAATTACCTTTTCATCAAAGAAACCTAGCGAAGTGAAGACTAGAATAAAAGCTTTCTTTAACATCGATAATGAGGGAGGCGTTAGCAAATATTTGGGGCTCCCCGAGCACTTTGGAAGGAAAAAGGGACATTTTTGCTAACCTCATTGATAGGATCCGACAACGATCAATTGGCTGGACCACGAGATATCTATCAAAGACGGGAAAGCAAGTGCTACTACAAGCAGTGTTAGCGGCTTTGCCAACGTACACGATGTCCTGTTTTAAGCTACCTCTCTCGATATGCAAGCAGATTCAGAGTGTCTTAACGCACTTTTGGTGGGACGTAAAACCAACGGTTCACAAAATCTGTTGGGTCTCGTGGATTAGACTTACGCGGCCAAAAGGGGCTGGAGGTTTGGGTTTCAGAGAAATCGAACAATTCAACGACACTCTCTTGGCAAAACTTGCTTGGAGGCTTTTGAAGGAACCCCACTCTCTCCTAGCACAGACGATGCTTTGTAAATACTGCTTAAAATCCTCTTTCTTGGATTGCACGGCACCCGCCTCAGCTTCTCATGGCTGGAGAGGGATACTTGCGGGAAGAGAGGTTCTCCGTCATGGTCTGGGTTGGGTTGTGGGAAATGGGAAGGATATCTCTGTCTGGTCAGAGCCTTGGCTAAGTCTTGAGAGGCCAACGGCTCCTGTAGGACCGCCTACCCAAGCAAATTTCAACCTATGTGTAGCGAACCTATTACTGCCCTCCTCCACAGAATGGAACATTCAAATGATCAGAGACCATCTGCCTCAGTATGAGGAGGTTATTAAGTCCATTATTCCTAGCGACTGCAACATGAATGATGAGTTGGTGTGGCTGAAGGATAAATCTGGGAAATACACTACAAAATCAGGGTACGCATTAGCAAAGATCAACTCTGAGGCTGACCCTTCTGATCATTTTGACTGGAAGAAGCGGATATGGTCCCTCAACACCTCCCCGAAGCTCAAGCATCTACTCTGGAAGGCAAACGCTGGAGCGCTACCCGTTGGAGCCGCACTACAAAGCAGGGGAATTGATATTGATGATAAGTGCAAACGTTGTGGAGCTGTTGAAACAGAGATAATGTCTTGCTCCACTGCCCTTTTGCTACCCAAGTGTGGAACAAACTCCCCTGTCTCCATGCCCCATCATCACTCCAGCAACCTCCCATGTCGGTACCGGATCTTCTTGACATTTGTAGCAGAGTAATAACCTTGCCTCCGACAGGTTTGGGATCAACTCCGATCTCGCCATGGGTCTTGTGGACCCTTTGGACTAATAGGAATAAGTTACTCTTTGAAAATAAAGAGTACACTGTTGAGGAATCAGTTCGGAAATCCTCAAAGACTCTAAAGCTTGGAGAGAAGCTCAGGAGTCGGGAAAATGTATTTCGTTGCCACAGAATGTGGATCTCTCTCGCCATGTGTCTAACCCCCATGTACCCCAACTCCCTCTTGTAGCAGGATCCTCGTGGAGCGTCTACTCTGATGCTGCTTGGGACCCTAGAACCGGAAACTGCGGTATGGGCTGGCACTTCAGCGACAGCATGGCTTCACCAGCAGGAAGCAACTCCTCAAAACGTCGTTCAGTCCCCTCAGCCCTTGTAGCAGAGGCATTGGCGTTAAAGACCGCAATCTCCGAAGAGGTCAACCGTGGCATTGATTCTCTTAGAGTGTTCTCTGATTCCAAAAGCCTCATCTCACTTCTTGTCACCAAGAAAAACCACACTTGGATTCAAGAAACACTCTTCGATATTCACTATCTATCTAGTTCTTTTAGTAACATATCTTTCCATTTCATCCCGCGTGTGGGAAATACTCTAGCTGATACTCTTGCGAAATCAGCGCTGATATCCTTAATCAACTCTCCGTCTGTGGATGAGTAAAGTACTCTTTATGTTTCTTCTTTAGCTAATCAATATGGTTTTCGATCAAAAAAAAAAAATAATGGATAAATGTATGACTGGAGGCAAACAAATGGAAAAGAGCTTGGACCACAAGTCCTAACAACGCACACTGTTACACACATATGCATGAGATGGTCAACATTTGTAACACTTACCCACTTTTGGCATTTGTAATTAAATTATGGTCGTAAAATGTATGATACGTTAAAGATAATGTTCTCACAATGCTAGTAATATCAAGTTACCAACCATGCATAGAATTTCAGGTGGTTCCTCCACTTAAACTTTTATACCAGCACGTGACAATTCACACATTCATTTCGCACTACAAGAAAACACAGTTTTAGCAAGGAAATTTAACGAGGAAAACTAATCCTCGTGAAATTACGTTGACTTAACGATGAAATTGCGAGGAAATAAAGTTTCCTCGTAACGGCCTTGTAAAATACCGAGTAAAGCGATTCCTCGTAAAATCGTCGTAAGTTGACGTGGTTATTCCGAGAAAAATGTGTTTCGTCACAAATTCGTCGTAAGATTAGCATGATTTTTACGAGGAAATAACTTACGAGGAAAGAACGAGAAATCCACCAACTTAACACGTTTTTTTTGCAACCAACCTAATATTTCGTCGTAAATTCCTAGCAAAATTCAACTACCAGATTCAAAAAATTTCTATAAATATGGAGGTTTGAACATAATTTTAAGCACACCAACAAGAAAAAAAAACGTGAAAAAATGTCGGGCTTGGGAAATATTTTCGAGTTGCGGAGGTGGATGTATATGCATAGAGATGCTAACGGGAGAGTGACGAAAGAATATCTTGCTGGGTTGGAGCGTTTTATGCATCAAGCAGATTCTACACCGCTCACCCAAGAAAGCGGTAAAATATTCTGTCCTTGTAGGAAATGTAACAATTCAAAGTTGGCAAATCGTGAAAATGTTTGGAAGCATTAGTAAATAGAGGTTTCACGCCAAATTATTATATCTGGTTTCAACATGGAGAAGGTTATAGTTATGATCAGAATGAAGCTAGTAGTAGTAATAGCAACTTTCAAGAAGAACCGGTTGATCATCAATTGCATAATGCACATAGTTACCATCAGGAGGATCAGCCGATGGTAGATTATGATAGGGTTCATGATATGGTAACTGATGCATTCGTAGCTCATGCTGATGAAGATGAAGAACCTAACATAGATTCAAAAAAGTTTTATGAAATGTTAGATGCGGCAAATCAACCACTTTACAGTGGTTGTAGAGAAGGTCTCTCTAAATTGTCATTGGCTGCTAGAATGATGAATATTAAAACTGATCACAATCTACCTGAAAGTTGCATGAACGAATGGGCAGATTTATTTAAAGAGTATTTGCCGGAAGACAATGAGTCTGCTGATTCTTATTATGAGATTCAGAAACTGGTTTATAGTCTTGGGTTGCCTTCGGAGATGATAGATGTTTGCATCGACAACTGCATGATCTACTGGGGAGATGATGAGAAGTTGGAAGAATGTCGATTCTGCAAGAAACCACGATTCAAGCCGCAAGGAAGGGGACGTAATAGGGTACCGTACCAAAGGATGTGGTACCTACCAATTACAGATAGATTGAAAAGATTGTACCAATCGGAGCAGACTGCTGGAAAGATGAGGTGGCATGCCGAGCATACTCAGACGGATGGTGAGATGACTCATCCATCAGATGCAAGAGCCTGGAAACATTTTAACAAAGTACATCCGAATTTCGCTAGCAATAGCCGGAATGTGTACCTCGGATTATGCACAGATGGATTTAGTCCATTTGGAATGTCAGGGAGACAATATTCATTGTGGCCAGTCTTTCTTACGCCATACAACCTGCCACCGGAGATGTGCATGCAACGGGAGTTTTTATTCTTGACCATATTAATACCCGGTCCGAAGCATCCAAAAAGGTCACTTGATGTTTTCCTACAACCACTGATAAAAGAGTTGAAGGATTTGTGGTCAACAGGGGTGAGGACGTATGACTGCTCAACGAAGAAGAATTTTACGATGCGAGCTATGCTTTTGTGGACCATAAGTGACTTTCCTGCCTATGGGATGTTGTCTGGATGGACTACACATGGGAGATTAGCTTGTCCATATTGTAATGGAACGACAGATGCATTTCAACTGAAGAATGGTAGAAAGACAAGTTGGTTCGATTGTCACCGTCGATTTCTTCCAGTTGGCCATCCGTACCGAAGAAACAAGAATTTGTTTAGGCACAAAAAGGTTGTGAGAGACACTCCTCCTCCATATCTAACTGGAGAACAAATTGAAGCGCAAATCGACTATCACGGAGCTAACGAAACAGTTCGCTGGGGTGGTAATTGGCATGTCCCTCGTAATATGCCTGATTCTTACGGTGTTCATCACAACTGGCACAAGAAGAGTATATTTTGGGAGTTACCATATTGGAAGGATCTTCTTCTGCGCCACAACCTTGATGTGATGCATATAGAGAAGAATTTCTTTGAGAACATCATGAATACAATATTGAATGTCCCAGGGAAGACAAAAGACAACATAAAATCGAGGTTGGACTTGCCGGATATTTGCTCAAGAAGTGAGTTACATATAAAAAGCAATGGCCAAGTTCCCGTTCCAATTTTTAGATTGTCTTCAGAAAAAAAGTCGGTTTTGTTCAATTGGGTGGCATCAGAAGTGAAGTTCCCTGATGGGTATGTTTCAAATCTTTCAAGATGTGTTGAAAAGGGTCAAAAGTTCTCCGGGATGAAGAGTCATGATTGTCATGTCTTTATGCAACGACTTCTGCCATTTGCATTTGCGGAGCTACTTCCAACAAACGTACATGAAGCACTTGCAGGTAGTTTACAATAGGACAATAATATTAAATTGGTTTAGTTTACAATAATAGTATTTGACTAACAATGTGTTTAATTGTTTTTGGAATAGGCATTGGAGCATTTTTCAGGGATTTGAGCACACGCACTCTTAAAGAAGAAGTCGTAGAACAGCTTCAGGAGAACATTCCTATCTTATTGTGCAACTTGGAGAAGATATTTCCTCCAGGCTTTTTTGACGTGATGGAGCATCTAGCTATCCACCTCCCATATGAGGCATTGCTTCGTGGACCGGTACATTACGGATGGATGTATCAGTACGAGCGAGCCATGAAATATTTGAAGGGAAAAGCAAAGAACCTCGCCAAAGTTGAAGGTTCTATAATTGCTGGAAGTTTGACAGAAGAAGTTTCTCACTTCACATCGTACTACTTTGCGTCAAAAGTACGTACCCGAAGAAGAGCTCCAAGAAGATATGATGATGGTGGCGTTGCGCCCACATATGCAGTTGTTGGTGTTCCAGAAATCTTTAGCCAGATTGGACGACTTGGTGGGAAATCAAAACAGGTTTGGTGGTCGAGTGAAGAAGACGCTCATAGTGCACACACCTATATTCTACTCAATTGCGAGGATCCATTGATGCGTTATTTTGAAAGGTAACTTAAATTGAGTATACATTATATAATTGAGAGAGATTAATTCATGTAAAATGTGATTTTACAGCATGTTTGTTTCACAAGTCGAAGAAACATTTCCTGGTATATCCACAAGTGACGTAGACAAAAGAAAAGATCAACACTTTGTTAAGTGGTTGAAGAATCAGGTATTAATCAAATACTTTTAAAATTTTCATACATGAATGATTTGTATTTCAACGTTCTTTTTATTTTTAAATAGGTTGATTATGACGACGATGCAGATTATCCTAAGTGGTTACACGAAGTAATTCAATCTCCACTTGTAAAGGTCACCACATCACAGATGTATTTCACACGAGGCTATACTTTTCACACATATGAGTATGGTAAACAGCGGGCAACCAGTAACTATGGAATTTGTGTGAAAGGAGAAACAGATTTCTACGGAATCTTGACGGAGATTATTGAAGTCGAATTCCCAGGGATATTGAAGCTAAAATGCGTCCTCTTCAAGTGTGAATGGTTCGACCCCGTCGTCAATAGAGGTGTTCGGTTGAACAAATTCGGTGTAGTAGATGTCAACGGTGGCCGGAGGTACAACAAATTCGAGCCCTTCATCTTAGCTTCACAAGCAGACCAAGTTAGCTTCCTTCCATACCCTCGGATGAGAGAGTCGGGTATAAATTGGTTAGCCGTGATCAAAGTTACACCTCGAGGACGAATCATCATAGGAGAAGAACCACCATTGCAAGAAGAACAAATAAATGAAGTTCATGAACCTGAACAAGAAATTGATGACATCCTTCTCATTGATCCGCATAATCACGAGTATGAAGATCTTACCGAAGATCCCACGGAGGAAGCTGTTGAAGACGAGTTTCATGAAAATGATGATGTTTCAAGTGATGACGAGAATGTCGATGAATCCGATTAATGTATTTGATATTTGTATGAGTTTGATTTATTATATATAATTAAAGATAATGGGAGTTTATTTATAAATAAGATATCGACATTAATTATAAGTAAAGGAATTGTGTTTTTATAATTTTCGGTTTGGATTAGAATGAATTGCTTGAGGTTAAAGGATAGAAGTGTTTGATATATGAAGTAGAAGATAAAGAAGATGTGGTTTGGGGTTTCGTTTTAGGGGTTTAGAGACAGTCGTCGTACTTTCCACGTTACCTCACGGGAATTTTACGACGATTTATAATACATTACCTCGCATATTCCACGGTAACAGTAAACGTCGTAATAGCCTCGTGAACTTACGTGGAATAAGAGACGCTTTATAATTAAAAAAGCGGACCTCGCTTATTCCACGTAAGATCAAAACGTCGTAATAGCCTCGTGAACTTACGTGGAATAAGAGACGCTTTATAATTAAAAAAGCGGACCTCGCTTATTCCACGTAAGATCAAAACGTCGTAAGAGCCTCGTGAACTTACGTGGAATGAGCGAGGTCCGCTTTTTTATTTTACTTTTCGTCGTTAATTCGTCGGTAAATATAAACCCTAAACTAAAATGAAACCCAAATCCCTAAACCCCAAATGTGCAAACCCTAAAACTCCCCATCCTACTTCATATAAACTAAAAAAAAAATATTTTCTATTTTATATAAACTTAAAAAAAAAAAGAGAAGAAAGATATTGGAAACACATATGACGAGATACGTAAGTGTAGCCCACATAAATCTACATCATTTGTATTCAAATATCTTCTTTTCTTTTTTTTTTTGTTTTTAAACCTTTCATATTTGATTTGTAGAGTGTGTTTGATTTGTTGTGTGATATGTCAAATTCAAAATTTGTAAAATAGTTTTTCAACGTATTAAACCTTTGGAGATAGGGTTTGAGGTTTGGAGATAAGAAAGATAGGGTTTGAGGTTTGGGGTTTAAGATTTTAGGGGTTAGCAAAAAAAGCCTCGCTATTTGAACGTAATGTCGATGATAAAAACAAAAATCGTCGCAAGAACGACGTAAAATAAAACACGAGCCTCTGTATTTCCTCGCAAAAAAAACACGGGCCTCTGTATTTCCTCGTTAATTTGCGTGGGCCTTGCGACGAAACGAAAGACGGGCCTCTGTCTTTCCTCGTCATTTTGCGACGAATCTTCGACGAAACCTAATCCTATATATAGGCGAAAACGCAGCCCTCTTCATTTCCTCTCTATTTCCTCTCTACAGCCTCTCTATTTCCTCTCGCCATGGTAAGTCTCTCATTCCTCTCTAAGTAGTTTAGGGAATTTAGATTAGGTGGTTAGTTTAGGGAATTTAGGTTTCGTAATTTTATTAATTACGTAGTTAATACTGTTCATAATTTTTTTTTTACTCTTGATTTTAATTTAGAAATTTAAATTTTGCAGACTATTCGCAAGCACCAGCGTACTGCTCACTACTCGCAGATGTTCGGTCAACCGGGTAGTCGGTTAGACCCGCCTTCACTTCCCGGTTCTTCTTCAGCTCCCGGTTCTTCGGGTCAGCAGGAGACCGTCCCCGAGACTCAATCTTCTCAGAGAGTCTCGCCTTCTTCTACGGCATCGCCATCAGTTCCTCATGTGCCTCCTTCGATAGCTCCTCCTCCGATGCCAGCTCCTCATGTGCCTCCTCAGATGCCCGCCAATCAGGTTCATGCTGATTTGATGGTGCCACCGAGTTGTCCTTACTCTCAGTACACTGTTGAGGACATTCTCGGTTTGCCAGGCAGAGAAGGCTTACCGATCATAGACCCCGACCGACCTGACGGAACTCTCTGGTATGTATGTTACATTAATTTTTTAAAATTCATTTGTGACTTTAATAAATATTTAAAACTTTAAATTTGTTTTTTTTTTCCAGGTTTGGGGTTGATAACTGCCTTGCAACAGAAGTAACCGAGACGATTAAAGGTTACTTCTCCATGCCACATCCCAACTGGAAATCCACTCCGATCTACATCAGAAGGACGTGGTTCAAGATTTACGCTGTAAGTTTTTACAATTTATTCCTGATTTATATTTTTTTAAATTTTATTTTTCTAAACTAATTATTAATATTTTTTTTTTTGCAGCAAAAATTTAATTGGTCCATGGGGGTCAATGAGAAGGTGCGGAAAGAGTTTATCGACAAGGCGAAGAAACGTTTGTTGGACACGGTCTCCAACTGGAAGGGTGACTGGATCGTGAAGGGCTATGAGCGGGGCAAACCCGCAACCATCACCACGGACGTGTGGGATGGCCTCATCCGTTATTGGAGGGATCCTGATGCCATGAGAGTCGCCCAGTCTTGCTCCGCCTCCCGTAACTCGGTAGATGAGCACGGCCACAGGGCGATGCAACATAGTACGGGCCAAAAGCCACACGCCCGCGTCCGTTTGGAAATGGTACGTAATTTAAATATTTAACTTTTTAATTTTTAATATATATATATATATATATATATATATAATAAAAACTTTCTCAACTGTTTTTAGGCCAAGGAGTTGGGACGTTTACCGACTCTTATGGAACTTTTCGATCGGACCCACAAGAACAAGGCGGGCGAATTTGTAGATGAGAAGTCTGAGAAGATCTACAATGATGTGGCAGCTCGTATTGACGAGCGTGAGACCCAGCTGGCGCAGGAGTCCGCCGACGGATCACCCGTCGTCTTATCCACAATAGAAGTGGATAGAATTTACGAGGAGGTAAATTTTATATAAATTTTTTATTAATTCTATTTTACTTTAAAATTTAAATTTTAATATATATTTTATTGTTTTTTAAGGTCGCTCCTAGGAAAAAGGGACGTGTGTTGGGGATTGGTTCCGTCAACGATGTTCCGAGAGCGACTTCCTCTTATGGCCAGAGACGGGATGATGAAGTCTCTGAGCTGCGCGACGTGTTGGAGACGACACAACATCAGCTGTCGTCGACACAAAACGAGTTGGCCTCGACAAAAACGTCGTTCACAGCTCGTATGAGTGGTCTCGAGAACTTCTTGGACGTCATAGCGGCCACAAATCCGGAATGGGAGGCCATGTTCAGGACCATGAAACAACAAAACCCCATTCCAGGCGAGGCATCCGTGCAAGTCAACGAGGCAGATCTCTCGAGAAGGAGCGAGGAATTCTACGACGCGGCAATGCAGCATTAGTTTTTTTTTTGTTATTGTATTTTAAAATTCAAAACTTATTTATATATTATATAATTTCATTTTGATTCGGCCAAAAAAAAATTTTCTATTCGATTTAATTTCAATTAAAATTTTATTAATAAATTAAATAAATATAATTTTTATTTTATTTTTATTTATAAATTCAGTAAATAGAAAACAAAGTAATTTCGTAGCTAATTCCCGATGTATTAACGAGGAAAATTAACGACAAAATCTCGAGGAACTATTAACGAGGATTTTACGTGGATTCGTTTTCGTATACTTTACGATTCTATTACGACGAATTACTTTCGTGTTATTTACGTTTTTATTACGACGAATATATTTAGAAGTTTTTGCGGGTCTTTTACGACGAATCCTTTTCGAGTTACTTACGAGGAAACACAACGACCGCATTACGTGGAAACCCCACGTGGTCTTTACGACGAAACCTTAATTCTTCTTTACGAGGAAAATATAACCTCGCTAATGAACGAGGAAATGGCGACGAATCTTCTCTTACGACAAACATATAACGACGAAACGCCTTTCATCGTCATTTCCTCGTAACCCTTCTTTTACGAGGAAATAACGAGGATTTTGGCCGTCGCTATACTTGTATTTTCTTGTAGTGTCGGGACTCTGTGTTTGTTTGGTTCGTGGTCGAATCCTCTCACCAGATTACTACTAGTCTAGTAGTACTAGCAAGTGTAACTCGAAAATATTTGATTTTACTTCTGAACCGGTTCGGTTTTCTTCACGTCTTCCTAATAAGAATCTTACCGAAATTAACAATCGAGAAACTTTTGTTGTCATTCGGCAGAAATAATAATCTCAAAATGATGAAGAGGGATGCAAAACCTGATAATATAAAATGATGGCTGTATTAAAAAAAAACTCTGAAAATGCCTCCATGCCTTGAATTTTTATGTTCATATGTCTCTTTCTAGTCACATACTCTCTTTTTTCTATTATTGTATCAAAAAATCTTCACCAAGTAATGATAATAAATACATTACATGGCTTCACATTTGATGGTGGATGGAATGGCCACCCTTCAAGGGAGAGATATGATTGGACTTCATGATGTTAAAAGATTGAAGATGAGCCATGGTGTGTGTGTGTGATTTTAAGTTCTAGAAACGAGTTGTTTTTTTTTTATAAAGGAAAGAAGAGTACTATGTTTTGACTATTGTATTGACTTGAACGTTGAACACATGAGGCAAGTAAAGTTGTGTAATATTTGATCAGACGCTGTATCAAGTGCCTAAACCCCTACAGTCACTATTATAGTATTATGTTTGGTTTTATAACAATTTTCAGTCCATTGTATTTGAATAACCAATGAGCAGTTTTTTTCTTTTGTTGAGATCAATTTATATCCTGATAGTTGACAAAGAAGTTATACATGCATCATCCTCTTAAAGTATATTTTTAAAATTGATATTTAAAGTTTCTCACACATATTAAAAAACAATAAATAAACTCATTTGATTATTACTTTTTGTTTTACAGATAAAGTCTTACCACTCCTAATTTTACTCTTTAATTAATATTTTAATTTTAAAAGTAAATGCATTAATTATATCATAAAACATCAATTTTTTTGTCTAGAACATCGTACTTTTATATATGGAGAGAGTATGTAAAACCGTAGATTTATGTACTTTTATCTTGAAGATAAATAAGAGATTCCACTTGATTATGGAAAGGTTTAACATTGGGGTTGTGTCAGTGAATACATGAACAAGGCGTTTTTTAATGGGGAACATGTAATTAGTAGAACGGCTATCCGGGTCTTAGGTTCTGATTAGTGTTGTCAAACGGGTTGTGCCATCCCGTCCCGGCCCGTACCGCAGCGGACTCTCTTTCTTGCGGGGTTACGGCGGGTCAGGCCCGCCCGGGCTGCGGTCTCCTAAAGCTCGGTCCAATCCCACCGCACCGAAATGCACAGTCCTTTACAGGTCGTCCCGCGGGCTGAGAGCCAAAAAGTGCACCAAGCGATTCTTAGCGTTGCATGCTGCTCCAGGACGCTACAGGCTGCTCCATGACACTTCTTGACGCTGCATGCTGCTCCAGGAGACCATGACGCTTCATCTACATGTTAAAGCTGTACGATTCAGGCTTTTATACTACATATCTAACTTCATATCAGTTCTTGAAGTCATGTACACCCGACACAAACAAGTTCGAATTATTGGAACTGGAGGGTCTGTATTAAGAATGCAATTTCAGTTCAGTTCATATCAATTCTCTACTAAGATTGTATGTATTAGATGAGAATATGTATCAACTCATAACCAAATCTTAAAGTGCAACAAGTAACTAAGCTACCAGAGACTCGATCGAGAGTCTTGTCTTAACTTCACAGTAGATTTTGCGGCGTAGCTAATGAACAATCACCCTTCATTCCTTTGAATGATGTTTCATAAGCTACGCTGCGAAAATCCACTGAACTAGTCAAGACAAGTAATCTCAACTTCAAACAACAACTACCGAAACATAAATAAGCTAACAGAGACGCAACATCAGAGACAAAACACCATACATGTTCAGTGCAGAGGAAAAGAAGATGAACCAGTTGAGTCTTTGTTCACAATCACTCCATCACCTCGTCACATACAACAAAGAAAGACAAAAGACTCATCAGATATGTAATATCACAATTTCAATACCAAAGTCATGTCTTAACTTCGAAATTTCACAATTTCAAACAACAATTAGAGATCAAGCAAACCGAGACAGAGGCAATTGAAACTAAACATCAAACAACAGTCTACGTATATCATCTATAATCATCATACTAAGACTCTGTCATTTTATTTGCATGCATGTAGAACGAGGAAGAAGGGAAGCGAATCATACCCTCGTAGGTCGCTTTGTAACTCGAAGTCGAACCGGTGGTGGATCGAAGCAGAGAACCCACGTTACCCACCTGAAAACGAGTAAAACTGTTAGACTCCAAAAAAAAAAGTAACTACATAAATCTTTCTTTACCTGCGACATGCATGCGGTCACCGTCGCTGAAGAAACCATCGCCGGAGATGGATTTTGGTCTACGGTGGAAAGGGAGTTCGCTGAGAGTTTGAGGAAATAACTTATCTCCGGACATACATGTTTGATCTGTGAAGTTTAGAACCCGAGATAGGAGTACCAAAGCATATCGCCGTCGCCGAAGCTTCATTTCAGTCGGTGGCGACTCCTCTCTCTCTCTCTCTCTCTCTCTCTCTCTCTCTCTCTCTCTCTCTCTCTCTCTCTCTCTCTCTCTCTTTTGTTCTAAAGGTTGCAGACGAAATGAGGAGAAGAAGTTGCGGGACTTTAGGGTTACCGCGGGTTCGTTTGGGCCATCCCGCTCAAAGCCCATCCCGCATAGTCCCTTTCCCGCGAGGCCCGCAACATTGCGGGATAACAAATCCTAGGCCCAATACCGCTCCGCCACAGGTTTAAACGGGCTTGTCCCGTGGTCCAAGCCTTCGGGTGACATCTCTAGTTCTGATGTAAACAGATAAGTAGTTCCGGTGCCAAAAGGTCGGTCTCGTCACGTGACTTGTGTGTGCGTTCAGTTCTACAGTCTCGAGTGACAGCTTGGACGAGCCAGAATCTCGTGGCACGTCAGTTTGTGTTTCTATCACTACTTTTTTCCATTTTTTGTACTAGTATATCATTGTTACCTATTTTTTATTATATTGTTTCTCGATTTATATATACATCCAAGGATGTGCTTCTACAAGGCAAAATTAGCGTGACAGTTTGATTTTTATAAAGGTAGAATACATTTAACAAAATAGTTGTATTTTTATAGCTTAAGAAATATGGTTAATGGTCAATGTAACACATGAGCTTAGTCAAAAAAGCAAATAGAGTCCTCAAATTTTGTATGCGTGCATGATACTCTAAGTTAACTAGAAATATTGGTAAAAGTTTGACATTTTATTTTTATATTCATTCAAGTAAATTTGGTAAAAGGTAAAAACAGAGACATAGGTTATATTTCTATATTTCTTACTCATTTGGTTATGACAACAACCTGTTGTTTGCTATGTTTGTATGTATAATGGGATAAATGTATGACTGGAGGCAAACAAATGGAAAAGAGCTTGGACCACAAGTTTTTAACAACACACACTACAAGAAAACACATGCTTAACGACGAAAATTAACGAGGAAAAACAATCCTCGTAAATTTGCGTCGAGTTTACGACGAATTTACGTGAAAAACTAAAGTCATCGTTATTTCCTCGTAACGTAACGACAAAACTGTTTCGTCGTAAAGTGGATGTAATTTTACGAGTATTTTACGAGGAAAAACTATTTCCTCGTAAATACGACGTAAACTTTGCGTGGTATTTACGAGGGAATAGTTTACGTGTATTTAGCGAGGAAATTTTTGAATCCACCAACTTTATAGGTGTTACACGTTTTTTTTGCCCACCTAATTAATTTTCGTCGTAAATTCATAGCAAAATTACAACTACCAGATTCGAATTTTCCTATAAATATGGATGTTTGAACATCATTTTAAACACACCAACAACAAAAAACGTGAAAGAAAAAAAATGGCTGGCTCCGGGACTATTTACGAGTTGCGGAAGTGGATGTATATGCATAGAGATGCTAACGGGAGAGTGACGAAAGAATACCTTGCGGGTCTGGAGACATTTATGCATCAAGCAGATTCAACACCGCTCGCCCAAGAAAGTGGTAAGATGTTCTGTCCTTGTCGGAAATGCAACAATTCGAAACTGGCAAATCGTGAAAATGTTTGGAAGCATTTAATAAATAGAGGTTTCACGGCAAATTACTATATCTGGTTTCAACATGGAGAAGGTTTTAATTATGATCAGAATGAAGCTAGTAGTAGTAATAGCAATTTTCAGGAAAAAGAACCGGTTGATCATCATTTGCATAATGAACATAGTTACCATCAGGAGGAGATGGTAGATTATGATAGGGTTCATGATATGGTAGCTGATGCATTCGTAGCTCATGATGAAGATGAAGAACCTAATATAGATGCAAAAAAGTTTTACGAAATGTTAAACGCGGCGAATCAACCACTTTACAGTGGTTGTAGAGAAGGTCTCTCTAAATTGTCGTTAGCTGCTAGAATGATGAATATTAAAACTGATCACAATCTACCTGAAAGTTGCATGAACGAATGGGCGGACTTGTTTAAAGAGTATTTGCCGGAAGACAATGTGTCTGCTGATTCTTATTATGAGATTCAGAAACTGGTTTATAGTCTTGGGTTGCCTTCGGAGATGATAGATGTTTGCATCGACAACTGCATGATCTATTGGGGAGATGATGAGAAGCTAGAAGAATGTCGATTCTGCAAGAAGCCACGATTCAAGCCGCAAGGACGGGGACGTAATAGGGTACCGTACCAAAGGATGTGGTACCTACCAATTACAGACAGATTGAAAAGATTGTATCAATCAGAGCAGACTGCTGGAAAGATGAGATGGCATGCCGAGCATACTCAGACGGATGGTGAGATGACTCATCCATCAGATGCAAGAGCCTGGAAACATTTCAACAAAGTACATCCAGATTTCGCTAGCAATATCCGGAATGTGTATCTCGGATTATGCACAGATGGATTTAGTCCGTTCGGAATGTCAGGGAGACAATATTCATTGTGGCCAGTCTTTCTTACTCCATACAACCTGCCACCGGAGATGTGCATGCAACGGGAGTTACTATTCTTGACCATATTAATACCTGGTCCGAACCATCCAAAAAGGTCCCTGGATGTTTTCCTACAACCACTGATAAAAGAGTTGAAGGATTTGTGGTCAACAGGGGTGAGGACGTATGACTGTTCAACGAAGACGAATTTTACGATGCGAGCGATGCTTTTGTGGACCATAAGTGATTTTCCTGCCTATGGGATGTTGTCTGGATGGACTACACATGGGAGATTAGCTTGTCCATATTGTAATGGAACGACAGATGCGTTTCAACTGAAGAATGGTAGGAAGACAAGTTGGTTTGATTGTCACCGTCGATTTCTTCCCATTGGCCATCCTTACCGAAGAAACAAGAATTTGTTTAGGCACAAAAGGGTTGTGAGAGACACTCCTCCTCCATATCTAACTGGAGAACAAATTGAAGCGCAAATCGACTACTACGGAGCTAACGAAACAGTTCGTTGGGGTGGTAATTGGCATGTCCCTCGTAATATGCCAGATTCTTACGGTGTTCATCACAACTGGCACAAGAAGAGTATATTTTGGGAGTTGCCATATTGGAAGGATCTTCTTCTGCGCCACAACCTCGATGTGATGCATATAGAGAAGAATTTCTTTGAGAACATCATGAATACAATATTGAATGTCCCAGGGAAGACAAAAGACAACATAAAATCGAGGTTGGACTTGCCGGATATTTGCTCAAGAAGCGAGTTACATATTAAAAGCAATGGACAAGTTCCCGTTCCGATATTCAGATTATCTTCAGAAAAAAAGTCGGTGTTGTTCAACTGGGTGGCATCAGAAGTGAAGTTCCCCGATGGGTATGTTTCGAATCTCTCTAGATGTGTTGAAAAGGGTCAAAAGTTCTCCGGGATGAAGAGTCATGATTGTCATGTATTTATGCAACGACTACTGCCCTTTGCATTTGCGGAGCTACTTCCAACAAACGTACATGAAGCACTTGCAGGTACGTAGTGTATTATATCACAATAATTTACAAAATAATATATGACTAACAATGTGTTTAATTTTTTTTGAATATAAAAGGCATTGGAGCATTTTTCAGGGATCTGAGCACACGCACTCTTAAAGAAGAAGTTGTGGAACAGCTTCAGGAGAACATTCCCATCTTATTGTGCAACTTGGAGAAGATATTTCCTCCCGGATTTTTTGACGTCATGGAGCATCTAGCTGTCCACCTCCCATATGAGGCATTGCTTCGTGGACCTGTACATTACGGATGGATGTATCAGTATGAGCGAGCCATGAAATATTTGAAGGGAAAAGCAAAGAACCTCGCCAAAGTTGAAGGTTCTATAATTGCTGGAAGTTTGACGGAAGAAGTTTCTCACTTCACATCGTACTACTTTGCGTCAAAAGTACGTACACGGAGAAGAGCTCCAAGAAGATATGATGATGGTGGTGTTGCGCCAACATATGCAGTTGCTGGTGTTCCAGACATCTTTAGCCAGATTGGGCGACTCGGTGGGAAGTCTAAAGAGGTTTGGTGGTCGAGTGAACAAGACGCTCATAGTGCACACACCTATATTCTACTCAATTGCGAAGATCCATTGATGCGTTATTTTGAAAGGTAACATATATTGACACTTCGAAACACATATAAGTATAATTAATTGTATAATTGCGAGAGATTCATTCCTATAAAATGTGATTTTACAGCCTATTTGTTTCTCAAGTCGAAGAAACATTTCCTGGTATATCCACAAGTGACGTAGACAAAAGGAAAGATCAACACTTCATTAAGTGGTTGCGGAATCAGGTATTAACTAAAATTTTTTTCATACATTATCTGTATTTCATTAACATTCTCTTTATTTTTGCAGGTTGATTATGACGACGACGATGCAGATTATCCTAAGTGGTTACACGAAGTAATTCAATCTCCACTTGTAAAGGTCACCACATCACAGATGTATTTCACACGAGGCTATACTTTTCATACATATGACTATGGTAGACAACGGGCGACCAGTAACTATGGAATATGTGTGAAAGGGGAAACAGATTTCTACGGGATCTTGACGGAGATTATTGAAGTCGAATTTCCAGGGATACTGAAGCTGAAATGCGTCCTCTTCAAATGTGAATGGTTCGACCCCGTCGTCAACAGAGGTGTTCGGTCTAACAAATTCGGTGTAGTTGATGTCAACGGTGGACGAAGGTACAACAAATTCGAGCCTTTCATCTTAGCTTCACAAGCAGACCAAGTTAGCTTCCTTCCATACCCTCGGATGAGAGATTCAGGTATAAATTGGTTAGCAGTAATCAAAGTTACACCTCGAGGACGAATCATCAGTGGAGAAGAACCACCATTGCAAGAAGAACAGATAAATGAAGTTGAGGAACCTGAACAAGAAATTGATGATATCCTTCTCATTGATCCGCATAATCACGAGTACGAAGATCTTACCGATGATGCCACAGACGAAGCTGTTGAAGACGAGTTTAATGAAAATGATGATGTTTCTAGTGATGACGAGAATGTCGATGTATCCGATTGATGTATTTGTTTTATGAATAAGATGAGGGAGTTTGTTTTATGAATAAGATAATGTGGGGTTTGTTTTATGAATAAGGTAATGTGGGAGTTTGTTTTATGAATAAGCAAATGTGGGAATTGTGGTTTGGAATGGAAATAAAGATGGGGTTTGAAATATATGAAGTAGAAAATAAGGAATATGGGGTTTGGGGTTTCGGGTTTCGGGTTTTGGATTCTAGGGATTTAAACATAACACTCGTTAATTCCACGTAAGCTTAAATCGTCGTAAAGTCCTCGTATTCCAATGAGTAAATAACGACGAAGGACTCGTTAATTCCACGTAGGACTAAATCGTCGTAAATACCACGTAGGATGAATTCGTCGTAAAAACCACGTAGGATGAAATCGTCGTAAATATAACGTAATACAACGAGGAAATAACGACGAAACCTAAAAATAAATATGGGTTTTGGAATATATGAAGTAGAAAATAAGGAATATGGGGTTTGGGGTTTGGGGTTTCGGGTTTCGGGTTTGGGGTTTGGGGTTTCGGGTTTTGGGGTTCCGGGTTTTGGATTTCGGGTTTCGGGTTTCGGGTTTTTGGTTTCGGGTTTGGGGTTTCGGGTTTAGGGGTTCGGGGTTTGGGGTTTCGGGTTTTGGATTTCGGGTTTCGGGTTTCGGGTTTCGGGTTTCGGGTTCTAGGGATTTAACCATAACACTCGTTAAAAATAACGACGAAACTTAAAATTAAATATGGGGTTTGGAATATATGAAGTAGAAAACTAAAGATGGGGGTTTGGGTTTCGGGTTTCGGGTTTGGGGGTTGGGGTTTGGGGTTTGGGGTTTCGGGTTTGGGTTTCGGGTTTCGGGTTTCGGATTCTAGGGATTTAAACATAACACTCGTTAATTCCACGTAAGCACAAATCGTCGTAAAGTCCTCGTAGGATGAAATCGTCGTAACTACCACGTAAAATGATTTAAACAAAACACTCGTTAATTCCACGTAAGCAGAAATCGTCGTAAAGACCACGTAGACGGATTTATACATAAACCCGTTAATTCCACGTAAGTACAAATCGTCGTAAATATCTCGTAGTGTACAAACTTGAAAAAAAAAAGAAAAGGAGAGAAATACCAGATTAACATGTGGCAAGACTTCCAGCAATTATAATACGTAAATCTCGCCCACATGAATTCTAATATCTTCTCCTTTTCCTATTTTTTTCAAATATTTATAATTTGAATAGGATTTTTTTGAGGATTGTGATTTGAGATAAGGTGTGATTTGGGAGTTTGTGTGTGGTTTGAGAGTGAGAGTTGTGGGTATATTTATAGGAAAGCAAGCCTCGTTAATTCCTCGTAAGGTAAATCGTCGTTAATACCTCGTATAAAAAAACACGGGCCTTTGTGATTCCTCGCAATTTCCTCGTAAAAAAAAGACGGGCCTTTGTAACTGCTCGCTATTTCGTCGTAAACTTACGAGGAATTTGCGACGATATGTAATCTTATATATACACCCGAGCGCTCACTCTTTCTTTCCTCTCTACTTCCTCTCTACTTCCTCTCCATTTCGTAGCAATGGTAAGCCTCTCTGATTCCTCTCTAATTTGGTTAGTTTATGATAGATTAGGTGGTTAGTATAGGGAATTTAGATAGGTTTGCGGATTTTATGTTGTTTAGTGTTGATTATGTGGATAATGTTGGGAAATATATTGTTGATGTTAATTTTAAAAATTTCATTTTTTTCCCAGGTTCGAAAAGGAAGACTTACTGCCCATTACAGAGAGATCTTCGGTGAGCCGGGTAGTCGTTTAGACCCGGCCTCTTCTTCCGCTCCCAGTTCTTCGGGCCAGGAGACTGTCCCCGAGACTCAGTACACTCAGAGAGTCTCTGGGTCTACTTCTTCTACTGCACCATCGGCTCCTCATGTGCCTCCTCCGATGCCTCCTCCTGTGCCTCCTCCGATGGCACCTCCGATGGCCGCCGATATTCATCCTGATTTGATGGTGCCTCCGAGTGCTCCTTACTCGCAGTACACTGTAGAGGACATTCTCAGTCTGCCAGGCAGAGAAGGTTTACCAGTCATCGACCCAGACCGACCGGACGGAACTTTGTGGTATGTTGCATTAATTTTTTTTTAATTCGTTTAAATTTCTTTTATAACATTAAAAAATAATTTATATTTTAAATTTGTATTTTCCAGGTGGGGGGTTGACGGATGTCTTGCATCGGACGTAACCGACACGATCAAGGGTTACTTCTCCATGCCACATCCAAACTGGAGTAAGACGCCTCACTACGTCAGAAAGACGTGGTTCAAAATTTACGCTGTAAGTTTCTATTAATTAATTATATATACTTTAATTTTTTCATGATTTATATATATACTTTCTAAAAAACTAATTGTTAATTTATTTTTCCAACAGCAAAAATATACTTGGGCCTTGGGGATCACTGAGAGGGTGAGGAAGAAGTTTAACGCGAAGGCGAAAGTTCGCTTGTTGGACACGGTCTCCAACTGGAAGGGTGACTGGATCGTGAAGGGGTATGAGCGTGGCAAACCCGCTGAGCTCACCACGGATGTGTGGGATGGCCTCATCCGTTATTGGCGCCTTCCTGATTCCATTAGAATCGCCCAGGCTTGCTCTAACTCCCGTAACACGGTCGATGAGCACGGGAACGGGCCGATGCTTCACACTACGGGCCAAAAACCCCACGCCGGTGTCCGTTTGGAAATGGTAATTAAATATTTTATTAAATAATTTTTTAATATATATATTAATTTATTCTAACTTTCTTAACTGTTTTTTAGGCCAAAGAGACGGGACATCTCCCGTCTCTTATGGAACTTTACGAGAGGACCCACAAGAACAAGGCGGGCGTATTTGTAGATGGCAAGTCCGAGCAAATCTACAACGACGTAGTTGCTCGGGTTGAAGACCGCCAGACTCAGCTGACCCAGCAGTCTACCGACGGATTACCCGTCACCTTATCCACACTTGACGTGGATAAGATTTACGAGGAGGTAAATTTTCAAAAAAATTAATTTTTTATTATTCATTTAATTTAACTTTAAATTTTTACTTACAATATTTATTTTTTGTTTTTAAGGTTGTCCCTAAAAAAAAGGGACGGACGTTGGGTATTGGTTCCGTCAACGATGTTCCGAGAGCGACATCGTCTTATGGTCAGCGACGGGATGATGAAGTCACTGAGCTGCGTAGAGAGTCCGCTCAGCTGCGTAACGAGTTGACCGCGACAAAATCTCGTATGGGTGGAGTCGAGGGTTTCTTGGACGTTATTGCGGCCACAAATCCGGAATGGGAGTCCATGTTGAGGAACATGCGACAACAACATCCCATTCAAGGCGAGTCATCCGACGTACATAACGAGGCGGATGTTACGAGGAGGAGTGATGAATTCTACCGGGCGATGAACGACCCTTAGTTTTTTTTTTGGTTGTTGTATTATATAAATTCAAAACTTATTTATATATAAAATATTTTCATATTGATTTATTTTTATTTTAAATTTTAATTTATTATTAAATTAAATAATTTTAATTATTTTTTAATTATAGTTTTAAATTCTGTAAAAATAATAAAAACGAAGTAAATTCGTAGCTAATGTACGACCTCTTTACGTGGAAACCTTACGAGGAAATGACGAGAAACAATTAACGACTATTTTACGAGGAAACATTTGCGAGGAAATAACGAGGAAAAGTTTACGAGTATTTAACAAGGAAATCGTTTCGTGGTTGTTACGTGTATTTTGCGAGAAAACGTTTTCAAGGTATTTACGTGTAGGTTACGAGGAACTCATTTCGAGGTATTTACGAGGAATTGTAGCGACGTCCTTGTGTGGAATATTGACGTGGTCTTTACGACGAATCGCCCTAATTCGTCTTTACGACGAAATATATTCCTCGCTAAGTTACGACGAATTAGCGAGGAAATATGTGTTACGACGGACGAGTAACGAGCAAACGCGCTTCCTCGCTATTTCGTTGTAAAGCCTCTTTTACGACGAAATAACGAGGAAAACCGCCCTCGTTAAGGTTATGTTTTCTTGTAGTGACACTGTTACACACATATGCATGAGATGGTCAACATTTGTAACACTTACCCAATTTTGACATTTGTAATTAAATTATGGTCGTAAGATGTATGATACGCTAAATATAATTAATGTTCTCACAATGCTAGTAATATCAAGTTACCAACCATGCATAGAATTTCAAGTGGTCCTCTACTTACACTTTTATACCAGCACGTGACAATTCACACATTCATTTTGGGACTCTGTGTTTGTTTGGTTTGTGGTCGAATCCTCTCACCAGATAAACTACTAGTCTAGTAGTACTAGTAAGAAAATATTTGATTTGACTTTTGAACTGGTTCGGTTTTCTTCACATCCTCCTAATAAGAATCTTAACGAAATTAAAAACCGATAAACTTTTGTTGGCATTCGGCAGAAATAATAATCTCAAAATGATGAAGAGGGATGAGAAAACTGATAATATAAAATGATGGCTATATTAAAAAAAAACTCTGAAAATGCCTCCATGCCTTGAATTTATGTTCATAGGTCCCTTTCACTTAACATACTCTCTTTTTCTATTATTGTATAAAAAATCTTCACCAAGTGTTGATAATAAACACATGGCTTCACTTTTGATTCCACTTGTAAATAAATAATCTATGATTATTTTTTGGATTACCTCCTAGTTCAATAATCTATGAGATTTTCCGGTGGTGTGTTTGGAGACACATCTCTTCCCCAATCAAAAGAAGGCTTTTTGAATAAACACTACAAGAAAATTGACATATTGTGACAAATTTTTATGACTAAAATTATCCGTAACAAGTTTGTGACTTATCATTGACGATTTTGTGACTAAATTTATACATCAAAAATCAGTAACTGGTTTGTCACAATATTGTGACTCATTTAGAGCATCTCCAGCCCTACTCCAAAACCAACTCCAAACTCCATTTTGCAGTAAAATCATCTCCAACTCCACTCCAAAATTCACTCCAAAATGGAGTAATAGACATGATTACTCCAAATATGGATTAAACCAACTCATTACTCCAAAATGGAGTTGAACTTTTTTATTTATAAAATGGTCCTCTACATTTAAATATTTTCATTTTCAGTAAAATTGTTATAAATAAGTATATTAATATTATTTTACTATATATATTATAAAATTTACAGTTAACATTTCTTAATTATATATATAGCCATCTAATGAACTATTTTATGCAACAAAATATATATAATATAAAACATAACAGATCATACATATAAAAAATAAAAGATAAGCACCATACAAAAGAAATAACATAAAATAAATCTTACAACAAAGATAATTGATTAATAATCCGGTAAATCACCTCCGGATCCATTAAAGTTATTAACATATTGTCCAAACGATGTAGATGGAGGAGGTACTTGCTGAGCTTGTTGTTGAAGACTTCGATTTTGTAAAATTTGTGCTTGTTGAGCTTGAATATATGCTCGGATATTTGGATCTTGTACGGAATTCAAATCCAAAAATAACATTTTGTTTTCCTCCTTCAGTTCTTTCAATGCATAATTTTTTTTTTGAATCTCAAAATGATGTTCTCTTTGTGCATTTGTCTGGTTTAGTTGCTCCAAAAGTTGTTTATTTCCTTTTTCTAAACTGTTGATAACCGCCGATGTTTGATCATCAAGTTTTCTTTTTAGTTTGGATTTTTTAATTCCCCTTGGTCTTTGAGATGGGGATTCACCAATAACGTCTTCATCATGATTTGAATTCAAATCGAGGATGAACGTGATCTCGAGGCGCCAATTGAAGTTGAAAGAGAAGTTCTGTCTCCAGAAGTTGAAATTGTAGGAAATAATAATGGGAGATTCCAAGAGTTTCTTTCCCGTTTCAGAAAAATCAAAGATAAAAAAGCTCATTTTTTACTTCGAAATGCATTAGTTGATCATTTGTAGGAAAATTATACTAATTCTAATGAATAACTTAAGTTGATGTATTATTGTGTTTAAGCTATGTAATGTAATTTTTAATGTAATAAATGTTTTCTTTATAAACCTTGTCGAGTATTTATATAATAAAAAAATAATTGTGGTTAATATTTTATTTAATATAATTATTACAATCTGAAAATGAACTGTTTTGCAAATAGTATAAATGAAAGGTGATATTACTAATTTTTAAATAAATATAAAATATAAAATATTAGAAATATTCTATTTTGGAGTGGAAAATGGAGTAATACATTGGAGTAAAATTTAACTCTATTTTGGAGTTACTCCATTTTGGAGTAGAAAATGGAGTAATACATTGGAGATGTTCTTAGACGTAATCAATTTTTGTCACGGTTAGTGACATAAGTGTGACAGAAATATATAGCGTAATATGCGTAACGTAATTGTGACAATGTTTACCGTGGCAATTGTTACCAATTGTGACTGAAAGTCAAGATTCAGTTTGTGATGATAGAAAGACTAAATGCTAGTTACTGATTGATACGAACTGATGACAAAACAAGTTGTAACTTTAATTTGTAGTACATTATTAAAAAAATCTATTAATCTTTTGTTCTGAACGGTATACTATTTAAACCAAAGTTTAGTATAACATGGAAGAAGCATTACATAAAGCAGATTTTGCCAAAAGAATCTGCTATCATATTTTGCTTTCCAGGGATGAAAAAAAAAATAGATGAAGCTAAAAGAAGAAGATATCTACGAGAACACACTATAGAGCTTTTAGCTGATAGAATTTTGAGATGATAATTAGGATGAGCTCTTGAAAGTCAGAACGCATCCAAACTTTGAAAAGGTATAATTGTTGTACTGATGACAGAGCTGCACGGAGAGCAAGTACTTCCACCCCATGGCTTCCACCATTAAAAGCAAAGAAACCTAAGACACTGACTCTGAACAATTGACGAGCAGCTCCCATTGAGTAGGGTCAAAACCCCAAAAAATCTAGAAAAATTGTTTAAAGTAACTCTTAATCAAAATACTTTCACATTTGAAATTAAGATTTAGCGATTATTGTTTAGGCTTTAGTATTTAGGGGTTAGCTTTGGTTTATAAACTTCTATTAGTATTTTTTTTTTAATTCTTAATTATTTATAAATAATTTTTGAGAGTTAATATAATCATTTTAATCACAAATTTAAAAATAAATTTGAAAAATGGTATCAAACTTGTTAAAATTGATATTCTCCCAAAAATCTATTAATTTATTAACTTTTTATTTAATTATAATTATTTGATGAAAACTTGTCACAAACTATAAGAAGATAAAAAAAATTCTTAAAAACAATGAAATTTTATAACAAATTTTCAAACAAAGTCTAATCATGATTATTCTCAAATCTAACACGTATAATAGTTATAAAATTTTAAGATTCTGTGTAAATTTATTTTGGGATTAAAAATATTAGTAACATAACTGTAACAATAACATATCTTCTGGCTACACGAACATCTTGTAAAACCCTATTTACCTTATAATAACCTCTTATTATTTTTGTACATTCAGCCTCCTCTCTACTTCTTCCTTCGGTATTTCAGCACTTTAAATTGACCATGAAATTGTTTATTATTCTTTTGTATCAATCTCTTGATTGACCAGATCTTACCTAGTCTCTTAGTTTTTCAGTCTTCCGGTAGTGGTTAGAAGAGGAGTCGTGTGTTTCTTCAATTTATACAGGGAAAGGATCTAATGATATTGTTGTATACTTTTGTTCGTTCAATCTTTGTTCTTATTTATTGAAACATCTCAGTCTCATTGTGATTAAATGTTTCTTATTGGCAGAGATGACTCAGAACCGTAAATCTCATTACTCTGGCCTTCAGGGGCTGATGCGGCGGCCATCTTGTAGTACCGCCCCAACTATGTCCGTTGGAGTTTTTGACCGTGAGGTGGTTCCAGCTATTCACGGAAGGGGAGTTCAAGTATGGGATGTTCGAGAACACAATCATGAAAATGGTAGTGTCCTCAAACTTTAACGAGAGATATTTCTACTGTTTGTGTAAAACCTAAGTTAATTACAGAGATCATCAAAGTTCAGCCTAGATGTCATATTCTCTTCTTTTCTGTTTCGAATCTGATATCTATTTATGTTACTATCATATCCCAGTTCTTATAGGCAGAAACTGTCTATGAGCACAGGTGAGATCACGTTTTCTGTGCTAGCAATCTTTGGTATTGTTCTCTTTGCACATCTCATTGGGAATATCCAGGTACGGATTCTTGATTTCTTTCATAAATAAGGTCCAAATTTTTGATTTTTATAAAAGTTTATTCTTAAAAAAAAAGAAAGGTCTCTGCTTTTTTCTTTGTTAGATTGACACAAAGGAATGGATGAGACGTCGCCACCTTCCTAAAGATTTGAGAAACGCTTGAGTTGATATGAGCAATATAAGTGTCTTGCAGCACTTGTCGAGCAGTATAAGTGTCTTCCATGAGTTGAAAACACCATGAATGAAAATTCTTGCAGTGCTCTTCTTTTAAAGGTAATATCATCAGTCACCACCTTATTCTTCACAGGAATGTCAGCTTTTAAGATCCTGAAAATCTTCTTAATAAAATCTTTTGGCTAATGCACAAACAGGTATACCAAATCGGATTTCTAACCGAGGATATCCAGGCGGTTAAGATGTCAAAGAGAGCTCTATGATCGGTAATAAGATTCGGTGGAAGAGAATGATGTTGGCAGAAAACGAAGCTTCAGTGGTGGTGGTCGCTGAGGCTATTAGAATTAGATGATTTTTTTTATTTCGTGAATGTTTTTTATATAATTAGTTTTATTTTACTGTATTGTATTACAATATTATTCAAAATAAAAATAATTTCCAATTTTAAATATGATTTCAGTCTTTTTATTAATTTGAACTTATAAATAAATTTGGTTTATAAAGTGATCAAAATGTATGGTAACAGTATAGTAATTTGTGACTATTATTGGTAACACGATTTGAGACAGTTTTCTGTTATTATTTATGACGTTTTGTGACAATAAATTTGTCATAATTAGTGACAAATTAGAGACATTATAATAGTAATAAATTATGACAGTGTTGAGACAACTAAGTTAGTAAGTAATTGTGACATTATTGTTACCTTTTCACCCGGTCACCATTTATGACGAATTTATTACTGAATATATTTGTCACAAAAACTGTGACATTGTTGTTACCAAAACATATTTGTGACGACTGTATTGTAACCACTAACATTTGGTCACTAATTCGTCATAATATGTATATTGTGACTATAATATTTTTATTTTTATTGTAACGAAATATTTTGTCACAATATTCTTATTTTTTGTAGTGAAACTTCCAAGAAACTTCTGAGAGACTGATTCAGATCATTTGCTGACACAGAAGTTTGTGTCCCTGTGAGTCAGCATCTGTAGACCGTTCGGATCATTTGCTGACACTAACTTGAGCCGAAATGATAGGTAGAAAGGGGATTCTTTCCCATCAAATTCTAGCGCAAGCATTAACTCAGAAAAAGAGCTTTGCACAAAGGGAGTTTGTGAGTCTTGATCAGAGTTTTGGAAATCCAGAGGCAAGAAACAAGAAGAATCAGACTTGTAAACACCCCAAACTAGACTTAAATATGTCTTACAAATACACATCTTTAAACCTAAATAAACATTTTATTATATTACAATAAGTAAACATATAATCTTATATTTTTATACAAGTTTGTATATCTATTTCAAAACCCGGATCGAAATCTAGTAAATTTCCTAAAAGTTAACTAAACTGAAACAATTTTTTTTGCTGAGACAAAAAGATTAAATATCTTATTTTACAACAAGATTAACATGAATTAGGTGATAGTAGCCAAAAAGAGAGCTAATTTTTTTATGTAGATGGATTGGTGTGGATCGTGGCGATTCACTTCATTCTAATATAATTTAAATATATTCCTTATTCCAAATCTTTTATATACTAAAACCCAAGTTATTTAATCAATTACGGTTTGCCACATAATTATTGTTTAGATTTTTTAAGAAAATAATTAAAACAAAATAGTGCTAAAAACAAAATCATGATTAGAAAAAGATAAAATGTAACAACCCAGTACTTTTTAAATTTTTATTCATCCACTATCTTTTATTCTCCCTATTCATATCCTATATTTCTTAAATTTGACAAACATAGAAAAACTCACAATCTGGTTCACCATAATAATATAAGTTGCAGGTTTTGGTGAGGGACTTTGAAGATGGTGTGGTGCTTTCGTTTTTGTCTCAGAGCTTGAGGCTCTGTTTCTCTGGTTTTGGTGTGAACGTTTGTTTTGGTTGATAACTTTCAAATTCTAATGCAAGTTCAGAGAAAAAAAAAAAAAAAAACTCACAATCTGATAGTATTTTGTTATTTCAAATTGCATATCTTTTGAAAAGGGAAACAAAATAACAAAAATTTGTCAAGTTATATTATATTTTTAAAATAAAAATAAATAAATAATAGTAGTAGTTGCAAAACAAAATGATTTCTTAAAAAATATTTCTAACGTCTTCAGCAAAACACTGAACCCTAAACCATAAATATTAAATCCTAAACTCTTAGATAAGCTCTAAACCTTTGGGTAAACCATAAACCATGAGTTTATTGTTTACCCATGGGTTTAGAATTAAGAGTTTAGTATTTTTAAAATTTAGTGCTTAATATTTATGATTTAGGATTTAAGATTTATCCAATGGTTTAAAGTTTACCCAATGGGTTAATGTTTAGTATTTAGAGTTTAGTGTTTTGATGTTAGAAATATTTTTTAAAAAGTTGTTTTTTTACAACTACTACTATTTTTTTTTTACTTTTTCTTATTTTTGAAAAATAATATAACTTAACAAATAGAGAAAAAGACAAAAATAGCACTAAATCAAGTTTATGTTCCCAAACTAGCACTCAAGGTCAAAAGTCACAAAAATAGCACTTAATGTTTTATCAAAAGTCACAAACTTAGGGTTTAGAGTTAAAGGGTGGGGTTTAGGATTTAGGGTTTAGGGTTTAGAGTTTAGGGTTTAGGGTTTAGGGTTTAGATTTTAGGGTTTAGGGTTTAGGGTTTAGAGTTTAGGGTTTAGGGTTTAGAGTTGAGAAATGAGGTTTTGGGGATAAGATTTCAAATTTTGAAATATAAAAAAATTAAAATTTTCAAAGGATAAACTTAGAAATGTGCTATTTTGGTCATTTTAGTTTTTGAGTGCTATTTTTGTGATATAAACTTAGAAATGTGTTATTTTGGAGATTTGCCCTAACAAATATTTATTATTTTGTTTCTTTAAAAATATGGAATATGAAATAACAAAATACTATTGGTTGATGAACCTACGTATTAGATTTTAATTACCAATGCATTAGTTTTTGTAATTAACTATTCTCCACAATTTTTAACCAATAGAATTTCAGTAAACACAATTATGTTTTTGAAGTTTACAATTTACAATTAATTTATGCATTGAAAATATAAAAAATGTATTTTCTGAAATCATTTTTTTTTAAACATGGATCTTTTTGAAACGAATGAAACATTAAATTATCGTCTATAAAAATGATATGCAATTAAGAATACATATATTTCTGTTTGTATTTGTTAGGGTGCTTTATTCTAATTTTAAAATCTGAAAAGTACATAATGGTATGTCTTATATGTATGTGTGGTTTGTGAAATAAGGAGAATTCAATCCAGAAGAACTGAGCGGCAACATAGGAAAAAGATAAGTAATTCCGGAAATCTCTTTACAATTTTAAAAACCATTCTTGGAGCTTGCTATATAATTTAGTATGTGCTTGATCCTCCGTAGTCGTTATTACTTTCAGTGTGTATGTGTTGATGTTCATGTGGTTGTTGAGATAGATTTTATCTCTGCTTTATAAGTAATTGTGTAGTTACGGTCACCTTCACTTGAACCTTCATACTAAACCAGATCGAGCCCGGGATCTTCTTGAAAATGGGAAGATCTAGAAAGCTGGGAAGATAACACACTGTGAGAAAGGTAATGTCTCGAACGTTCAATAGGGGAATTTCTATAGCCTCTTTTGTCATACTCAAAATCTTTCTACCATATTTTCAGGCATTAGAACAGCAAATGAGCTTTGAAAGAATCATGTAGTTCTTCTAACATGGAGCTGCAAAAACCACTTTTGAATGTAGTCGCTAAATCTCAAGATCAGTTTTCCTCGGTCAATGTGTCAATTCATGAACAAATTTCCTTTCACAATGCCATTTTGATTAGAGTATTTAATCAATTATTGATATTTTAGTCATATATGGTATATAATTTATTATTTATGCCATTTAGATTTAAAAAAGCATACTTGCGTAGTAAAGACCCCGTATTATCAAACTAACATGTAAAGTAATTTAGCTATGTGTTGCATGCTGATTTTTCTACTCTTTTTATTGTGTTAGTTGGATTTGTAAAATTGTTTTACCCTCATTTGTAGAAGTGTCTACAGATGTAGATGTTGAATGGATTACTAGATTGAATAACTGGACGTTAGAAGGCACATATATAAATTGCTTAAAACAAATACAAGAAAATCCGAAGAGCAAGACAGACAAAAGTAATTAAGAAAGCTTTAAACTAATATTTTTATTTTTGTGTTTGCTGTTAATCAATAATAAATGTGTTTATTTTAGTAAGAAAAAATATTTACGCACAGGGCAAACACTAGTATAATTGTATAATTGAAGTCACCAAACGAATAAACGAATCGTTTTTCTTTTCAACACATCGCCACTAAGAAAAGGAACTATAACAAAATGAATTGCCCAAGGAGAGCTCATGGTAACATTCCAGTGAAAGACAGGAAATTGGGCATCACGCAAGCTCTGGCCCTCGAACGTATTGAAGCAGAAAAACGTACGCATGATGAGAGGAGAGGTTACAGGCTTGAAAGAAGAGAAACCGGTTAAATACCGTCAGTCTCACCACTCCTCTGATAATAGAGATCACTATAAGCCCTCTCGTCGTGAAGCTACAGAGCATACTGAGCGCTCTGACATGTCTCAAATTCCAGATGGGCGAAGGGTTCTGACCCACTACAGACCCCGATACCAGTCGGAAAACAACCTGCAACAAGCCTCTTCGAATTCACGATTCTTTAACTCTCAGAGATAAAGAGCTCGAGAGTCGGAACGACGAACCAATGCGTCGGTTTCACCGTCTCACCCCTCTGGTAGCTCAAACCAAAGGCGCACTGCCTCACGTACCAACCAATCACCGCCACAACTACATACAAATTACAAATGTGACGGAGAGGCAACCAACCTCAGAGTCCCTGAGGTCTGAGGAAAGACGGTCAGCTCTGGATAGGATAGCTGAATCGGACCTTCGCGAGCAACTACAGAGACGTAGTACGCCCAGTAGAGACTCAGGCAGACTCCAAGAAGTAGAAATCCTTTACGAAGATACGCAACTGCAGGACACTACCCTAGCCACCATGATGCAGCGCATCCCTTCCTCTCCACATCCTTGCGACCGTTGCCTCTTAGCTGTGGAGGGAATCAGTTTCGTTTATTAGATTCAGTAGTTAGGATTGCATTAGTAGTTGGGCTTTTCTTAGGACGTTATATTTATCTTTACAGTTAGTCGTCTTTATCTCCTAGGTTTTAGGATCTCTTTCATGTATTTATACGAACTTGTAACGTGAGTTGAGATCACGCTTTATTCATTAATCATAAGAACTTCTAGTTCATCTCTTCTCTTGATTTCGGCATTCTCTCGTGAATCAACGATCTCAGAGCTTGTCGTTGTTCGGGTATTCTCTAGACTAAACGAACTTCGTCTTTTATAAACTTGTGCTGCACCAGTTTTGGTATCAGAGCAAGGCTCATTTTCCGACCTAAAATTTTTCAGTTCTTTTCGACAGTATTGATGGCTCCACGACGCACCAACAATAACGATCTACCGTTGAATGATTGGGAGGAGTTGCGTAGAACTCTTCGTGAGATGCAAGAAGGCATTCAAGAGACAATCCATTCCTCGATGAGGGAATTTTCTGAAACCGTGTTACAGCACCTACAATACGATCATGATAGGAGGCACTTTCTTGATGAAGATGGTTCGACCGAAGGGGAAGATAATCCTTTCGCAGAAGAAGGACATCGTCAACATCAAAGACGGAACCTGCCAAATCGTGCTCGAGAGGACAGGAGTTGGGAGATGGGATTCAAAGTGGAGATTCCCGAGTTTCATGGAGGAGTACGTGGGGAAAAACTGTTGGATTGGTTAGTTGCAGTTCAAGAGTTATTGGAATTTAAAAGGGTTCCGGAAGAGCGGAAGGTTACGTTGGTTGCAACCAGATTCAGAGGCAAAGCAGCCTCATGGTGGCTTCAACAGAAGGCATCACGATCTCGAGAAGGCAAATCCAGTATCAACTCATGGGCGGAGATCGAGAAAGTGATGCGTAAGGCGTTCCTGCCGTACAACTTTGACCACACCATGTTCACCCAACTGCAAAATTTGCGCCAGGGGTCGCGTAGTGTGGATGATTATGCTGAGGAGTTCACATTGTTGCTGACTCGGAATGAGATCTTGGACAGCGAAACTCAGTTGGTGTCTCGTTTCATTGGAGGGCTTCGGTCTCAGATTCAGAACGCCATGTCGCAGTTTGATCCAATAAGAATTGCTGAAGCTCATCAGAGAGCTGTTGCCTTTGAGACATAGTTCAAAACTACGTATCAAAACTGGTCTGCGACAAATCGTACCCGATTGCAATCTAGCGGAGGTGACACTACCGGCCAAGGACAACACAACAAAGACATGGCGGACGCGTCTAAGGCTCAAACAGGTACTCGACCACCACAACAGACAGAAGAGCTGCGTCGATCAAACCGCCCAAATGTGTTGCGGTGTTATACTTGTGGAGAAACAGGCCATAGGCAAACAGCCTGTCCCAACGCCAATCGACGAGGCCTACTAGCTGACGACGTTAAATGGGATGATGATGGAACAGACGATCAGGAACCTCTCATTGAGAAGATTGTCGATGATCATAACGATGGTGACCAGGGAACACTATTGATGCTGAGGCGTGTGTGTCTTGCACCCATGCGCGACGATGACCAACCTTGGCTTCGTACGAACATTTTCACCTCAACTTGTACGGTGAAAGGCAAGATATGCCGGTTTGTGATTGACTCGGGGAGCTGTCGCAACGTCATTTCTGAGGAGGCTGTAACCAAGCTCGGCTTGAGACGTTCTGATCATCTAGCACCATACAAAGTAGTGTGGCTTAAAGAGGGATCAACTATCCGAGTCACGCATCGTGTCCTTGTCTCTCTGTCCATCGGAGCTCACTACAAGGATAAAATTTACTGCGATGTGGTCCCTATGGACGTCAGTCACATTTTATTGGGCAGACCTTGGTAGTATGATAGAGATGTGTCTCATAGTGGCAGAAGCAATGTTTACAGTTTCTTCTTCGAGAACCGCCGGATTGTCTTGCTCCCTAATCAAGTACTGCCACCAGAGACCCCACTAACACAACCATCTGCGGATCCCCAGCTTCTTGACGGTACTGGCTCCAGCAACACGGTACTCTTTTGTTCTTACGCCACATTTGTGCAGGAGCTGCAGACTGAGAAACTCGCATTCGCGTTGGTAATCAATACCGCTCCTACCACAGCATCAGCAAAGGTGCCAGTTCAGCCTGCGATCGCTCGCCTGATAACAGACTTCGAGGACATCTTTCCGGGTGATCTGCCTATGGGTTTACCTCCCCTGCGTGACATACATCATCAGATAGACTTGGTACCGGGAGCAGCATTGCCAAATCGCCCCCACTACCACATGAGTCCTCAAGAGCATGAGGAACTTCGCAAGCAGGTGGAAACTCTTCTCTCTAAGGGTCACGTACGAGAGAGTCTGAGTCCTTGCGCCGTCCCTGCCTTACTTATCCCGAAGAAAGATAGATCGTGGAGGATGTGCGTTGACAGCAGAGCTATAAACAAGATCACAGTGCGATACAGATTTCCTATCCCACGACTGGACGATCTGCTGGATCAGATTGGTTCTGCGGGCATATTTTCGAAACTGGATCTTAAGAGTGGATATCACCAGATCTGAATTCGCCCTGGGGATGAGTGGAAAACAGCGTTTAAAACGTGCGAAGGCTTATTCGAGTGGCTAGTGATGCCTTTTGGGTTATCAAAAGCACCCAGTACATTCATGTATATCATGAATCAGGCCCTGCGCCCTTTCATTGGGAAATTTGTCGTCGTTTACTTCGACGATATTCTGGTGTTCAGTGAGTCACTTGAGGAGCATATCGACCATTTGCGGCATGTTATGGAGGTCTTGCGACGCGAGAAGCTTTTTGCGGCTAGCCAGAAATGCGAGTGGGGTGTTGACCAAGTACTATTTCTTGGTTACGTGGTCTCTCAGAAGGGATTATTGATGGACTTAAGCAAGGTTGAGGCGATTCGAGCATGGCCGGTTCCTAAGACTATTTCAGAGATCCGCAGTTTCCATGGCCTTGCATCATTTTACAGGAGGTTTGTCTCGCATTTCAGCTCCATCATGGCGCCTTTAACAGAGTGCATGAAGGGTAGTCAGTTTGTGTGGACTAAGGAGGCAGGCGACGCCTTCGAGCTAATCAAACAAAAGCTCACAACGGCTCCGGTACTAATTTTGCCAGATTTTTCTGTGATGTTTGAGCTCCATTGCGACGATTCTAAGATGGGCATTGGCGCCGTTCTCAGTCAGAATTCACGCCCTGTTGCTTTCTTCAGCGAGAAACTATCGGGAGCGTTATAGCACTTACGACGTCGAATTCTACGCCATCATCCAGTCCATACGCCATTGGAGACACTATTTGGTGCATCGCGACTTTGTTCTTTTCACTGATCATGACGCATTGAAACACTTGGATAGTCCGGTTAAAGTCTCGGCACAACATGCTAATTGGATTGCCTATTTGCAGCAGTTCACCTTCACCATCAAGCACAAGTCGGGTAAACTTAACAGAGTCGCCGACGCTCTCAGTCGCAGACATAGTTTGTTAACCACGATGCACACAACAGTTGTTGGGTTCGCTTCTTTTTCTGAGCTATACGAGTCTGATCCTTACTTTGGAAAGGTTTTAGAAGAGGTGAAGGCAGAGACTCGTAGGGACTTCTCGTTGGTTGATGGGTTTCTCTTTCGAGGTTCCCAGTTATGTCTCCCGGACTGCAGCCTACGTCTCCGCGTCATTGATAAACTGCATAGAGAGGGTCACGTTGGAAGAGATAGGACGCTACAGTTGGTGTCGTCGTCCTACTATTGGCCATCGCTAAGGAGAGACGTCGAGCGGTATGTTCAGAGGTGCCATGCCTGCCAAATGGCTAAAGGCCAGGCCTCAAACGCGGGCTTATACCTTCCACTACCAATCCCCACACAACCGTGGACCAACTTGAGCATGGATTTCGTGCTAGGGCTACCGCGCACACAGAGAGGAAATGATTCGATCTTTGTCGTCGTGGATCATTTTTCAAAAATGGTCCATTTTATTCCCTGCAAGCAAACGACGGACGCGGTTCGACTCGCGCAGTTGTTCTTCGCTGAGATTTATCGGCTCCACGGCCTTCCAGAGTCGATTGTCTCTGATCGCGATACACGGTTCCTCAGCCACTTTTGGCGTTCGTTGTGGAAACTCCTGCTCACTAGTCTGGACATGAGTACCGCATATCATCCCTAGTCTGATGGCCAGACAGAGGTTGTTAACCGTTCTTTGGGTAACATGCTTCGTGCTCTTGTTGGAGATAACATTAAGGCTTGGAGTCGCGTCTCTATCAAGCAGAATTTGCTCACAACCACGCCGTTAACGGAAGCTCGGGGTTCAGTCCCTTCAATGTTGTATACGGAGTGGTGCCTCGCTGCCCTTTGGATTTGGCTCCCCTGCCTGATCAGAAGCGCATTCATGGGTCAGCGGCTGATTTTGTGTCATCACTTCAAGACGTCCACCGGAGGGTTACGCAGAACCTGGAGGAGTCTGCGCAGAAGTACAAGGCGAGCTAAGTGACTTCGTCACTTTAACGTACTTTTTTTGTGCTGATATTCGGCGACGAGAATTGCTCTTTGCTCCTGGCGATATGGTCTGGGTGGTGTTGGCAAAGGACCGCCCACATGAGTACGACAAACTGCGCTTCAGGAAAATTGGTCCGGTTCGCGTCTTGGAACAGATCAATGCAAATGCTTACCGCATCGAGTTACCAGATCATATCAAGACAGCTAATGTCTTCAATGTTAAGTACCTCTCTAGGTATGCTGGTGATAACGACCTTCAAGATTCAGAGGCGAATCTTCTCCTACCTGGGGAGACCTGATGCAGCACATCCCTTCCTCTCAACATCCTTGCGACTGTTGCCTCTTAGCTGTGGAGGGAATCAGTTTCGTTTATTAGATTCAGTAGTTAGGATTGCATTAGTAGTTGGGCTTTTCTTAGGACGTTATATTTATCTTTACAGTTAGTCGTCTTTATCTCCTAGGTTTTAGGATCTCTTTCATGTATTTATACGAACTTGTAACGTGAGTTGAGATCACGCTTTATTCATTAATCATAAGAACTTCTAGTTCATCTCTTCTCTTGATTTCGGCATTCTCTCGTGAATCAACGATCTCAGAACTTGTCGTTGTTCGGGTATTCTCTAGACTAAACGAACTTCGTCTTTTATAAACTTGTGCTGCGCCACACCAGAACCCCTATTGCGCCCTCTCCTCTAGCTGATGGCATTGGACAGAGCTCCAACAGAACACTAGCCTCTCAAAGGCTTGGTGACCTTTCTACACTGGGCAGCAGAGAGTGTATGCGAGCTGCACTAGCTAGTGCAATTGCAATCCCGCTGGAAGTAGCTCCCACTGCAAGCAAAGCAGGGACTAAGCGCAAGACAATGAAGATCACTCCCAAAAAGAGAGTAGTTTGGAGCCCTATGCCTGGAACTAAGGTGAGAAGAACTAATGCGACCATGACTGCAAACCCACCACACAAGAAGCTATGCATGGAGAAGAAGAACTCCCGACTGGGCGACAAGCCTGGACCTAGCAACATTCCTGCACCATCAGGGAGTAACAATTCGGTACCTATACCGACCAAGAGGATCATGGGGACGGGTTTTCGGTCCCCTCCTCCATCTCTTCCTTAGCTATAATGAGCTGGAATTTTCAAGGGTTGGGAACCCCTTTACAATTCGCAGGATCAAGGAGATATACAAGAGTATCTCCCAAGATATCATGTTCCTCTTGGAGACGAAAAATGACGATAACTTCATTAAATCTAAGCTCTGTTCTCTTCAATACCCACACTACTTTTCGGTACCTCCATTAGGGACAGGAGGCGGACTTACACTGTTATGGAAGGACAACATCACAGTTGAGATACTAGAATCATCTCCCCTTCATTAAATCTAAGCTCCGTTCTCTTCAATACCCACACTACTTTTCGGTACCTCCATTAGGGACAGGAGGCGGACTTACACTGTTATGGAAGGACAACATCACAGTTGAGATACTAGAATCATCTCCCAACATCATCGTCGTTTAGAGGTGATACACAGAGCAATCAAAGATGCCAAGGAGTGGCAAGAAGCTCAATATGATGGCGCTACGTCCCAGGCCCAAGCCCCACGCCACATAAATCCACCCAACATTCCCCCCATCTCACTGGAGTCACATGCCATGTGGATGCAGCCTAGAGAAAGGAGACAGAAACCTGCGGTGTAGGAGGAATCTTCAAAGGATCCACCCTAGTATCACCCCCCACTTATCAGTTACTCTCTTCGTTTTATAACATCAGCTCTCATAGCTGAATCCCTTGCTGTGCGTTCGACAGTCATGACGGCTGCGTCGTCCAACATTCAATCCCTTACCGTCCTCTCGGATTCCTTGGTCCTCATATCTCTGTTGAAGGCTAAGGAATCAAGACCGGTGTTGTATGGCATTATGTTTGACATCTATCATCTATGTCGCTTATTTGATATTATTTTTTTCTGCTATGTTCCTCATTTACAAAACATGGAGGCCGACAATGTGGCAAAGTCGGCTCTCTTATGTGCGGATGTACCTCCTTTGGAGTGAAGACCTTTTCTTTTACTAATGCAAGTAGTTTGATAAAAAAAAAAGAAGAACCATGTTATAAATATTGTCACTGTAAAATCTTCCACAAGAAATACAACATTACCCTCGCCATTCGTTGCATTGTGTAGTAGCCTAGTCTTCTGTGGGCAGGCCTTAAGCGGACACGGCGTCTGTAACGGCGGAACCATGCAGTTATACTGCAAACACAGCGGGCTGCTCACCGGGATTTCTGCGACCGGGCTAATTTGTATTCCCGTCAAGAAGTTATGTTGCAGATACATCGTCTGTATGCTCGTTGGGACTTCTCCGGTGAACCGATTGTTGTTCAGGTAGAGATTTTCGACGCTTGAGAGAAGCAGAGATATCCCGCCGGAGAATTTATTGTAGCTGAGATCCACGGTTGGAATCGTCACTTGATCCGCCGGCTGAATCAATCCGTAGAAGAAATTGCGTTGCAATTGGAGGCTTGTGATTGGAAAGATGAAGATTCGACCGGGAATCGTTTGGTTTTCTTTTTTTTTTATTTGTTTGTGTTGAATATATGTTATTATCTACTAAAATTTACCGCAAGCATACAAATGGGCTCACAAAGCAAAAACCAAGAAGAAAATAAGCAAATTCACTTCTAAATTTATAGTATAGATTAGGATTAATACAAAGACACATTAGTACATACAAGTATATATAAAAGTGCATTACTGATATTAAATGTTATAATTAAAATAACTATTGACAAACTAAGCAAAAAATATTGAAAGGTTAATTAAATTGAGAAAATAATTTACAGGAAGATTAAATCATTTAATTTACAACAAGGTTAACTTGAATTAGTTGATAGTTTTTAAAAAGAGATATGATGTTTTCATATATATGGATTGGTATGACAAATCACTTCATTTCCATACAATTTTAACGTATTCCTTACTTCTATACATTAAATTGAATTCACTTAAAGAAACTATAACAAAATGAAATAAGAACCATATAATATATAAATATTATCACCCAAAAATCATCCACAAGAAAGCGTAATATGACACATTACCCTCACCATTCTTTGCATTGTGAAGTGGGCCTAGTCTTCTGTGGGCCGGCCTTAAGCGGACACGGTGTCTGTAACGGCGGAACCATGCAGTTAGCGAGCTGCTCACTGGGATTTCCGCCGCAGGACTAATCTGTATTCGCGTTAGGAAGTTATGCTGCAGATACAACGTCTGTATGCTTGCCGATAATAGCCTCTCCACGAAGCTCGCTGGGACTTCTCCACTGAACCGATTTCTGTTCAGGTAGAGATTCTCGATGCTTGAGAGAAGCGGATATATTTGACCAGAGAATCTATTGTACTGAGATCAACGTTTGGAATCGTCACTTGATCCGCCGGCTGAATCAATACGTAGAAGAAATTGCGTTGCAATTGGAGGCTTGTGATTGGAAAGTTGAAGATTCGACCGGGAATCGCTTGGTTTTCTTTTGTTTTTGTTTGTTTGTGTTGAATATATGTTGTTATCTACTAAAATTTACGGCAAGCATAAAAATGGGCTCACAAAACAAAAACCGAGAAGAAAATAAGCAAATTCACTTCTAAATTTATAGTATAGATTAGAATTAATACAAAGACACATTAGTACATACAAGTATATATAAAAGTGCATTACTGATATTAAATGTTATGATTAAAATAACTATTGACAAACTAAGCAAAAAATATTTAAAGGTTAATTAAATTGAGAAAATAATTTACAGGTACATTAAATCATTTAATTTACAACAAGATTAACTTGAATTAGTTGATAGTTTTTAGAAAGAGATATGATGTTTTCATATATATGGATTGTTATGACAAATCACTTTATTCCCATACAATTTTAATATATTTCTTACTTCTATACATTAAATTGAATTCACTTAACGAATTCACAAATCGTTTTTGTTTTCTCTTTCCCTTTTCAACACATTGCCCCTCAAAAAAAAAACTATAATAAAATGAAATAAGAACTATATAATATATAAATATTATCACCGAAAAATCCTCCACAAGAAAGTGTAATACGACGCATTACCCTTGCCATTCGTTGCATTGTGTCGTGGGTCTAGTCTTCTGTGGGCCGGCGTTAAGCGGACACGGCGTCTCTAACGGCAGAACCATGCAGTTATACTGCAAACACAGTGAGCTGCTCACCGGGATTTCCGCCGCCGGACTAATCTGTATTCCCGTCAGGAAGTTATGCTGCAGATACAACGTCTGTATACTCGCTGATAACAGCCTCTCCACAAAGATCGCCGGGACTTCTCCGGTGAACCGATTGCTGTTCAGGTAGAGATTTTCGACGGTTGAGAGAAGTGGAGATATCTGACCGGAGAATCTATTGTAGCTCAGATCAACGTTTGGAATCGTCACTTGATTCGCTGGCTGAATCAATCCGTAGAAGAAATTGCGTTGCAATTGGAGGCTTGTAATTGGAAAGGCGAAGATTCGACCGGGAATTGTGCCGGTTAGCCTGTTTAAGCTGAGATCAAGGTAGTTAAGCTGGTTTAATCGAAGTAAAACCCGGTCCACTGGTCCGGTTAACTGGTTCCATGCCAGTGAGAGGTATTGCAGCGACGGAGGGAAAGACGCGGGAGAGAGTGAACCGGTGAGGCTGTTGCGTTTTAGATCGATTCGAGTTAGAGTTTGTGAGAGAAACGGAGGGATTGATCCGGTTAAGTGATTGTGGCAGAGAATCAAATTGGAGAGCTCCGGTAAAGATCCGATCGCCGGCGGAATGGTTCCGGTGAGCTGATTGTAGCTCAAAATGAGTGTTCTGAGACCGCGAACTTCGCCGAGGCTCGCCGGAGATGAAATTCCGGCTGATAGCGAGGAAACGGAGGTCTTTTAACTGAGAGATGGTCGCCGGTAAAGCACCCATGATTCTGCCGGGGACAATGGAGAGCTCCGTGAGAGCAGAGAGTTTGCCTAACGCCGGGTTGATTCGACCGGATAAACCGGGTGATCCGGCTCTGGGATCACCGAGGTTGAGAGAAACCACTTTGTCTCCGTCACAGTAGACGCCGGCGAAGCCGCAGGGGTCGGAGGTGAAGTCCCATGACCGGAAGAAGTTGGAACCTGGCAAATCATCGAGAGATTTACGAATCGCTTGCAGAGCCAAGAAATCAACAGGGTCGAGAATCGCCTCCGCTAAGAATCGGAATCGAAGTAGAAGCAGTAAACACCAAAGCAACTGTGTAAATCTCATCTTCTTCTTCTAAAGTAGCTGTTTCAGCTTCAAGAAACAGAGACTATGATAATATTTATATATATAAGAAATGGAAAGTACTGAGAAAATCTATAAAGTCGGTTTATATTTTAGGCATTCGTATATATGGTTTTTGACATATTTCCTTTCACGACCTTTGTATAAAGAGAACGCCGATGTAATTCATGTGACACAGAAGTCAATATACATATTTCCTTTTAATCAAAGTGAAGCTGTGTGGTGGGAAACAGAGGTATTCTCGTGGGAGCTTCCGTGAGAGGCTTTAATGGAGGATTATCAAACTATTAAAAAGGATAAAAAAGGTTTTTCGAGGGAAGAGAAAAGAGTGGCTTGAGGAGGAAGGCAAAACAAGAGGTGAAATATTCTTCCTCCTCTTTACTCGTTTTCTGCCTTTTTTTTGTTTGTTTGATGGCTTGTCATAGAAGACGATATGAAATTAATAGAATCCGACAAAAAGAAAGAATGACATTATCTATGTACCACGGACGCAAAATTCAAAGGCGGATAGTCTGGCACGCAGTGCTAGGAAGCAATCGTCTTTTGTCGTTCACATGGATTCGGCTCACCCGGTTTTGTTCACAGAGTCAACATGAGTCTGTAATGCTGATGACAAAAAAAAAAAAAAAAAAAAAAAAAAAAGAATGCTAAATTAAGAAAGTTTTTTAACATTTGGGTTGTGTCAGTGAATTGAAACAGACAGCAGGTTCGGTGCCAAAAGGTCGGTCTGGTCAAGTGACTTGTGTGTGCGTTCAGTTCTACAGTCTCGACTGACAGCTTGGACGAGCCAGAATTCTGTGACACGTCAGTTTGTGGTTGGATCATTACTTTTTTCATTTTTTGTACTGGTACCATTGTTACATATTTTGATTATATTTTTTATCGATTTATATACATACATCCAAAGATGTGCTTTTATACGGCAAAATTAGCGTGACAGTTTGATTTTTATTAAGTGATACATTTAACGAAATAGTAGTAGTATTTTAATAGTATAAGAAATATGGTTAATGGTCAATATAACACACATGAGCTTAGTCAAAAAGTAAATAGTCCTCAAATCTTATAATGTGTGCGTTGTATAGTTAACTAAAATAGTTGGTAAAAGTTGGACAATTTTTTTTTCTATTCTTTCTAGTAAATTTGGTAGAAGGTAAAAACAGAGACATAACTTGTATTTCTATTTTTCTTACTCATTTTGGTTCTGACAGCAACCTGTTGTTTGCTGTGTTTGTATGTAAAATGAGAAAACGTTTGAATTGAGGCAAAAAAATGGAAAAGAGCTTGGACCACAAGTCTTAACAACACAAACATATGCATGAGATGGTCAACATTTGTAATACTTGCCAAATTTTGTCATTTGTAATTAAATCTTGGCTGTAAATTGTATAATACATTTTATTGTGTAAAAGTAAATGTTTTTCATTATTCGTTGTAAGAGACTAGGGTAGTGGTCCTAGTGGACCAAATTTAGGATTATGAAAAAAGAAATTTGGCTTTGCAAGAAAGCCAAGGCAAGAAGTTCCAATCACCAAGAACACACACAAAAGTAGTCTAGCCCTAGAAGAATAACATGGTCCAAGCACGTGAAGATTAACACACTCATTTTGGGACTCTGTGTTTGTTTGGTTTGTGGTCGAATACTCTCACCAGACGCGGCAATATAACTACTAGTAAGTGTAACTCGAAAAGATTTGATTTAACTTTTGAACCGGTTCGGTTTTCTTCACGTCCTCCTAAATCGTAATAAGAATCTTAACGAAATTAAAATCGACAATTTTTTTTTTTTTTGAAAATATATCCATGCCTTGAATTTATGTTCATAGGTCTCTTTATAATAGAGACGTTGCAGTATTCATTATATAGACAAATCATTGTTGATTAATACATACGTAACCAGATCTTCTAGTACCCTTTTGCTTTACGGCTTGAACCCAAATCATGAACCCACAATGGTCGATGAGATCCACAATGATGTTAACAATCTAAGTCATTATGGTCAGAACAAAGCTGGTTTGAAATGTATGAGGCTGCAGATTTTGGATGGGGTAAACCGGTTTATGCAGGACCAATAGACTTGAGGCCTACGCTACAGGTTTGAGTGTTGTTGCCTCAAGGAGGAGTCGAATCTGGTGTCACTCGGCTTCTATCTTATATGATTGATTGTACGTAAATAAGCCAATGATGGATGCTACACAAAAAGGCATATTATAACATGATCTTATTAAAATTTTGGAAATTTATATGTAAGCATTTTTTTCCAGTAATATCAGTGGATCTTATTACAACAACTGTTAAAATCATGTTTTACAGAAATTTTTTATCCTGTTATATATGATTAACATATGTTTATAAATATGTTACACGTCTCTGTTGAATGAGCAACATAAAAAACTCAAGCTCTTTGATGACAGTTCAAATGAGGGATTCACTTTTTTCTCTTTTCACGTCTTCTTTCAGCTTCATTCTCTGAAACCACAACGTGAAACTCTGAACCAAGCATGTCGTGAGTGTCGATATTCTTTGAGTTACTGAGGTTAACAGTCTCCATGATCACTTCTAGTGTCACCGTGAAGCCAAGGTTAGATAAGACGCGTATCGCATTCCCCATTCTGCATATGCTTTGTCGAGTCTCGAGAGGAGTATGGATTTGCTCTTTGGTGGAAGAGGACGAGATCATCTCATCGTCCTTGTGATCATCCATCATCCCAGGATCTCTGACTTGGACGTGTTCTCCAACCCGTATGAAACCATTGAAGCCGATAATCAAATCGATTCCAAGACTTTCTATGTAGTGAAAGTGATGCTTGCGCTACCATTGATCTAAATTCTATACAATTAAACACTATCTTCATATTTTTGAATTTTTTTAAAAAATCTATGTGTTAACCCCTACAAAATATTTAATTTTTCGGTAAATGATTAATATACTGAAACCTATAAATTTTAGTATTATTTTAAAATTTATAACCACATTCTACATTTGTATTAACGTATTCTAAACTCTATTTCATGGTATATGGGCATCGTTCAATTTTTTTATCAATTAATTTCATATACTTCCTAAATCACTAGACAAACCACAATAAAATTATTATTCTAGAGAAACGGAGAAAACAAAGGTTTCAAACCTCTCTGACCATCATCATATATTAGTTCATGATACAACTACGCATTAAAACAATATTGTCATATTTTGTAATTTTTTCTCAAAATCAATGTGTTAAACATATGGAAGCCTATAATCTTTAGTGCTATTTTAAAATTTTTAACTTCATTCTCCATTTGTATTAATGTATTCTAAACTATTTTTTATGGTACATGGGCATCGTTCTTTTTTATTTTATCAATTAATTTAGTAAAACTTCGTATGCTCCCTAAATCAAAGGGCAAACCACAATAAAATCGCTATTCTAAAGAAACGGAGACAACAAAGGTTCAAAACCTCTATGACCATCATCATATGCTAGTTCATGATACAACTATGCATTAAAACAATATTTTCATATTTTTTGAATTTCTCTCAAAATGTATATGTTAACCCCTACAAAATATTCAGTTTTTCGGTAAACGGTTAATATACTGAAGCCTATAATATTTAGTGTTATTTTAAAATTTCTAACCATATTATACATTTGTATTAATGCATTCTAAACTCTCTTTCATGGTACGTGGGCATCGTTCTATTTTTTTATCAATTAATTTAGTAAAACTTCATATGCTCCCTAAATCAGTGGACAAACCACAATAAAATCGATATTCTAGAGAAACGAAGATAACCAAGGTTCCAAACCTCTCGTACCATCATCATATGTTAGTTCATGATACAACTATGCATTAAAAAATATTGTTATATTTTTTGAATTTTTTTTCTCAAAATATATGTGTTAACCCCTACAAATTATTCAGTTTTTCGGTAAATGGTTAATATACGTAATCCTATAATCTTTAGTGTTGTTTTAAATTTCTCACCACATTCTTCATTTTTATTAATGTATTATAAACTGTCTTTTATGGTACATAGGTATCATTCTATTTTTTTATCAATTAATTTAGTAAAATTCATATGCTCCCTAATTCAGTGGACAAACCTCAATAAAATCGCTATTCTAGAGAAACGGAGACAACAAAGGTTTCAAACCTCTATGACCATCATCATATATTATTTCATGATACAACTATGTATTATAACAATATTTTCATATTTTTTTGAATTTTTCTCAAACTCTATGTGTTAACCCAACAAAATATTCAATTTTTCGGTAAATAGTTAATATACTGAAGCCTATATAATCTTTAGTGTTATTTTAAAAAAATTTAACCACATTCTACATTTGTATTAATATATTATAAACTCTCTTTCATGGTACATGGGGATCGTTCTATTATTAATCAATTAATTTAGTAAAACTTCATATGCTCCCTAAATTAGCTGACAAACCACAATAAAATTGTTATTCTAGAGAAACGGATATAACAAATGTTCCAAACCACTCTGAACATATTATAAATTGTATTAATGTATTCTAAGCTAACTTTCATGGTACATGGGAATCGTTTGATTTTTTTATCAATTAATTTAGTAACACTTCATATGCTCCCTAAAATAATTGACAAACCACAATAAAATCGTTATTCTAGAAAAACGGAGATAACAAAGGTTCCAAACCTCTCTGACCATCATCATATGTTATTTCATGATACAACTATGCATTACAACAATATTGTCATACTTTTTGAAATTTTCTCAAAATCTATGTGTTTAACCCCCTATAAAATATTCAGTTTTTTGGTAAAAGATTAATATACTGAAGCCAATAATCTTTATTGTTTTTTTTTAATTTCTAACCAAATAATAAATTTGTAGTAATGTATTCTAAACTCTCTTTCATGGTACATAGGTATCGTTCTATTTTTTATCAATTAATTTAGTATAATTTCATATGCTCCTTAAATCGGTCGTCTGGACGTGGTTCCATCCGAAGCTCCAATCGGTACGCATGCGGGACGGCTCGGTCAGTTTGATCGGTATGGTCGGATGAACGAACCTCGGTCAAATTGTTCAGAACGTCATGATCTCCATGCTGGCCGGCTCCAATGGACTGATCCACGAACCCGGGCATATCATTTCCTTCCACTTCAAAAAGATTTGTCCTCAAATCTGAAACATTAAAAGGAAAAAGATTATAAGCAAAAGAACCATAATCAGCACAATGCTCACCTTGAGTTCGGTCCGTTTTTTGAATGGAAGATGATTCTTCTTGGTTGGCTTGATGACCATGAAATTGTTCTTCATCTAGCCCCTCCATTGGCTCATATGTGAAGTCATTGAAAATTGGCAATGGGTCTTCCTTTTCTGGCTCGGTTTCAACGTTCTCATTCTCAAAAGTCACCAACGGTCTTTTCTTTTGACACTTGTTAGCATAATGACCGATCCTGTGATATTTGAAGCACCTGGTAGAATGAGCTTTGCTTGTGGGTTTCACAGCTTTGCTTTTATTAGAAGACAACACATTAGTTTTCAAATCAGAATTTGAAAGAGAAGAAAAATTAATTTGTTGTTTTGGTGCAGGAGAAGTGTTGGTGTTTCCCTTCTTTTTGAGTTGTCAGATAGCATGAATTGCCTTATGCAACATCTTCTCCAAGCTGACATAAGTCTGAAGCTCATTCTGATCAAACACATCACGGTTGCTTCTCTTGGCTTTGGTGAAGGGACGATCACCAATTCTGACCCACTTCTCATCATCATCGAACCTGTTTTGTCTCTTCCTTTGGTTTCTTTGTTCCTGCACAAAATCAAACCCATTAGAAGCAAATTGTTTCTTATTTCCAAAAGTCCAAATATCCTGAAAACACTTAACAAAAGAGTTAGCAAATAAAAATCCTCACACTCTCAAAGTGTTTAGCTCACATTTTTAGGTGATCACTCAGAGTTCTTTCCACTGGTTCAAAGGATGATAGGTAGTCAAAATTCAGAAATAAAAACCCAAAACAAACTTTTGTGGGAAAAAGAAAAGAGAAAGAAAGATGAAGAAATTTTTGATATGGATCCGCCTTAATTGTCCTAAGGCTGGATTTCTCTTCAACCAGCAGGGTTTCTCTTCCACCACTCCCCTTGGATTTCTCTTCAAAAGTGATTCAAGCCAAAACTTTTTTTTCTTTTATCCATATTTTTTTTTAATAATAGACGATCACAAGGAATAAAGGAACAGCCCGGATCCAAGAAATAAGAAAAGAAAAACGTGGAGAGATGAGAAGATGAAAGAAAACAAATCAGCCAAAATGGCTCTGATACCACTTGAAGAACCCTAAGGAACAATCACTCAACCGGATTGATAAGGAATGGATATGAACTCCAAAGGAGAACTGGATGGGATGAATGGTGACACAAAAGGATGCGGAAAGACCTCTTGATACTACCAGAATTCGAACGTTGCCGGATGTGACGCACCGGTCCAACAAAAGAAGGATCGAAACTTGGAGATAACCTCACCAAGAAACTAAGAGGTGTTCTAAACAAAGAACAAAGAGATAAACTCATAAAAAGGGGAAAACAAATCTCTTTTATTTCGTGGCTTATGAGCCATATATATAGGATTAGTAGTCAAAGAAAGCCATAAACAATTATGGGAAATACAAACCTAGGAAAAGACAACATTGACTAGAAAATAATAAAGGGAGTCAAAGTTGGTGAAATTGATGAAGACTGGTCAAAGTGACTTCTCCTTATGTCCAGGTTCATTCTGGTCATGCTGGTACTTGGTGTAAGGATCAGGACGTGATCAGGACGATTCACACGGCCTGTCGGGTGATTAACACGAACGGACTGAACTATCGGATGATCTGCTGAACCAAGTTGTGTACTGTTGTGAAACAAGTCCTTGGACAGCTCAAGTATCCATGCCTTAGTGAAATATGAAAGATAAAAATCCATCAGAGGTTCGGACACTAAAGCAAGAACTTCAGTACAGCCTTCGGGACACGCGGGACGCACCAAAAGGGCGATAAGGGAAAATCTGTGAACATCTTTGCATTCTTTTCGTTCCAAGTGGATTCTGACTTGACTATCAGTCTTAGAATGTTGGAATTGTTGGGAAAGAAGTGATGTGGGTCGATCAATTCCATCTCTCGGTCGTGGTTCAAGACTGAGCTCCATTAAGGGCGTCCGTGGGTCGATGCAGTGGACAGCACGTGCGGTACGGTCGGGCTGATTGGATGGGACGGTACGGACAGTCTGATTAGCACGATCCAATGGGAAATTATGATCAGCATGGACGGAATGATCAGATGGACTATCACAGGCAGCAAGACTGGCATGATCCGACATGAAAACCTTGGTTTGGTCGAGCTGGTTGACAAGAACACCACCTTGGGCCGTATCCATGATCCGAGCCGGTCGATGCTCGATCTGGGTCACATCATACTCTCCCTCTTCAAAAGGATTTGTCCTCAAATCCATTGTACCTATATCAAAAGCAAAGAAATCAGATACAAAAGAATTAAAATTCAAGGGAAACTCAGTAAATGAAAATATTGGACAGAAACTTCCTTGGAGTTTTGAAGTCGTTTTCATCAAGAAATTCCAAATCCTTTGGCGTCCATTATTGCTTGCTCTCCTTGGGAAAGGATCATGCTTATCCTGTTCATTCAAAACAACTAGAGAAACCACATCAAATCTGATAAAAAAATTATCAAAGGGTTTCTCTATCCTTAAGACATCAAAAACATGATCCAAACTCTTACGATAATCTTCAAGCACGTGGGCAAGCATCAAGCAAGTAAACTGATCACAAAAAATTGGTTTATCAATTTTAAAATTAGGCCAAGCTGTGAAACGATTAGGGAAAGAAAAAAACAATGCCAAATCTGAAAAATTCTCATCATGAACGAAATCAAATTGATTCTTTGGCCTAAGTAATTTTGGTTCATACATTTTTCTACACCAAATCTCTTTCAAATCACAGCTTAAGTAAAACAATTCATGAAAAGGTTTAAGCAAAGCGTTTTTCAACCAAGTAAAGATGTGTTTTCTTTTGGAAATTATCGGATTCAAAACGTTTTCATGATGAGCAGAGACAATCAACCCATGATCCTTACAGTGCTTTTGGTTTGGACAAAAGGTTGACTGAGGCAATACCTTTGGTTCATGGAGGATCGGTTTTGGCTCAGGCCGTTTCTTTCTTGGGCCTGAATCTCCTTTAGAAGTCTGGTATTCGCGGATAGACGGGCTGGAGAACCTCCGGTTTGGAAAATTCATAACTCCTTCCTCTGTGAAGCTTTTCAAGTGATTTCAAGCCTCAGTGAATCCTTGGTGATTTGTCTTTCTAGGGAAATTGTATTCATGACAAAAGACCTTCTGAATGTTGAGATATCCGTTTCGGATTGAACCCCTGTCGCTGGCATCTCCAAGGTAGCCGGTTTGGACAACAAAGCTTCTCCAAATCTCAGGATGTTGGGCACGGTCAATGCTTTCATTTCTCTAAAGCTGAACCTCTCTTTCCTGGATACTCAAAACAAACACTAAAAAATCAGGATCATATGTGCAAGATAAATACTTGTTCAAATCAAAAATCAAGATATCTTTTTCAAGAACAAATAGCACACATTTCAGCTTGTCAAGATGCACATCAAAGTAGACATTACAGATCAGATTGAGAATCAACTAATAAAGACTCAAGATGTTTTTCAAAGAAAGTGTTGTAAACCACAATATCATCCATGCTCAAATCAACACAATTATCAAAAATTTATCTCAGAAAATGCCCTGTTTTATCAGTTTCAGAACACAAGAGATCAGGCTGCAAAACAGAATCACAAAAATCAAGATCACAAAAATCAGTTTCAGTTTCAAGTGATTTCTGTTTCAGCATCTTTTTAATCAAGAAATCGTCCAATGCACAAGAGGATGGAAACAAATCATCAGTGATCAGTGCATGTTTAGAAGAACTCAGATCAAAGTCATTCTCTTTAAAAACAAACGAATCAAAAGATTTTCAAGCACAAAAATTAGTTTGTTTCAAATCAAACTCAAAAGATTTTTCAAAACGATCAAAGTCTTTGCTATGCTTTAAGAACTGATCAAAACTCAAGATTATTCCAGAATTGATGCCATGGTCTTTTTGAAAACGTGGTTGATCAAGAAGTTCATCAGGTTTAAAGATTTTAAAAGAATTAATCATGTTTTCAAAAACAGATTTTGAAACACAAAAATCTTTCACCTTTTCAAGACCAAAACGAATCACATCAAGAGAACTGATCTTACCAAACATATCAGGCTGAGAATTAAGAAAATCAGATTGCTCACAGTGCTCTTGACGTTCAAAAGACAAAGGGGTAGGAGTTGTGCCAGGATCAAAGCAAAGATGGCTCTCCATAGCGATGGATGTGGTGTTTGTTGCTCCTTCATCAAACACTGGACCAGGTTCGTCCTCCTCATCAAAGATAGGATCTAGATCTTCATCAAAAGATATCCTAGTGTCAAGACGTGGTCCTTGATGTGGTAAATCTAGTGGCTCTTCCTCAAAAATCTGTGGAGACAAAACAAGATTACTTGGATGCTCCGGTTGCAAAATGGTTAGTTCTACAATAGCCTGTTCAATATCAGTTACAAACTCAGGTTCAATAGAAGAAAGATCACATTTATTCTCACAAGTCATCAAGCTTTCAATTGGCTCTTCATCAGATTCATCAAAGATGGGTAAAGAATCAGAAAAATCTTTAAACTCTTCAACATGGGTTTCAGATTTACCTTTAGGTTTTTCACTGATGAACAAGGATGGCTCAGCTACATGTGCACGTGTGGATGTGCTCTTCTTATGGCTCTTTCTGATGCTTTTGAGGGCTTTCATTATTCCCTTCTCAAAGTTATCACAGATATCTTGGGAATCATAATGAAGTGATCCACATCTCTGGTCGTTTTGATATGATCCTTGCACCTTATGTCTAGCTGTTCCTGCACACTAACAAACTCATCAAAATTATTCAAAGAATATTTAAATGGAAATTGAGAGACAATTTGTCGTGGGGGTTTCTCCTTGCTACTTTTCCTTTGAAGACCAAACATCATAACCTGAAAATCTCAACACAAAAGTTAGGAAATAAAACCTCACACTCTCAAGTGTTTAATCTCACCCACTAAAGTGTTTCTCTCAGATTTAGGTGATCACACACAAGTTTCTACTCAATGTTCTAAGAGAACAAATCAAAGAATCCTAATGGGCAAATCCAAGCAAACAAGGGAATTTTCTCAAGATAGAAAGATAAGAGATTTTTTTGATTTTTGAAATCCGTTTTAACCACCTCAAAGGCTGGATTTCTCCTCTGCCAGCATGCTTTCTCTTCCACCACCAATCCCCAAATGAAATTTTCGATTTCTTTTTATATGAATTTTTTTTTATATAGATCTTTCTTTCTTTTTTTGATATGGGGGATGATAATGAGGGCCCGGATTTAAGAAAGGTAGAATAAGAAGTGTTTATAAAAAAATGGAAGATGAGAAAGATGAATGAAATAGACAATACCGGAAGAGTGGCTCTGATACCACTTGATACGTCCTGAATTGAAGGATCACTTTAGCTGGGTGTTGGATATGATCCGAGAAGGCAAATGACACTTCTGGAACTGAAATGGATTGAAAGGATCGTCAAGAGATGCGGAATGGCTCTTGATATACCCACGATCTAAGGCTAACCACCTAAGAAAGAATGTAGTGCGTTGGCTAACCACCAAACAACACACAAAGATGAATTGGCTGACCACCAAATTAACAAGCCGGTTCACACCAATGAACTAGCTACAAAACTCTCTCTCACTCAGAAAACAGAAGAAAACGAAAATAAACTCAAACTTAGACTGATTTTATTCATAGAATGAGACTACATATTTTTAGTGTTTGTAGTCAAAGACTAATAAAGAAAATACACAGAAATAATGCATAGAAAATATAAATTTGACCAGATCTGAATTAATGAGTCAAAGACTCAGTCTTCCATGCAGATTGGTCAAAGATGGCCCTTCAGATCCATATGGATGCACGGGGTAAAGATAAGGACGCTTGCGGGACTGTCCGGATGGTCTACCGGATGAGAATGCATGGCCGTCTTCGGCTTCTTCACGACCCAAGATAAGTCTGGTTCGACCGTGGGTCTTAGAATGTCGAGTTGGTTGGGGAAGACGAGCTCCGGTACGGTTAGTTCGGTCGTCTGGACGTGGTTCCAGCCGAAGCTCCAATCAGGACGCACGAGGGACGGCTCGGTCAGTCTGATCGGTATGGTCAGATGAACGAACCTCGGTCAAATTGTTCAGAACGTCATGATCTCCATGCTGGTCGGCTCCAATGGACTAATCCACGAACCGGGGCACATCATTCCCTTCCTCTTCAAAAAGATTTGTCCTCAAATCTGAAACATTAAAAGGAAAAGGATTATAAACAAAAGAACCATAATCAGCACAATGCTCACCTTGAGTTCGGTCCGTTTTTTGAATGGAAGATGATTCTTCTTGGTTGGCTTGATGACCACGAAATTTTTCTTCATCTAGCCCCTCCATTGGCTCATATGTGAAGCCATCGAAAATTGGCAATGGGTCTTCCTTTTCTGGCTCGGTTTCAACGTTCTCATTATCAAAAGTCACCAACGGTCTTTTCTTTTGACACTTGTTAGCATAATGACCGATCCTGTAGTATTTGAAGCACCTGGAAGAATGAGCTTTGCTTGTGGGTTTCACAGCTTTGCTTTTATTAGAAGACAACACATTAGTTTTCAATCAGAATTTGAAAGAGAAGAAAAATTACTTTGTTGTTTTGGTGCAGGAGAAGTGTTGGTGTTTCCCTTCTTTTTGAGTTGCCAGATAGCATGAATTGCCTTATGTAACATCTTCTCCAAGCTGACATAAGTCTGAAGCTCATTCTGATCAAACACATCACGGTTGCTTCTCTTGGCTTTGGTGAAGGGACGACCACCACTTCTGACCCACTTCTCATCATCATCGAACCTGTTTTGTCTCTTCCTTTGGTTTCTTTGTTTCTACACAAAATCAAACCCATTAGAAGCAAACTGTTTCTTATTTCCAAAACTCCAAACATCCTGAAAATACTTAACAAAAGAGTTAGCAAATAAAAATCCTCACACTCTCAAAGTGTTTAGCTCACGATTTTTAGGTGATCACTCAGAGTTCTTTCCACTGGTTCAAAGGATGATAGGAAGTCAAAATTCAGCAATAAAAACCCAAAACAAACTTTTGTGGGAAAAAGAAAAAAGAAAGAAAGATGAAGAGATTTTTGATATGGATCCGCCTTAACTGTCCTAAGGCTGGATTTCTCTTCAGCCAGCAGAGTTTCTCTTCCACCACTCCCCCTGGATTTCTCTTCAGAAGTGATTCAAGCCAAAACTTTTTTTTTTATCGATATATTTTTTTTTATATAATAGGCGATCACAAGGGAGTAAAGGAACAGCCCGGATCCAAGAAATAAGAAAAGAAAAATGTGGAGAGATGAGAAGATGAAAGATGAAAGAAAACAAACCAGCCAAAGTGGCTCTGATACCACTTGATAAACCCTAAGGAACGATCACTCAACTGGATTGATAAGGAATGGATATGAACTCCAAAGGAGAACTGGATGGGATAAATGGTGACACAAAAGGCTGCGGAAAGACCTCTTCATAGTACCAGACTTCGATCGTTGCCGGATGTGACGCACCGGTCCAACAAAAGAAGAATCGAAACTTGGAGATAACCTCACCAAGAAACTAAGAGGTGTTCTAAACAAAGAACAAAGAGATAAACTAATAAAAAGGGAAAAACAAATCTCTTTTAGTTCGTGGCTTATGGGCCATATATATAGGATTTGTAGTCAAAGAAAGCCATAAACAATTATGGGAAATACAAACCTAGGAAAATACAACATTGACTAGAAAATAATAAAGGGAGTCAAAGTTGGTGAAATTGATGAAGACTGGTCAAAGTGAATTCTCCTTCTGTCCAGGTTCATTCTGGTCGTGCTGGTACTTGGTGTAAGGATCAGGACATGATCAGGATGATCCACACGGCCTGTCGGGTGATTAACACGAACCGACTGAACTATCAGATGATCTGCTGAACCAAGTTGTGTACTGTTGTGAAACAAGTCCTTGGACAGCTCAAGTATCCATGCCTTAGTGAAATATGAAAGATAAAAATACATCATAGGGTCGGACACTGAAGCAAGAACTTCAGTACAGGCTTCAGGACACGCGGGACGCACCAAAAAGGTCATAAGGGAAAATCTGTGAACATCTTTGGATTCTTCTCATTCCAAGTGGATTCTGACTTGACGATAAGTCTTAGAATGTTGAAATGGTTGGGAAATAAGTGATGTGGGTCGATCAATTCCATCTCTCGGTCGTGGTTCAAGACTGAGCTCCATTACGGGCGTCCGTGGGTCGATGCAGTGGACAGCACGTGCGGTACGGTCGGGCTGATCGGATGGGATGGTACGGACGGTCTGATCAGCACGATCCAATGGGAAATTTTGATCAGCATGGATGGAATGATCAGATGGACTATCACAGGCAGCAAGACTGGCATGATCCGACATGAAAACCTCGGTTTGGTCGAGTTGGTTGACAAGGCCACCTTGGGCCGTATCCATGATCCGAGCCGGTCGATGCTCGATCTGGGTCACATCATACTCTCCCTCTTCAAAAGGATTTGTCCTCAAATCCATTGTACCTATATCAAAAGCAAAGAAATCAGATACAAAAGAATTAAAATTCAAGGGAAACTCAGTAAATGAAAATATTGAACAGAAACTTCCTTGGAGTTTTGAAGTCGTTTTCATCAAGAATTTCCAAATCCTTTGGCGTCCATCATTGCTTGCTCTCCTTGGGAAAGGATTATTCTTATCCTGTTCATTCAAAACAACTAGAGAAACCACATCAAATCTGATAAAGAAATAATCAAAGGGTTTCTCTATCCTTAAGACATCAAAAACATGATCCAAACACTTACGATAATCTTTAAGCACGTGGGCAAGCATCAAGCAAGTAAACTGATCACCAAAAATTGGTTTATCAATTTTAAAATTAGGCCAAGCTGTGAAACGGTTAGGGAAAGAAAAAGACAATGCCAAATCTGAAAAATTCTCATCATGAACGAAATCAAATTGATTCTTTGGCCTAAGTAATTTTGGTTCATACATTTTTCTACACCAAATCTCTTTCAAAGCACAGCTTAAGTAAAATAATTCATAAAAAGGTTTAAGCAAAACGTTTTTCAACCAAGTAAAGATGTGTTTTCTTTTGGAAATTCTCGGATTCAAAACGTTTTCATGATGAGCAGAGACAATGAACCCATGATCCTTACAGTGCTTTTGGTTTGGACAGGAGGTTGATTGAGGCAACACCTTTGGTTCATGGAGGATCGGTTTTGGCTCAGGCCACTTCTTTCTCGAGCATGAATCTCCTTTAGAAGTCTGGTACTCACGGATAGACGGGCTGGAGAACCTCCAGTTTGGAAAATTCATAACTCCTTCCTCCGTGAAGCTTTTCAAGTGATTCTAAGCCTCAGTGAATCCTTGGTGAGTTGGTTTTCCAGGGAAATTGTATTAATGACAAAAGACCTTCTGAATGTTAAGATATCCGTTTTGGATTGAACCCCTGTCGCTGGCATCTCCAAGGTAGCCGGTTTGGACAACAAAGCTTCTCCAAATCTCAGGCTGTTGGGCACGGTCAATGCTTTCATTTCTCAGAAGCTTAACCTCTCTTTCCTGGATACTCAAAACAAACACTAAAAGATCAGGATCAAATGTGCAAGACAAATACTTGTTCAAATCAAAAATCAAGATATCTTTTCCAAGAACAAATAGCACACATTTCAGCTTGTCAAGATGCACATCAAAGTAGACATTACAGACCAGAATTTTATCAAGATATGCAACAATAGTATTCATTTTCAAGACGTGCATTTCCTGCTCAACATCTGAACACACAAGCTTAAGTTCAGATTGAGAATCAACTAATAAAGACTCAAGATGTTTTTCAAAGAAAGTGTTGTAAACCACAATATCATCCATGCTCAAATCAACACAATTATCAAAAATTGATCTCAGAAAATGCCCTGTTTTATCAGTTTCAGAACACAAGAGATCAGGTTGCAAAACAGAATCACAAAAATCAAGATCACAAAAATCAGTTTCAGTTTCAAGTGATTTCTGTTTCAGCATCTTTTTAATCAAGAAATCGTCCAATGCACAAGAGGATGGAAACAAATCATCAGTGATCAGTGAATGTTTAGAAGAACTCAGATCAAAGTCATTCTCTTTAAAAACAAACGAATCAAAAGATTTTCTAGCACAAAAATTAGTTTGTTTCAAATCAAACTCAAGAGATTTTTCAAAACGATCAAAGCCTTTGCTATGCTTTAAGAACTGATCAAAACTCAAGATTATTCCAGAATTGATGCCATGGTCTTTTTGAAAATGTGGTTGATCACGAAGTTCATCAGGTTTAAAGATTTTACAAGAATTAATCATGCTTTCAAAAACAGATTTTGAAACACAAAAATCTTTCACCTTTTCAAGACAAAAACGAATCACATCAAGAGAGCTGATCTTAACAAATATTAATATAATAAAGCCTATAATCTTTAGGGTTATTTTTAAATTTCTAACAAAATTTTACAGTTGTATTAATATATTCTAAACTCTCTTTCAAGGTACATGGGCATCGTTCTATTTTTATCAATTAATTTAGTAAAACTTCATATGCTCCCTAAATCAGTGGACAAACCACAATAAAATCGCTATTCTAGAGAAATGAAGACAAAAAAGGTTCAAAATCTCTCTAACCATCATCATATGTTAGTTAATGATACAAATATGCATTAAAACAATGTTGTCATTTTTTGACTTTTTCTCAAAATCTATGAGTTAACCCCTACAAATTATTCAGTTTTTCGGTAAATGGTTAATATAATGAAGCCTATAATCTTTAGTGTTATTTTAAAATTTCTAACAAAATTCTACATTTGTATTAATGTATTTTCATTGTAAATGGGTATTGTTCTATTTTTTATCAATTAATTTAGTAAAACTTCATATTCTCTAAATCAGTGGACAAACAACAATAAAATCGTTATTGTAGAGAAACGAAGACAAAAAAAGTTCAAAACCTCTCTAACCATCATCATATGTTAGTTAATAATACAAATATGCATTAAAACAATGTTGTCATTTTTTTTCTCAGAATCTATGTGTTAACCCCTAAAAATTATTCAGTTTTTCGGTAAATGGTTAATATAATGAAGCCTATAATCTTTAGTGTTATTTAAAACTTTCTAACCAAATTTTACATTTATATTAATGTATTCTAAACTTTCTTTCAAGGTACATGGGCATCGTTCTATTTTTTATCAATTAATTTAGCAAAACTTCATATGCTCCCTAATTGAGTAGACAAACCACAATAAAATCGTTATTGTAGAGAAACGAAGACAAAAAAAAGTTCAAAACCTCTCTAACCATCATCATATGTTAGTTAATGATACAAATATGCATTAAAACAATGTTGTCATATTTTTGATTTTTTCTCAAAATCTATGTGTTTTTGAGAAGCCTATAATGAAGCCTATAATCTTTAGTGTTATTTTAAAATTTATAACCAAATTCTAAATTTGTATTAATGTATTCTAAACTCTCTTTCATAGTACATGAGCATCGTTCTATTTTTTATCAATTAATTTAGTAAAACTTCATATGCTCCCTAAATCAGTGGACAAACCACAATAAAATCGTTATTGTAGAGAAACGAGGACAAAAAAAGGTTCAAAACCTCTCTAACAATAATCATATGTTAGTTAATGATACAAATATGCATTAAAAAAATGTTGTCATTTTTTTTTTCTCAAAATCTATGTATTAACCCCTAAAAAGTATTCAGTTTTTCGGTAAAAGGTTAATATAATGAAGCCTATAATCTTTAGTGTTATTTTAAAATTTCAAACCAAATTTTACGTTTGTATTAATGTGTTCTAAATTCCTCTTTCATGGTACATGGGCATCGTTCTATTTTTTATCAATTAATTTTTTAAAACTTCATATGATCCATAAATCAGTGGACAAACCACAATAAAATCATTATTGTAGAGAAAAGAAGACAAAAAAAAGTTCAAAACTTCTCTAACCATCATCATATGTTATTTAATGATGTAAATATGCATTAAAACAATGTTGTCATATTTTTGATTTTGTCTCAAAATCTATGTGTTAACCCTACAAATTATTGAGTTTTCGGTAAATGGTTAATATAATGAAGCCTATAATCTTTAGTGTTATTTTAAACTTTATAACCAAATTCTAAATTTTTATTAATGTATTCTAAACTCTCTTTCATGGTACATGAGCATCGTTCTATTTTTTATCAATTAGTTTAGTAAAACTTCATATGCTCCCTAAATCAGTGGACAAACCACAATAAAATCGTTATTGTAGAGAAACGAGGACAAGAAAGGTTCAAAACCTCTCTAACCATAATCATATGTTAGTTAATGATACAAATATGCATTAAAACAATGTTGTCATTTTTTTGAATTTTTCTCAAAATGGATGTGTTAACCCCACAAATTATTCAGTTTTTCGGTAAAAAGTTGATATAATGAAGCCTATAATCTTTAGTGTTATTTTAAAATTTCGAACCAAATTTTATGTTTGTATTAATGTATTCTAAATTCTCTTTCATAGTACATGGGCATCATTCTATTTTTTATCAATTAATTTTGTAAAACTTCATATGATCCATAAATCAGTGGACAAACCACAATAAAATCATTATTGCAGAGAAACAAAGACAAAAAAAGGTTCAAAACCTCTCTAACCATCATCATATGTTATTTAATGATGTAAATATGCATTAAAACAATATTTTCATTTTTAAAATTTTTTTCAAAATCTACGTGTTAACTCCCATAGATTATTCAGTTTTTCGGTAAATGGTTAATATAATGAAGCCTATAATCTTTAGTGTTATTTTAAAATTTCTAGCAAAATTATACATTTGTATTAATGTATTCTAAACTCTCTTTCATGGTACACGGGCATCCTTCTATTATTTATCAATTAATTTAGTAAAACTTCATATGTTCCCTATGTTAGTGGACAAACCACAATAAAATTGTTATTGTAGAGGAAATGAGAACAAAAAAAGTTCAAGACCTCTCTAACCATCATCATATGTTAGTTAATAATATAAATATGAATTAAAACAACATTTTAATTTTTTTAATTTTTTTAATTTTTTTAATTTTTTTAATTTTTTTCAAAATCTACGTGTTAACCCCTACAGATTATTCAGTTTTTCGGTAAATGGTTAATATAACGAAGCCTATAATATTTAGTGTTATTTTAAAATTTATAACCAAATTTTACATTTGTATTAATGTATTCTAAAATGTCTTTCAAGGTACATGGGCATCGTTCTATTTTTTATCAATTAATTTAGTAAACTTCATATGCTCCCTAATTCAGTGGACAAACCACAATAAAATCGTTATTATAGAGAAACGAAGACAAAAAAGGTTCAAAACCTCTCTAACCATCATCATATGTTAGTTAATGATACAAATATGTATTAAAACAATATTGTCTTTTTTTTGAATTTTTCTCAAAATATATGTGTTAACCACTACAAATTATTCAGTTTTTCGTTAAATAGTTAATATAATGAAGCCTATAATCTTTAGTTTTATTTTTAAATTTCTAACCAAATTCTACAGTTGTATTAATGTATTCTACACCCTCTTTCAAGGTACATGGGCATCGTTCTATTTGTTATCAATTAATTTAGTAAAACTTCATATGCTCTCAAAATCGGTGGACAAACCACAATAAAATCGCTATTCTAGAGAAACGAAGACAAAAAAGGTTCAAAACCTCTCTAACCATCATCATATGTGAGTTAATGATACAAATATGCATTAAAACAATGTTGTCATTTTTTTGAATTTTTCTCAAAATCTTTGAGTTGACCACTACAAATTATTCAGTTTTTCGGTAAACAGTTAATATAATGAAGCCTATAATCTTTAGTGTTATTTTAAAATTTCTAACCAAATTCTAGATTTGTATTAAAGTATTCTAAACTCGTTTTCATGGTAAATGAGTATCTTTTTAATTTTTTTTCAATTAATTTAGTAAAACTTTTTATGCTTCCTAGCTAGATCAGTGGACAAACCACAATAAAATCTCTATTCAAGATAAATGAAGAAAAATAAAGATTCAAAACATCTCTACCCATCATCATATGTTAGTTAGTGAAACAAATATGCATTAAAACAATTTTTTTTTTTTGTTTTTTTTTCTCAAAACTATGTGTTAATCACTACAAATTATTCAGTTTTTCGGTAAATGGTTAATATAGTGAAGCCTATAATCTTTCGTGTTATTTTAAAATTTCTAACCAAATTCTATATTTGTATTAATGTATTATAAACTCTCTTTCATGGTACAAGGGCATCGTTCTAGTTTTTATCAATTAATTTAGTAAAAAATCATATTCCCTAAATCAGTGGACAAACAACAATAAAATCGTTATTGTAGAGAAACGGAGACAAAAAAAAAGGTCAAACCTCTCTAACCATCATCATATGTTAGTTAATGATACAAATATGCATTAAAACAATGTTGTCATTTTTTTGATTTTTTCTCAAAATCTATGTGTTACCCCAACAAATTATTATGTTTTTCTGTAAACGGTTAATATAGTGAAGCCTATAATATTTAGTGTTATTTTAAATTTCTAACCAAATTATAGATTTGTATTAAAGTATTCGAAATTCTCTTTCATGGTACATGGATATCTTTCTATTTTTTTATCAATTAGCTTAGTAAAATTTCATATGCTACCTAAATCAGTGGACAAACCACAATAAAATCTCTATTCTAGAGAAACCGAGACAAAAAAGGTTCAAAACCTCTATAACCATCATTATATGTTAGTTAATGATACAAATATGCACTAAAACAATGTTGTCAATTTTTTTGAATTTTTCTCAGAATCTATGTGTTAATCCCTAAAAATTATTCAGTTTTTCGGTAAACGGTTAATATAATGAAGCCTATAATCTTTAGTGTTATTTTAAAATTTCTAACCAAATTCTACATTTGTGTTAATGTATTCTAAACTCTCTTTCATGGAACATGGGCATCGTTCTATTTTTTATCAATTAATTTAGTAAAACATCATATGCTCCCTAATTTAGTGGACAAACCACAATAAAATCGATATTGTAGAGAAACGAAGACAAAAAAATGTTCAAAACCCCTCTAACCATCATCATATGTTAGTTAATAATATAAATATGCATTAAAACAATATTTTTATTTTTTTGAATTTTTTTCAAAATTTATGTGTTAACCCCAACAGATTATTCAGTTTTTCGGTAAATGATTAATATAATGAAGCCTATAATCTTTAGTGTTATTTTAAAATTTTTAACCAATTTCTAGATTTGCATTAAAAATTTCTAAACTCTCTTTCATGGTACATGGGTAACTTTCTATTTTTTATCAATTAATTTAGTAAATTGTTTTATGCTTCCTAAATCAGTGGACAAACCACAATAAAATCGCTATTTTAGAGAAACAAAGACAAAAAAGGTTCAAAACCTCTCTAACCATCCTCATATGTTAGGTAATGATACAAATATGCATTAAAACAATATTGTCTTTTTTTGTAATTTTCTTAAAATCTATCTGTTAACCGCAACAAATTATTCAGTTTTTCGGTAAATGGTTAATATAATGAAGCCTATAATCTTTAATGTTATTTTAAAATTTCTAACAAAATTCTACATTTGTATTAATGTATTCTAAACTCTCTTTTATTGTACATGGGTACCGTTCTATTTTCTATCAATTAATTTAGTAAAACTTCATATGCTCCCTAAATCAGTAGACAAACCACAACAAAATCGTTATTCTAGAGAAACGAAGAAAAAAAAAGGTTCAGAACCTCTCTAACCATCATCATATGTTATTTAATGATGTAAATATGCGTTAAAACAATATTGTCTTTTTTTAAAAAAAATGTAAAAGGTTAATATAATGAAGCCTATAATCTTTATTGTTATTTTAAAATTTCTAACAAAATTATAAATTTGTATTAATGTATTAAAAACTCTCTTTCAAGGTACATGGGCATCCTTCTATTATTTATCAATTAATTTAGCAAAACTTCATATGCTCCCTAAGTCAGAGGACAAACCACAATAAAATTGTTATTGTAGAGAAACGAGAAAAAAAAAAGTTCAAAACCTCTCTAACCATCATCATATGTTAGTTAATGATATAAATATGCATTAAAACAACATTTCCATTTTTAAAATTTTTTCAAAATCTACGTGTTAACCCCTACAGATTATTCAGTTTTTCGATAAAAGGTTAATATAATGAAGCCTATAATTTTTAGTGTTATTTTAAAATTTCGAACCAAATTTTACATTTGTATTAATGTATTCTAAACTGTCTTTCAAGGTACAAGGGCATCGTTCTATTTTTTACTATTAATTTAGTAAACTTCATATGCTCCCTAATTTAGTGGACAAACAACAATAAAATCGTTATTCTAGAAAAACGAAGACAAAAAAGGTTCAACACCTCTCTAACTATCATCATATGTTAGTTAATGATATAAATATGCATTAAAACAACATTTTCATTTTATAAATTTTTTCAAAATCTACGTGTTAACCCCTACAGATTATTCAGTTTTTCGATAAAAGGTTAATATATTGAAACCTATAATTTTTAGTGTTATTTTAAAATTTCGAACCAAATTTTACATTTGTATTAATGTATTCTAAACTGTCTTTCAAGGTACAAGGGCATCGTTCTATTTTTTATCTATTAATTTAGTAAACTTCACATGCTCCCTAATTTAGTGGACAAACCACAATAAAATCGTTATTTTAGAGAAACGAAGACAAAAAAGGTTCAAAACCTCTCTAACTATTATCATATGTTAGTTAATGATATAAATATGCATTAAAACACCATTTTCATTTTTTAAAAAATTTTCAAAATATATGTGTACCCCTACAGATTATTCAGTTTTTCGGTAAATGGTTAATATAATGAAGCCTTTAATTTTTAGTGTTATTTTAAAATTTCTAACCAAATTTTACATTTGTGTTAATGTATTCTAAACTCTCTTTCAAGGTACACGGGTATCCGTCTATTATTTATAAATTAATTTAGTAAAACTTCATATGCTCCCTAAGTCAGTGGACAAACCACAATAAAATCGTTATTGTAGAGAAACGAAGACAAAAAAGGTTCAAAACCTCTCTAACCATCATCATATCTTAGTTAATGATACAAATATGTATTAAAACAATGTTGCCTTTTTTTCTCAAAATCTACGTGTTAACCCCTACAAATTATTCAGTTTTTCGGTAAATGGTTAATATAATGAGGCCTATAATCTTTAGTGTTATTTTAAAAGTCTAACCAAATTCTACATTTGTATTAATGTATTATAAACTCTCTTTCATGGTACATGGCATCGTTAGATTTTTTATCAATTAATTTAGTAAAATTTCATATGCTCCCTAAATCAGTGGACAAACCACAATAAAATCGTTATTGTAGAGAAAGGAGAACAAAAAAAGTTCAAAACCTCTCTAACCATCATCATATGTTAGTTAACGATACAAATATGCATTAAAAAAATGTTGTCATTTTTTTGAATTTTTCTCAAAATCTATGTGTTAACCCCTATAAATTATTCAGTTTTTGGGTAAAAGGTTAATATAATGAAGCATATAGTTTTTAGTGTTATTTTAAAATTTGTAACCAAATTCTAAATTTGTATTAATGTATTCTAAACTCTCTTTCATTGTATATGGACATCGTTCTATTTTTTATCAATTAATTTAGGAAAATTTCATATGCTCCATAAATCAGTGGACAAACCACAATAAAATCGTTATTGTAGAGAAACGAAGACAAAAAAGGTTAAAAACCTCTCTAACCATCATAATATGTTAGTTAATGACACAAATATGCATTAAAACAATGTTGTCATTTTGTTTTTTTTTTCTCAAAATCTATGTGTTAACCCTCACAAATTATTCAGTTTTTCGGTAAAATGTTAATATAATGAAGCCTATAATCTTTAGTGTTATTTTAAAATTAATAACAAAATTTTAAATTTGTATTAATGTATTATTAACTCTCTTTCATAGTACATGGGCATCGTTTTATTTTTTATCAATTAATTTAGTAAAACTTCATAAGCTCCCTAAATCAGTGGACAAACCATAATAGAATCGTCATAGTAGAGAAATGAAAACCAAAAAAGGTTCAAAACCTCTCTAACCATCATCATATGTTAGTTAATGATACAAATATGCATTAAAACAATGTTGTCATTTGTTTTGAATTTTTTCATAATCTATGTGTTGTATTTTAAACTCTCTTTCATGGTACATGTGCATCGTTCTATATTTTATCAATTAATTTAGTAAAAAGTGGACAAACTGTAATAAAATCGTTATTGTAGATAAGCGAAGACAAAAAAGGTTCAAAACCTCTCTAACCATCATCATATATTAGTTAATGAGACAAATATGCATTAAAAAAATGTTGTAATTTTATTTGAATTTTTCTTAAAATCTAAGTGTTAACCCCTACAAATTATTAAGTTTTTCGGTAAATGGTTAATATAATGAAGCCTATAATCTTTAGTGTTATTTTAAAATTTCTAACCAAATTCTAAATTTTTATTAACGTATTCTAAACTCTCTTTCATGGTACATGGGCATCGTTCTATTTTTAATCAATTAATTTAGTAAAACTTCATATGCTCCCTAAATCTGTGGACAAACCACAATAAAATCGTTATTGTAGAGAAACGAAGACAAAAAAAGGTTCAAAACCTCTCTAACCATCATCATATGTTAGTTAATGATACAAAAATGCATTAAAACAATGTTGTCTTTTTTTTTTAATTTTTCTTAAAATCTATGTGTTTACTCCGACAAATTATTCAGTTTTTCGGTAAAAGGCTAATATAATGAAGCCTATAATCTTTAGTGTTATTTTAAAATTTAAGACCTAATTTTACAGTTGTATTAATGTATTATTAACTCTCTTTATAGTACATGGGCGTCGTTCTATTTTTTATCAATTAATTTAGTAAAACTTCATAAATTTCCTAAATCAATGGACAAACCACAATAGAATCGTCATTGTAGAGAAACGAAGACAAAAAAGGTTCAAAACCTCTCTAAACATCATCATATGTTTGATACAAATATGCATTAAAACAATGTTGTCATTTTTTTTAATTTTTCTCAAAATCAATGTGTTAACCCTTACAAATTATTCAGTTTTTCGGTAAATGGTTAACATAATGAAGCCTGCAATCTTTAGTGTTATTTTAAAATTTTAAACCAAATTCTACATTTGTATTAATGTATTATTAACTCTCTTTCAAGGTACGTGGGCATCGTTCTATTTTTTATCAATTAATTTAGTAAAACTTCATATGCTCCCTAAATAAGTGGACAAACCACAATAAAATCGTTATTGTTGAGAAACGAAGACAAAAAAAGGTTCAAAACCTCTATAACCATCATCATATGTTAGTTAATGATACAAATATGCATTAAAACAATGTTGCCATTTTTTTTTGAATTTTTCTCAAAATCTATGTGTTAACCCCTACAAATTATTCAGTTTTTCGGTAAAAGGTTAATATAATGAAGCATATAATCTTTAGTGTTATTTTAAAATTTCTAACCATATTCTACATTTGTATTAATGTATTCTAAACTCTCTTTCATGGTACGTGGGCATCGTTCTTTTTTTTATCAATTAATTTAGTAAAACTTCATACGCTTCCTAAATCGGTGGACAAACCACAATAAAATCGTTATTGCAGAGAAACGAAGAGAAAAAAAGGTTCAAAACCTCTTTAACCATCATCATATGTTAGTTAATGATACAAATATGCATTGAAACAATGTTGTCGTTTTTTTGAATTTTTCTCAAAATTTATGTGTTAACAACCCCTACAAATTATTAAGTTTTTCGTTAAATGGTTAATATAATGAAGCCAATAATCTTTAGTGTTATTTTAAAATTTCTAACCAAATTCTACATTTGTATTAATGTATTATAAACTGTCTTTCAAGGTACAAGGACATCGTTCTATTTTTTATCAATTAATTTAGTAAAACTTCATACGCTCCGTAAATCAGTGGACAAACCACAATAAAATCGTTATTCTAGAGAAACTAAGACAAAAAAGGTTCAAAACATCTCTAACCATCATCATATGTTAGTTAATGATGCAAATATGCATTAAAATAATATTGTCTTTTTGTAATTTTTTTCTCAAATTTACGTGTTAACCAATACAAATTATTCAGTTTTTCGGTAAATGGTTAACATAATGAAGCCTATAATCTTTAGTGTTATTTTAAAATTTCTAACCAAATTCTACATTTGTATTAATGTATTATAAACTCTCTTACAAGGTACATGGGCATCGTTCTATTTTTTATCAATTAATTTAGTAAAGCTTCATATTCACTAAATCAGTGGACAAACAACAATAAAATCGTTATTGTAGATAAACGAAGACAAAAAAGGTTCAAAACCTCTCTAACCATCATCAAATGTCAGTTAATGATACAAATATGCATTAAAACAATGCTGTCATTTTTTTAATTTTTCTCAAAATCTATGTGTTAACCCCCAACAAATTATTCAGTTTATTAATATAATGAAGCCTATAATCTTTAATGCTATTTTAAAATTTCTAACCAAATTCTAAACTTTTATTAATGTATTTTAAACTTTCTTTTATGGTACATGGGAATCGTTCTATTTTTTATCAATTAATTTAGTAAAAAGTGGACAAACCACAATAAAATCGTTATTGTAGAGAAACGAAGACAAAAAAGTTCAAAACCTCTCTAAACATCATTATATGTTATTTAATGATACAAATATGCATTAAAAGAATGTTGAAATTTTTTTTGAATTTTTCTCAAAATATATGTGTTAACCCCTACAAATTATTCAGTTTTTCGGTAAAAGGTTAATATAATGAAGCCTATAATCTTTAGTGTTATTTTAAAATTTCAAACCAAATTCTACATTTGTATTAATGTATTATTAACTCTCTTTCATGGTACGTGGGCATCATTCTATTTTTTATCAATTAATTTAGTAAAACTTCATATGCTCCCTAAATCAGTGGACAAAACACAATAAAATCGTTATTGTAGAGAAACTAAGACAAAAAAGGTTCAAAACCTCTCTAACCATCATCTTATGTTAGTTAATGATACAAATATGCATTAAAACAATGTTGTCATTTTTTTTGAAATTTTCTCAAAATCTATGTGTTAACCCCTACAAATTATTCAGTTTTTCGGTAAATGGTTAATATAATGAAGCCTGTAATCTTTAGTGTTATTTTAAAATTTCAAACCAAATTCTACATTTGTATAAATGTATTATTAACTCTCTTTCATGGTACGTGGGCATCGTTCTATTTTTTATCAATTAATTTAGTAAAACTTCATATGCTCCCTAAATCAGTAGACAAACCACAATAAAATCGTTATTGTAGAGAAACGAAGACAAAAAAAAGGTTCAAAACCTCTCTAACCATCATCATATGTTAGTTAATGATACAAATATGCATTAAAACAATGTTGTCATTTTTTTAATTTTTCTCAAAATCAAAGTGTTAACCCCTACAAATTATTCAGTTTTTCGGTAAATGGTTAATATAATGAAGCCTGTAATCTTTAGTGTTATTTTAAAATTTTAAGCCAAATTCTACATTTGTATAAATGTATTATTAACTCTCTTTCATGGTACGTAGGCATCGTTCTATTTTTTATTAATTAATTTAGTAAAACTTCATATGCTCCCTAAATAAGTGGACAAACCACAATAAAATCGTTATTGTAGAGAAACGAAGACAAAAAAGGTTCAAAACCTCTCTAACCATCATCATATGTTAGTGAATGATATAAATATGCATTAAAACAATGTTGTAATTTTTTTTGAATTTTTCTCAAAATCTATGTGTTAACCCCTACAAATTATTCAGGTTTTCGGTAAATGGTTAATATAATTAAGCCTATAATCTTTAGTGTTATTTTTAAATTTCTAACCAAATTCTACATTTGTATTAATGTATTCTAAACTCTTTTTCAAGGTACATGGGCATCGTTCTATTTTTATCAATTAATTTAGTAAAACTTCATATGCTCCCTAAATAAGTGGACAAACCACAATAAAATCGTTATTGTAGAGAAACGAAGACAAAAAAATGTTGAAAACTTCTCTAACTATCGTCATATGTTAGTTAATGATACAAATATGCATTAAAAAAATATAGTCATTTTTTTGAATTTTTCTCAAAATCTATCTATTAAATCCTACAAATTATTTAGTTTTTCGGTAATTTAATGAAGTCTATAATCTTTAGTGTTATTTTAAGATATTTAACCAAATTCCTTATTTGTATTAATGTATTCTAAACTCATGGATATCGTTCTATTTTTTATCAATTAATTTAATAAATGCTCCCTAAATGAGTGGATGAACCTCGTTAAAATCGTTATTGTAAGGAAGTTTTCAAATCTCTCGAAATAATATTGATTGAAATCTATGTGTTAGATAAAGAGAAAAAGACAAAAATAGCACTAAATCAAGTTTTTGTTCCCAAACTAGCACTCAAGGTCAAAAGTCACAAAAATAGCACTTAATGTTTTATCAAAAGTCACAAACTTAGGGTTTAGAGTTAAAGGGTGGGGTTTAGGATTTAGGGTTTAGGGTTTAGCGTTTAAGGTTTAGGATTTAGAGTTTAGGGTTTAGGGTTTAGAGTTTAGGGTTTATGGTTTAGGGTTTAGGGTTTAGAGTTTAGGGTTTACGGTTTAGAATTTAGAGTTTAGAGTTTAGGGTTTAGAGTTGAGAAATGAGGTTTTGGGGATAAGATTTCAAATTTTGAAAAATAAAAAAATTACAATTTTCAAAGGATAAATTTAGAAAGGTGTTATTTTGGTCATTTTAGTTTCTGAGTGCTATTTTTGTGATATAAACTTAGAAAGATGCTATTTTGGAGATTTGCCCCTAGATAAATGTCCATTTTTAAAAATGTTTTTTTAAGATAATGCTCAGAAACTGCGTTTCTCCTTGTGCTCTATATACGAAAGCTTCAAGTGTTGTTGCGATCTCCCAATTTCTGACGTCAATTCGCATCCTTCACGCTCCAAATCATTCGCTCCGCCGATCAGATTGATCGAAAGTCCCAAAGATCAGCTATGAATTTCTTCAAATCCGTCTTCTCCGACGACCCAGATCCTCCAGGAACCGAATCTGAATCCGATTCACCAAAACACAGCGAAGATCCAGATCAATCTAATCCAGAACACGAAGACGACGACAACGGCGGATGGAGCTTCGGTGGTCTGATGAAAACCATAGCCGACAGATCCGAGTCCGTGATCGAAACCTACCGGCGAGATCTAGAAGAGTTCGGGACAGGCTTGAAGAAGGAGATCGAAGTCGCGCAGGGATCGCTCGGCACCGTCGGACACGCCATCGACGAGCTTGGGAACACCGTGATTAAAGGCACGGCTGAGATCATCGCTCAAGGCAAAGAAGCGATCTTGGCCGCCGGTAACGAATCTGATTCTTCTGATAACACTAGCTTGGGCCGTCGCGATAGCTTTAGCTCGAAGCCGTATAGTCGTTTCGATGCTCAGGTTCGCGCCGTTCAGGGAGATCTCGGCACTTACAGCGAAGAGCCTGAGGATTCGGATGATTACAAGAAGTGGGAATCTGAGTTTTCTCTGGGAGAGGAGATGGAGAGCTTGTTGGAGGGGAATGCAGATATGAGAGGAGTGTATAAGAGGGTTGTTCCTAGTGTGGTTGATCATGAGACGTTTTGGTTTAGGTATTTCTATAAGGTTTATAAGCTCAAGCAAGCTGAAGACTTGAGGGCTAATCTTGTGAAACGAGCTATTTCTTTGGATGATGAGGAGGAGTTGAGCTGGGATATTGATGATGAAGAGGAGACCAGCGAGGTAGTTGCTGCCAAAGATGTTTCAAGATTGAAACTTGAAGGGAATGATGATGTGGGTAGCGGAGTTGTGAGCAAGACTGAGAAAGATGAAGTGACAGTGTCTGAAGTTAGCAATGTTGGTCTGAAGACAGACACAGATTCTGCAGAGAAGAAGGAAACTGATAATGAACAAGTTCCAGAATCAAAACCAGTAGTTGATGCTGCAAAACCAGTAGTTGATGCTATTACTCCTCCTCCTCCTGCATCTGAGGAGGCTCCAATCGAAGTTACGGTCAAACCAGAAGCTGTTCCCAAATCCGAAGAGAATGCTCCATCTCAAGACTCAGCTGCTAAACCAGATGGTGCTGTTTCTTCATCAACTCAAGAAGAGGATTTGGGATGGGACGAGATTGAGGATATGAGCAGCATCGATGGAAAGGAAGCGAGTCGTTCAAGTGGTGGAAGTCCAAACAGGGCTGAGCTGCGTAAACGCCTGAGTACTGCAGAGGAAGATGAAGACTTAAGTTGGGACATTGAAGATGATGACGACGAAGAAACATCACCATCAACAAAAGCTTAATGTAGTCTACGTGTTTGTGCTTTTTTATTTCTCTCCTACTTAATCATATCACCATTCTGTTGTTTTCTCTTTAAACGTTCTGTTTTTATTTGATTTGAAAATCATATGCTATAAATTTGATTTGGTCTTAGTGTGCCAATCCTAGACTATATTTGCTAAGTGATTTTGCCACATTGTCATTTCTATAAAACAAATATGAGATCCTACTGAAATTGATGACATGTCTTATAGCTTGATATGACATGGATAATTGCATTTAATGTTAATTTATATTTTTTGGTATATTTTTGGAAATTTTGTAAGAATACGAGAATAACTCATAAATCATTATTAAAATAAATATATTCAAATATGGCATTATAAATTTCGAAATATAATTTAATTATATATTTTTAAATTATACAATTTTATTACTAAAATTTTCAAAAATGTATACAATTGTTTTAGAAAATTATAAAAATTTAATCGTAAAATCATTATTTTCTTATATATCTACAAATTTTATAAATATTGTTTAATTATAATTTTTGGTAATTATGCAACTTTTACAAAGTTATTTAATATACTTAATTAAAATAAATAGATAGAAAAATCTATCTAAGATTATAATTTCAAATATATACATTCATATTCTTAAATATAATTTTTATGTTTAATTAAATCAAATTTATATTAAAATATTGATACGAAAAGTAAAATTTACAATATTAATAAAATTTTATTTTAAAATATAATTTATATTTATCTGTTAAAAATATTTTAAATTTTTTTAGCAAAAAAGTTCTATTGAAATACTAAGTTATGATCTGCAACGAGAATCATTTCATCTCTATTATTACAAGAGAAGTATCCATTAAAAATACCCATAAGTTTTCTAACTTATTTACACTTCCATGCCACTGAGAATTAAATTAAACTACCTATTTTAATGCTTGTCTTTTCCAGTTAAATTAATGAGTTTTCTTTAATCAAATTTAAACTTAATGTCATTAAATAAATCTATATATTTTAATGATTGTCTTTTCCAGTTAAATTAATGAGTTTTCCTTAATCAAATTTAAACTTAATGTCATTAAATGAACCTAAAAATATTTCATATTTAACGTAGCTTATTACGTACGAGTACGGCCCAATAATGAACTTGAATTTTATTTTTAAGAAAACGTGAATCACTTGACTTATGTAATATTTAAAATATATTAACTACAATATAACAAATTCATATAACCTACCTATACTTTAGTTTGAAATGATCATGTTCAAGTTTTATATAGTCAACTTACATCATGCATCGATCGATGTACAATATTCAAACCACCTATAGTTTTCGTTTTCTTTATAGGAAGTATCAACCAACCAATCATCCCATTGATTTTCTAAGCTTTATAAAAAACAAATCAATAAATACAAACTCAAAATCCAATATCTTCTATTAATCAAAACAGAATATCTTCAATGTCGTATCTTTAATGTACCTATTAAATATATAAACTGTAACCATAATTACACTAATTATAAGAATAGATTTGATTCCAACCAATTGATCTATTACTTCGGTAATTTATTTGCTTGCAGAAGAGGAAACAATAAATTTAAAATTTATAAGAATATAAAGATATAGAGATTCCAACCAATTGCATATATTTGTGTATGATTTCCGCATATGATTTCCGCATAATAAGCTTCAAATTGAACATTGAAAAAGATAGAGAGATTTTTTTTTAATCTTTTACCGACACAAACTTAAACAAAACGAAGAGTTAAATGTAATTTTTTTTGTTACACTTCCCGGAAAAAAACGGTTACAACATGGGCATTCATAATATGGTCTTTTAACATATTAATGTTATGGACATTTAATAATTATCTTGACGAAAAACAAAGACTATAAATAATTTATTATTAATAAAATTATGAAATTATTTACAATTTGATGACTAATTCATCGCCTTTTTTTATATGTTAAATTTTTCATAGAAGTTTAAAAATCATTTTATTTTCTTTAAACATGTATAACTAATTTATAATCTTTTATGTCATACTAAGTCATAATATCATATTTCTTCATATTTTACATTAATAACCATTGTTTTTATATATCGTCTACAATTCTCTAATTACGTCTATTTGTTCAATTTTTCATATGATATTGATATTCATCGTAAATAGATGGTTTAAGATGCTAAAAAAAATTATTTACTTGGTGAATATAATACATCAAATATTACAAATATATTATTTAATTAAATAAATAACCAAAAGCCGAAAATTCAAATCAGGGTCTGGTTTACCAATTAAAATGGGGGTAACCAAGGCCCATTAGTAAGTTATGGGCTTACGGGTCGGGTAAAAAAGGATTCCGGGTCGATTCAATAGAGATCATTAGGGTAGGTATACTCACTACAGCCGAGAGGAAGTTGTAAAGTCTCTCAGCTCTTCACTTCACCTTTTCTTTGTTGTATTACGAGCAGAGGAAGCAATCTGCGGAGAAACAAATGGTAAAGTTGTATGCTTTCTTTCGTCTTTCCTGAATTGAAGTGTTTGGATTTCAAAATTTGATCTAACAAAGATCTCTTCTTTCTTCGTTATTGTTCATGGGTCTGTGTTCGTTTAGCCAATGGTTTTAGGGGTTTGATTTGTTATCTTGTTTGGGTGCAGTTGTTCTTTTCTTACTTCAAGGATTTGGTTGGACAAGAAGTGACGGTTGAGCTGAAGAACGATTTGGCAATCAGAGGGACTCTTCATTCAGTTGATCAGTACCTCAATATCAAGCTCGAGAACACTCGGGTTGTTGATCAGGACAAGTTCCCTCACATGGTAAATTAAAAATCTCCATTAATTGTTCTTCTTTTAGTTGTTTATCTGCTAAATGGAACCCTGTAGTTATAGTTCATTAGGTTTGATCAGGAAACGCTTGGCTCTTCTTCCTTGTTGATGAATTTGAAAGCGTAAAGCTTGTGCTCTTGAACATCTGTTTAACCCATCAACCTTTCTTAGATCTTCCCCCACTTGCTTTCTCTGTGAGATTTGGCTATTTATATCTAGTGCATTGTCTGTGGAGACATGTTTTATGGAATTTCTGCTAGTATACTGCAGTTTATGTAGCCATTGAGAATTGTCAAGTCTTCTCATTATTACAGTGTCTTTGCAATTTGTTTGCCGAATGTTTCTCAATGTTCTTATCAGCTTGATATTTGTATCTTTGGCTCTCAATTTGTTCTTCTTGTCACACCTTAAGAAGAATCATCTCATGGAGTAACTAACATGTTCATCTCTAACAATATTTTGCCTACTGAATTGTGCAGCTTTCGGTCAGAAACTGTTTCATCAGAGGATCAGTGGTGAGGTACGTGCAGTTACCTCCTGATGGAGTCGATGTTGATCTACTTCATGATGCAGCTAGAAGAGAAGCTAGAGGTGCTTGATGCTTCCTCCAAAACCTCTCTTGTATCTCCAATCTTAATCTCTTTATTAACAAGACTTGCTTCTTTTTCATTTTCATGTTATCCCTTGATATGTAATGAAATCTTGTTCTGTTATCTCTATTAAAGAATGATCTGTTTTCTTCAAACTCTTTGATGAAAAAAATTAGAGTCTACAAAGAACTGCATTTTACTCTGCTCCTTTATTTTCTTCTCTCTTAAAATAAAAACATATGGACTGGTTAAGAGGAACCTTTGGAGAAAGAAACAAGAGTAATTGGCTCGGTTGGTGAGGTAACGCGTCAGACCATGATTAACCCGGGGTTCTTAGAGTGGGGTTTTTAGCGGAAATTAAGAAACAGTTTCTTAACTTCCGCTAAGAACCTCATCCTAAGAACTCCGGATTAGTCATTCTTTCATAGGATTAGCATCCGTGAATGGTCTGGTTTGCCACTTGGAGTTGGAGATGACTAGTTTGAGGATATATATAGTCAAGAAAGATATGTTACATTTTGGATACGAGAGAAAGGCATAAATGTTGTTAGTGTACTATATCTGATATTGAGGAAAGTCACTGATTTGATTAAATATTCTGATTAGAAATATATAATAACACAATATAACATATACAAAGATCATCATAACATGAGCTCTAAGCAGTAGAATTGATGGTTTCAAAAAGGGTACAACTGTACAGCTTCATCTCATACACTACCAGTTCATCCTCTGTTACAACGGTCTCTCCTTCAACAGAAAAAAACCCCGGGAAAGGAAGAGCTGTGTCCACCAATCGCCTCCATTTGCTTCTTCCTTCGGGTAGTGAAGGTAATATCACCTTCTCAGGACGATCACTTGCATTGAATCCAATGAACAGATCATTGTTCTTTAGCTCGGTCGTTTCTTCCCCTGAATCTGTTTTGATCCCCAATGCCAAAAATCTTGAAGCAGTGTCTTCCCAATTCGGTGTTGTTTGGTCGTTCGCATACCAAACAATGCTCTCAGGTTTCAAAAACTTATTCCTTTGAAACACATTGCTTCTCCTTGCTCTAACTGAAGTCAACAAAAGGATGAACTGAGTGATCTGTGCACCGAAGCCAGAAGCTAACATGTTCCAGTCAAATGGCTTCCTTGATTCTAGCAAAGGAGAGCCCTTTGTAGAGACTCCACATTCATCTCCCATGTTGAGCACAGGGATTCCAAGTGAAATGTACTGTATAAACAACAAGTTGCGGATTTGTTTCAACCTTGTCTAAAGAACAGCATACTTGTTTGTCTCTCCTTCTTCCCCACAGTTCCAGCTTAGCTCTGACACCAGCTCAGGGCCACTGAAACTGACCAAGTCAACGAGAGAGAGCCCTGAGTTTCTTGAAATGTAGTTGAAGGAGAAAGCCGGACCTCTTCCATCTGTGAACATGTCACCACTTCCACAAACTCTTGTAGCCAGGTCGCTAAGAAGGCCTCTTCCACTCACAAAGTTCCTTACATCTCGACAGTATCTTGTGTTGAGTTCCGCCCATCGTTTCCAGTGAGGGAACTTTACTTCCTTTGGCATCTTGATGTCACGTGGATTCCAGCAGTCAGCTATTAGTTTTGTCCCCGCGAGGAGTGGATCAAAAGATATTGCTTCAACCAAGGGAGGACGAGAAAGTTGTTCACCGTGGACGCCTCTCAAGAGAGAAGAAGCATTGATGAAACAAAACCCATCTACATGAAACTCAGTCACCCAATAACGCAGGCTCTCTAATATCAGCTGCTGAACTACAGGATAGTTACAGTTCAAGTAAGTTTTAGAATCCTTTCCCGTGTAATAATAGGAACTGTCATCAATTCCTTGAAGAGCTCCAGACTTAGCAGTATGTGTGAATACTACTTCCAGAAGTACCTCAATCCCCTCACTGTGCAGTCTCTTTACCATCTCTTTCAACGAGTTAACTGCAGATTCTTGGCCATACATGTCCATCGGTGAAAAGAAATGAAATGGAAAGTAAGGACCTTGTTGCTCCGAGAATGAAAAGATTGGCTCCAAGAGGACAGCGTTGGTTCCAAGAGCTTTCAAATGGTTCACTTTCTCAGCTACACCAGAAAATGTCCCTGCTACATTGGTTGGCAACTTGGAGGACTTATGTTGTGTGAAACCCTTAATATTCAACTGGTAAACAATGAGTTTCTCCAGTGGTATGTTTGGAGACACATCTCTCCCCCCAATCAAATGAAGAGTTTTTGTATATACTTCCAAGAAATTTCGGAGAGATGGTATTCTCAATGACTCTGGCATACGGATCCAAAACAATACTCTCAGCTTCATCATCTTCAGAGTTAGTAGATTCCTTGCAACGGTAGCCATATCTCACAAAACCCCATGTTTTATCAACTGAAGCATGCCAGAAATCACCTGTTCGGTTGACATAAGGATCAAGATCAAGCTCCAACGCAGGTCTATCGGTAGTGCTATCATCATACAAGCACAATACCAAACTCTTAGAGTTTCTTGAAAAGAATGCGAAATTCCACGAGTCACCACCATCTGGTCCGGATGAAAGGCCTAATGGCAGTGGATGACCAGCAGTAAAACCAACTGGGACACAGAAGTTTGTGTCCCTGTGAGTGAGCATTTCCAGACCGTTCGGATCATTTGCTGACACTAACTTGAGCCGAAATGATAGGTAGAAAGGAGATTCTTTCCCATCAAATTCTAGCTCTAGCATTAACTCAGACAATGAGCTTTTCACAAAGGGAGTTTGTGAGTCTTGATCAGAGTTTTCGAAATCCAGAGGCAAGAAACAGGAAGAATCAGACCTGAATACACCCCAAACCATCACCAGACTACTCTTGTTGTCATCACCACTTGGTTCCAGCGATGAGACGTAAACCATGATACTGTACCTCTCTATCTTCTTTTCAACTTGTACTTTAACAAGAGCACCAGACTTGGTCCTGAAGAGATAGGATGATACCTTCTTCAGGTCATGGACCTTAGCACCTCTCGTAGACACATGTTCCTCCTTCAGCTCGACAGAAGTTTTTGAAGCACAGATCTTACTCAACCCATAACTTCCCAAATCCCTGTAGATATGTTTTCTTGTAACTATTAGCGTCTCAGATCCACGTTTAGTCTTGTTCTTTCCAGTTAAGAAACTGGCAGAAGGAAATTTCCATGCTTCAGTGATGCCATTGTTTATTAGACAAGAAGATCTGATCCCAGCTGATGGTGACCAAGCAGCCATTTATTGAGAAAAGGAAGAAAGCTTTCTCTCTTTATCCCTTAAACTTTAGCAGTCTAGGCAATAAATATCTCTGAAATCACAAGTAGAACGACAAACAAACCTCTTATGTTATTATTGCTAACAAGGGCATAGCGAAGATAAAGCCTAACCAGAGTTGAATTAGAAGCTTAGCATATCAATGATCTTACTGAAACAAAAGCTCCAACCAATTGATAATATGAGATTCAGTTATAAAGTCTCTACCTTCTAATCAGATTCTAGCAGAATGAGCTCGAATCAGCTAAACCGTCAACTCAAAACTAAAATTACAGCAAAGTTTCCTCCTTTTTTCACATGGGCATTTCAAATTCTAGCACATTGAGGCAGTAGACTCAACATTAACAAGAAGAAGTCTCAGGTTCAAGATAAATCTAAACACTTTAAGGAATAAAGGGGAGACGGGAAAGCGTAAAGAAGAGACAAACATCTTTAAGAAAAAGTCGAGAGCTTACTGTCGCTTAAGCATCATCACCGACATCGAAGCAGAACACGAGCTTGGATGATATTTTTCACAGTGATTGAAACATAGATACTATATCTGAGAATACCCATCATCTGATCCTGAGATTGAATGTGTGTAGTCAGTTTATGATTTGATTTTTGATTTTTCTTGGGGTGAAAATGAAATAAAGGTTTTTGTCTTATTCCTTTTTGAAGTTTTAATGGCTTTAACTAGGTCTTGACCGCGCGGTTTATTTTTAACATATTGTGTTTAGAAGTTAAACCAAATTAATAATACATTACATAAGTTATTTGTCATTCAATCATATTTTACTATATAGACCATTTTCAATTGTATTTGTTTATAAATATAATTATTTAGTATACTTGTGTATGTTATAAGTCGTTTATAATAGTTTGCCAAATATATGTTATCTGTTTCAAAGTAAGTTATATAAAGCAATCACCTAAAATATTTTAAAAAAGAAGTGTGCATCTGAAAATTATATTAAAATTAAAGTTGAGATTTTTATAAATTAAGAATTTAGTTAGTATAATTATGCATCACCTATTAAATTTCATCAATGCAAATTTAAATTTTCAACTATAAATTTATGTTGGATATTTTGAAATAAATATATCTTAGTACATTATACTCATATTCAAATTAGTTAGCATATATTTATCCTCATAAAAAAAACATAATACACCTATGTCAATCAAAATGAGTATTTATCAAATAATAAAATATATCAAAATTAGTTTAAAAGTGAATATATATAACAAATATACATAGTATGTAATTTTTTTTAAAATAAATTATTTTCATTTTAGGCTTTGCAAACAATAAACTATTTTAACATATTTTAAAATTATGTATATGATAGAGTTATGAAATTTGTTGGTTTATGCTTAAAGTTTTATATTGTGAAATTATCAAAATTTGTTGTGAATTTATAGGTTAGTATTGTTTAATTATAATTTTGAAATTATTTAGTTAGTGATCCCGAATTTATGATGTGAATGTTAGATGTTAGAAAGAAGTTGAATAGGTTAGTTTTGGTTTATCCAATATTAATTCAAATTATGGGTCATTTCTATTTTAGTTTTCTAATAGTGGGTGCCAATATTAATTCACATGTCATTCATTACATTAACGGTAAAAGAAAAAGAGAGAAGGTATTGATATTAATATTGGTTTAGCTATTTCATTGATGGGACTGATTCTGGATTTTTCATATTTATTTAGGCCCTATTTATTTACATAAATTTAAATATGATTTATATTTCTGATAGTTAAACGTGAACTGTAATGTGTTATCAATATAAATTAAGTTCAGTGATACAATTTGTATTTAAAATGTTACCAAATTGTCAAAATATTAATTGTGTAGTCATATTCTTATCCAGGATACTTTTTTCAAAATATATACATTATAAATTTAAAATAAGTATAATGATGGTAGTTAGGATTTGGAAATTTTTTCAAATATATACTGTTTGGTAACATCTTATAAAAACAGAAAAATAATTACACGGCTAGTTTAGTCAATAAAAATGATGATTTTAATAGATTTTTATTTGAATAGTTATTTTTAGTAAGTACAATAAAATATTATTAATTTAATATTATTTGGCTAAATAGAAGAATAGATTAACATATTAAGAGTACTAAGAGTATGATTGCATGCAATTGTCAATAATATCACAACAATATTAAAAGTAGAAAAATTGCATATCAAATGCCATATGTTAGATTTACAGCACGAGAAAGAAATATGTTCTAATAAATGTTGTTTTATGGCATAGTTTTTAAATAAATGTTCATATAAGTGTCATAGCTTCCACCGAATATTCAATAAGATTATTTGGTAAAATCAATAAGATAATAAATTAGGAGTTTAAATATATGAAATGCTACAATTTAGCAGTTAATAAAATAATTAGATTTATGTTAAGTAAGAACTATTTAATCATTAATGAGAATATTGGATTAAATAAGGATATATTGTTGGGATATTATGAAGATAATAAAAGTCTGCAATTAATAAACTTATTTGAAATGGTCTAACTTAAAATCATATATGAATTGAAGTTGTGATTTCTATTTTAATAGAATAGATAACTCAACCGTGCTTGCTTTGGTCACAGATTTTGCCATAAACAACCCAAAACGATGATATTTTCATCAAAATAGACTTCGCAACTCTTTATTTGGGTTATAAACTATTAATGGGTCTTAGATGCTTATGATAGATGAACTTCATTTTTCACATATTTATCTAATCACCTAGTTCATAATTACATAATCTGGCAATTATTTCAAGAACACTCCACTTGTTGTTTTATAATTTATATCTTAGATGCTTATCTTGTAAATGTTCAAATATTAACCGAACGGATGTTGATTTATTTGACTGTTAAAAGAAGAGAAATAAAATTTGATATAGTATATGATAGTCTATGTGATTACGATGTAAAGTAGAAACGTGTGTATATTCTTCAGCATATCCATTCATTGACGAGACTCCGCAATCAATGTGTGTTGTTGGTTTTATTCATACAAATCAAATGACAATCGCGTTAATAGTAGTCTCTTTCAAGAACTAGTAGGATCTCTAATCTAACAATTAGTTTGCTTAAATTAGCTCATTCTTGTGTATTAAAATCTTCTATTTGCTTAATACTCAACAGTGGATACAATAAATGTTATTGCCTTGCTCATCAATTGTTATGTATTTTGTTATGATATTGGTTATTAGAGTCATTAGGATTTGTCATTTGATTTCTTTCTGATATGTGTTTGTTTGTAGGAGAGGTGGAAGAAGTTCTTCCCCTCGATTGTTGTTGATGTTGAAGCCGAAGATGACTCAGTTGCTTATCTTGGAAGAGTTAAGGTTAAAGCTACCATCCAGCTTCTTTCACTCGCTGTTGCTGTGAAGAAGACATCATTTACCAGATATTCCTACCCCTTGGTGCATCGTGATGGATGTGAAAGAGTATGGATGATTCTTGATCTTTCTCAGATTCCCTTGGTTATCATTCTAAGATTATTTGGCTGGAGATGGGCATATACTACCTTGACCAGCTCGATGAGTGTTTCCAGCACCATGGTCTGGCCATATGGTCCAACCGCTGGTTTTTGGACTCTCTCGTGAGAGTCACTCAATCTCTCTGACCGTGATGACAACCTCATATCAATATGTCTCTAGTTTAACATTTCTCTTTAATTCTATGTACATTCATTTTCTTCTTACTATCCTTTTGATTTGTAATTCTTTTCAGAAAACTTCCTTCCACACCATCGTCTTCTCATCCTCGCAAAGGAGATGACTCGTCGTTTCTACTCATGCATTTTCTCGGTCACACCAATTTCAGCAGTTCATCGACTAGCTTTTCAGCAATTGGCCTTTTCAAATTGTGACTTATATTTTAATAGAATAGATAACTTAACCGTGCTTGATTTGGTCACATATTTTGCCATAAACAACCCAAAACGATGGTATCAATATGGCTTCACAACTCTTTATTTGGGTTATAAACTATTAATGGATCTTAGCTGCTTATGATAGATGAGCTTCATTTTTCACATATTTATCTAATCAACACTAGTAACTATCTCATAATTACAGAAACGAAAATTATTTCAAGAACACTCAACTTGTTGTTTTATAATTTATATCTTAGACGCTTATCTTGAAAATGTTCAAATATTAACCGAACGGATGTTGATTTATTTGACTGTTAAAACAAAAGACAAATAAAATATGATAGTCTATGTGATTACGATGAAACGTGTGTATATTCTTCGGCATATCCATTCATTGACGAGACCCCGCAATCAATGTGTGTTGTTGGTTTTATTCATACAAATCAAATGACAATCGCGTTAATAGTAGTCTCTTTTAAGAACGTAACTATAAGTATATCATTAGCTAGTAGGATCTCTAATCTAACAATTAGTTTGCTTAAACTAGCTCATTCTTGTGTATTAAAATCTTCTATCTGCTTAATACTGAACAGTGGATACAATAAATGTTATTATTGTCTTGCTCATCAATTGTTATGTATTTTGTTTGGACAAGCCAAACTCTTTCTTGCGTTGGTAGATATATTATTAGAACAAGACTAGTTGATTTTGTGGACAAACTATAATATTTAATTTCTTTCTTGGATTTAGATTAGCATGCATTGTGAATTTATTCAAAAGGAGTGTTAGATTAAAGGTCCCTAGATTAAAATACAAAATTTTCAAACCGTGGAATTTCGAATTAGATGCTGACAAGAGATAATAATAAAGATGATTATCCTAATTATTAAAGAAACGTATGTGGACGTGTCGGAACAAGAAATGATGTACTAATTTATAGAAACTCCCCAAAACAAAAATTATTAACTATGAAAATCAATTAATAATCGAATAAAAAAAAGTAGAAGTCAAGAAAGGCACCCACCCAGCTGGCTTTGCGTCGCCGACCTTTGCTTCTATTACCATCCACGGTGTCTCTATGTTACTGCTGATCACGTATGAATCATTAGCCAATTGAGTAGCACTAAGCACAACACTAACTCAAATATTTTTAAAAAGCATCAAGTAAAATTCGGTAAAATATGGCATCCGAATGTGCTTTAGCTTGAGTCCTATTATTAAATCTAAACTCATCTAAAACAAAAACCCAAAAGAAAATCTGAATTTGTCACTTTCACATAAAGAGATGCGAAATCACGTAACGATATATGTCATATCATATTGAATATATCAAAGTCAATAACGTCACACCATCACATTATCTAATTATTCAAATTTGCCGACACTCAACCCCAAAATCTCTCACTATAAATACCACACAGAAACCTTCTTCTTCAAATCATCGTCTTACAATGGCGTCTTCACCTTTCATCTCCGTTCTTCTTCTCTTGATCATCTCACTCTCATCATCCTCATTGGCTCAACCATCATTCCGACCAAAAGCTCTCGTTCTCCCTGTCACCAAAGACCAAACCACCCTCCAGTACACCACTGTCATCAACCAGCGCACTCCTCTCGTCCCCGCGTCCGTTGTCTTCGACCTCGGTGGTCGTAATCTCTGGGTAGACTGCGACAGAGGTTACGTCTCCTCCACTTACCGCTCCACTCGCTGCCGCTCCGCCGTGTGCTCACGCGCCGGCTCAGACGGCTGCAGCCAGTGCTTCTCTCCTCCAAGACCCGGCTGTAACAACAACACGTGCAGCGGAACTCCCGACAACACTGTCACCAGAACCGCGACTTCCGGCGAAATCGCTACAGACGTAGTGTCTATCCAGTCCACCAACGGATCCAACCCGGGTCGGATAGTTCAAATCCCCGACTTGGTTTTCGTTTGCGGGGCAACCTTTCTGCTCCAAGGACTCGCTAGTGGAACCGTCGGTATGGCTGGGATGGGACGCCACAACATCGGTTTACCGTCTCAGTTCGCCGCCGCGTTTAGCTTTAACCGGAAGTTCGCCGTCTGTCTCACTTCCGGTAGAGGCGTCGCTTTCTTCGGTAACGGACCTTACGTGTTCCTCCCCGGGATTCCGATCTCCACCGTCGCCACCACGCCGTTGCTCATCAACCCGGTGAGCACTGCGTCCGCGTTTCCATCAGGGGAGAAGTCCTCCGAGTACTTCATCGGCGTGACGGCGATCAAAATCGACGAGAAGACAGTTCCGATCAACGCCACGCTCTTGAAAATCGACGGGACCACCGGAGTCGGAGGAACCAAGATCAGCACGGTGAATCCGTACACGGTGTTGGAGACGTCGATATACAACGCATTCACGTCGGCATACGCCAGAGAAGCCGCCGGGAGGAACATCACTCGAGTTGCGTCTGTTGCTCCGTTCGGCGCGTGTTTCAGCACGGAGAATGTCGGAGTAACGCGCCTGGGATATGCAGTGCCGGAGATTCAGCTTGTGCTTCACAGCAACGACGTCGTTTGGAGGATCTTCGGAGCTAACTCCATGGTGAGCGTCAGTGATGACGTCATCTGTTTGGGTTTCGTCGACGGAGGAGTCAACGCGCGAACCTCTGTGGTTATCGGAGGGTACCAGCTGGAAGATAATTTGATTGAATTCGATTTGGCGAGTAACAGATTTGGGTTTAGTTCCACATTACTGGGCCGTCGCACTAATTGTGCCAACTTCAATTTCACTTCCACTGCATAATTAATTCTATTTGATCATATATTCTTAAAAATAAAGGTTTTCTTCAGTGGCAATGTTTGATATGGTTAATAAGGGGCCTATGAATAATTTGTAGGCAAATTTTATTACTTTATTTGAATAATGTTGTAATGTTTGAATATAATATACACTAGATTTTGAATAATGTTGTAATGTTTGAATATAATATAGTAATTTACATACAATGTAGTTGTTGTTAATTTATCTGTGATTCTGTAAGTGTTTACAGAATTCTATTAAAACGGGCTTAGAGGTCCAAATGATAGTTCATACAGAGATAAATTTTTGCCAACGAGTCGGCCGGTCCATTAAAACGACGCGAAATGAAAGAAACAGAAACAAAGGTGAAATCGGAAGAGATAAGCGAGTCAACATCCACCACTAGATGAAAGAAACAAAAACAAAGGTGAAACAAAGGTGAAATCGAAAGAGTCGGCATGCTTTTATTTTCTTATTTACCAAAACGAAAAACAAAGGTTCTTTCCTAAACACACACACACATATATATATACCAGTTAAAAATACATATATAACAATAATAATAACTGGTGTTAAAAAAACAATAATAATAACTTATCACTTTTTAAATTTCATGATCAAATAATAGTAGAAAGGTTCATGTTGTTTTAGATGTAGGAGTTGAGGTAGCGTTTTTTCTTAAGGATCTACTCATAAAACTCATTTAAATGTACACATGGGTGAGTGAAAAAATATTTGGTTGTAACGTGCCATTCCTAAGTATGCTTTCTTAATATGGATCGCAGTGAAAGACATTGTCGACAGTTTCGCATATGGCAATATAATGCCATACATGCATGAGTAACTAGCAATGAAGCAGACAAGTGAGACAACTCCATCAGGAACAATAGATACCATTTCTACCAAAAGTTTTCCATAATCCTCACAACACACGGATCACTTCTCATGCCGAATTTGGTGCTAACACGAAGCTGATCACGCAAACGCAAGAAGAAAATAACCACTAATAATATATACAACTAACAACATGACTGAAAACTAAGAAGACGGTATAAAGATTAATTGGGCTCAAGGTCCTTGATGTATGAACACGTCCCGATGCCAGCTTGTTGGACGCGTTGCGAAGTCCATGAAGTGCGTCCGCGGTCCATGCTAGAAAGATGCGCTGCATCACGAACCTTCTTTTTTGTTTTTGTTTTTTTTTATATTAAACATTTTTCAGTATGTATACACATACATATCTGGCTTTGTAGTTTGTAAGTAGGCCATGCTCTATAAAAATATGAATCCCAGTCAAATAACTCAATCCCATATGCCAAGATCTACTTCTGTCTGTTATGATGATTCTCGGTACTGACGAGATAATATTCAAATACGATTGTGTTAATTGTTCGTCTTGGGATCAGTCAATACATCACGTTGCACTACAAGAAAACACGCAATATTCCGACGAACGTTCCGACGGACAACAAAGTCGTCGGACGAATTTGACGATTTTCCGACGGCATTCCGACGAAACCAAAAAATACAACTTCGTCAGAAATTTGTCCGAATATACCGACGACTTTCCGACCAAAGAGTGAGCGTCGGTATATACCGACGCACTTCCGACGACATTCCGATTTAATATATAACCGTTACGTTCGTCCGAAATTCGTCGGTATATACCGATGACATTCCGACGACCTTGCGATCAATAATATAACCGTCGCTGTCGTCGGAAGTTCGTCGGCATATACCGACGAATTTCTGACGAACCTTTTGACCGTTGCCGACAAATACATATGACCGTTTTATAGCCATTGAGATAGGAAAATACCGACGGAATTCCGACGGATATGACCGTTAGGTTCGTCGGAATTCCGTCGGAATATCGTCGGACTGCCGTAAGCAATTTCCTATAAATACAACCTCTCCTCATTCAACTCATTCACTCCTCATTCTCTCTTCACTCTCTCTAATCACAACAATTCCGAGAAAATCATGTCTTTAGGAGTTTATTATCGTTCGTGGATGGATAAACCTCATATGGATCCCAACACCAATTTACTTACGGAAGAATACAGTCAAGGGATTGGAGAATTCATGAAGCTTGTTGAACAGCAACCGGATGCAAAAACCGGTATGTTAAGATGTCCCTGCTCTACTTGCAATAATAATAGGATTATACGAGAATTTGATGTTTGGACTCATTTGTATATGAGAGGATTTTCACGTAATTATAAAGTTTGGTATCTTCATGGGGAAACTGGTTATGAATATGGTAGTACTAGCGAACATCAGCCTGTTAGCGAACCTCAGCCTGATATTAGGTTAGAAGAACCTAGATCGGATATAGATTATGGTATAGGTACTGTGCAGATGGTACATTATCATTATAGAGGGGAAGAACCAAATCCCGAATCTAGGAGATTTTTTGACATGTTGGATGCCGGAAAACAACCTTTGTATAAAGGTTGTAGAGATGGTCATTCACCCTTATTATATGCAACTAGATTGATGGGTATTAAGACAGACTATAATTTGGCTGAAGAATGTGTGGATGCGATTACTGATTTTGTCAAAGGTATTCTACCTGAGGATAATCTTGCACCGGGTTCATACTACGAGGTTCAGAAACTTGTTGCGGGTCTTCAACTACCGTACGAAGTGATAGATGTATGTATTGACAACTGCATGATCTACTGGGGAGCGGATAAGGAACGGGATAACTGCAAATTTTGTAGGAAACCTCGTTATTAGTAGACGAGGGGAAGAGTTCCGATCCCGTTCAAAAGGATGTGGTATTTGCCTTTGGCGGAAAGATTGCAGAGGTTGTATCAGTGTGAGCGCACAGTAAAAGCAATGAGATGGCAAGCAGAGCATTCCACAAATGGTGAGATTAGACATCCTTCAGATGCGAAGGCTTGGAAATATTTCCAGTCAACATATCCAGAATTTGCGGAAGAGAGAAGAAATGTTTATCTTGGATTATGTACTGATGGTTTCAGCCCATTTGGAAAGAGTGGAAGACAGTATTCTCTATGGCCAGTTATTGTGACACCGTACAACTTACCGCCAAGCTTGTGCATGCGACGAGAGTTTTTGTTCCTCTTAATTCTCTTCCCCGGGCCAGAGCATCCTAAGAGATCACTAAATGTGTTTCTTTAACCACTGATATATGAATTGCAACAACTATGGGCGCATGGTTTTGAGACATACGATGTTTCGTGCAAAGAAAACTTTTATATGCGGGCAGTACTTATGTGGACAATAAGTGACTTTCCAGCATATGGTATGTTATCCGGATGGACAACACATGGGAGGCTATCATGTCCATATTGTCAAGATGACACAGATGCTTTCCAACTAAAGCACGGAAGGAAAACGTGTTGGTTTGACTGTCACAGAAGATTTATACCACCTGATCATCCATACCGTAGGAGTAAGACTTTGTTTAAGAAGAACAAGCAGGTGTTTGATGGCCCACCTGAGGAAGTTAGTGGGGAAAAATTGTGGAAGCAGTTGAGGGATTTTGGTGCAGGTAGGACACCAGACGTAGGTGGACATGAAAACATTCGAGTCGATGCGGTTGGAGAGCTACATAACTGGCACAAAAAGAGTATTTTCTGGGATCTGCCATATTGGGAGGATCATCTATTGCGGCATAATTTAGATGTCATGCATATCGAGAAGAACTTTTTCGACAATCTGATGAACACAATCTTTAACATCCAAGGTAAAACGAAGGATAATTTGAAGTCAAGGTTGGATTTAGTCGATATCTGTGATCGTTCTGAACTACACGTTGATGAGAACGGTACGACCCCTTTTCCCATTTATCGGCTAGATGGTGCTGGAAAAGAAGAGTTCTTTGATTGGATTACAGATATAGTAAAATTTCCAGACGGTTATTCATCAAATTTGCGAAACTGCGTTGATAGAAGCGAAGGAAAGTTTACTGGCTTGAAGAGTCATGATTGTCATGTAATTATGCAGTGCCTCCTTCCGTTTGCTTTTTCTGCACTATTGCCACGTAATGTTCATGAAGCAATTGCAGGTATAAGTGTTTTTTCGCGATTTATGAACCAAAGCAGTGACTGCAGAGGGTATTAGTAATCTGAAGGCAAACATACCAGTCAGCATGTGCAACCTCGAGAAGATATTTCCTCCATCATTCTTTGATGTAATGGAACATCTTGCTATTCATCTCGCAAGAGAATTGGAACTTGGTGGTCCTGTGCAGTACCGATAGATGTATCTTTTTGAGCGTTATATGCATCATCTGAAGAAGAAGGTCAAAAATTTAAGCAAGGTGGAAGGATCTATAGTCGCCCAGGTGATCAATGAAGAAATTGCAATCTTTGCTGAAAACTATTTTCCATCAGAAGTGCATACAAAAAACCGAAGACCTGCTCGGCATGATGACAGAGGGGAGAGGGCAACATATCATGTTACTGTCCCAAGCATGTTCACGGAAATAGGACGACTTAGTGGAAAACCCACGAAGCGGAGACTTACGGAGACTGAGCACGCTCATTTGCAAACATATTTGCTCACCAACTGTGAAGATGTTCTACAATATGAGAGGTAAAAATAGTTATTCATTTAAATTTTTTGATTAATATAAAATAATTTTATTTTATATTGATAATATCTTTTTATATAGTGTTTATATGGCAGAGTTGCGTATGACTCACAGGCATGCGACATAAGATGAGCTTCAACAACTCAGACATAACGGATTTGCTGCATGGCTTCTTAGTTATGTGAGTCATATATCATATTACCCTATGCATATGATTAGTTTATATTTAATATAAAGTAATTAACTTTTCACTCATATATATATGTTTTTAATTTATAGGTGAATGATGGTTTAGCCAGAGGTTTTGTGTTCGATGATTGGATACGCGAATTTGTGCGGGGACCAAACTATGTGGTCAAATCATATCCAAAATATTGTACGCGAGGATATGCATTCACAAGGAAATGTCATTCTAGGACAACATATGATGATGGTGTTTCGTCTTGTTCCGGTGACGATGTCTACTACGGCAACATAGAAGAAATATTGGAAATCCAGTTTCCTGGTATGGTTGGATTGCGGTGTGTAGTATTCTATTGTGATTGGTATGACACCACCCCAGATAGAGGAGTGAAGACTGATGCGTTTGGTGTTACAACGGTTCATTCGCGGCGGAAACTTCAATATTATGATCCATTCATTCTTGCTTCGCAAGCTGATCAGGTATGTCAATTTATTCATAATTAATGGCTTATATTTTACTAATACCTTGTATAATTGATAGGTGTGCTACATCAGTTACCCTCGGGTGACGTATAGAGACGATCCATGGGTCACTGTAACGCAAATCAACCCAAGAGAACGAGTGGATGGAACTTCTGTTAATGAACCATTACAACCAGACTCTACCAGCAACTAGAGTGCAGTTGAAGATTTGGCAGATGTTGAACTCGTTGAGAATTTTACCGAGTTTGGACTTGATGTTGTTGTACATTCAGAGGACGAAGCTGAGGTTGAGGAGTTTGATGAAGATTCTGATGATTCTGATTAGGAATTCTTATTATTTGACTTGTATTTACTAGTTGTTGTAATTACATAAGTTGTTTTTTTTTAAACAAGTTCGTCGGTATTCCGTCACTATATACCGACGACATAGCGACGAAAAATGGTTTCATTCTAAGTGGACAAGTTCCTCGGAAATACCTCGGAATATACCGAGGACATTCCGACGAACTCGTTAAATTTGTCGGAATGTCCTCGGTATATTCCGAGGTATTTCCGAGGACTTATGTTCTTAAAAATTTTCATCTCAAAATATATATAAATTTTGATACTGAAACTCTGAAAATAACACATAATAAGTGTTTAGTATGGTATTAGATCGTAACCATTTAAATATAACAACTCATTAAATATTTATGTATGTATATCATGGTTTTCATAACATCTCATCATAACACTCATATACTTATACAATCATATTCATCTAATCTTATACTACAAAAATGTTTTTGTGAAAAATCGTGTTATGTAAACATTTTTATAGTTAAATCTTTATGCAAATACTATATATTTTATCAAAGATTTGGATTTTGCATTTAGAAACTTGTGTTCAACCCCTAAACACTACGTCGTCGGAATTCCGTAGGAAAAACTCGTCACTAATCCGTCGGAAAATATCGACGACATTCCGACGGATTTAATATCCGACGAAATTCCGACGACATTACTAATTCCGTCGGAAATCCGTCGGAATATCAAATTACCCGGGAAAAAGAAACCGCGTGAAAATTTTCGCGAACATATATTTAATGATTCCAACGAAATTCCGACGGATACGTGTCCGTCGGAATCATTAAAGATAAAAACTCTGGACGTTTCCTTCTTCGTCATTTCCGCCTCTCTCTCTAAACTCTCTCCGATTTCTCTCTCTTCGACGGCGACTCCGGCGATTTGCGATTCCTCTTCCCACCGTCAAATCTCTTTCCCCACTCCACAAATCATGTAATATTCTATAAAACCTTTGTGTATTTCAATTTTTTAGGGTTTAGGAAGTTAGATCTTAGGATTTAAGGTTGTTTGATTGAAAACTTTAAGATTGAATGGATAGTTTAGGATCTATTAGTTAGGATTGTTGTTTGGATTGTTGTTTTAATTTTTTTTGGATTGAAAACGTTTTTGTATTTTTAAAATTGTTTTTGGGGTTTCCAGTAATATATTATATATAATAAAACGTTTTTAAAAGTTTTATATATATTTAACAACCTTTTCTATATTTATAAACATTTTTAAAAATATTTATAATTTTTTTTATACATACATATATATATATATATATCATTTTTAGATGTAAAAATAATTTTTAATATATTTAACAACCATTTCTATATTTATAGTTTTTTTAAAACATTTATAATTTTTTTATACATACATATATATATAAATAATTTTTAGATTTAAATATATAAATTAAAACATTTTAAATAGAAAATCATTTTTTAATATATTTAACAATCTTTTGATGTATTAACATTTATTTTTTAGGTCCGAGGAAGCACGCCATTCCGCATCCCGTCGTTCTGCACCCCGTGGCGGCCGAGGTAGTTCGGGGAGCAGTTCCCGTCCATCAGGATCATCTCACGAACAAAACTCGGTTCCCGCATATGTTCCCGCTCCCGCTCCATATGTTCCCGCTCCAGCTGCTCAGGAGGATCTGGGGGTCATGTCAGTTCAACAATTGGTTCAACAACCAGGTCGAGAGATCTCCCGGTTCTCCATCATAACCCATGACCGGGATATACAACTTGGTTAGTATATTTTTATTTTATTTGTAGTGTTTTTCCATTAATTAACTTTCTAACATGCATTTTTTTTAAAGGTTCAACAAGTCGAGCAATGGCATTAGCAGGAGCATCAACAATATGATGTATTCCATGCTCCATACAGGATATTCGAAGTGGAGTGTGATTCCTGGTGAGGACCGGGAGTTGTGGTTTCGTCAGTTTGCGGTGACTCTTCAGTTTTTTTTAAAGCATTTTCCAATTTTTATATATATATATCTACTAATTAAGTTATGTGTGTTTTGTAGCAAGAGTTCAATTGGGAGTCCGGTCTCACGGAAACAGTCCGTCAGAAATTCAACGAAAAGGCAATGGACTCTTATACGAAGCAGATCAACGCTTGCAAGACAGTATGGCAGAAGAATAAGAGGCCACGGTACATCAACGGGACGGTGTGGGAGCAGTTGATAGTCCATTGGGAGAAGGACGACACTGCAGCGACGTCTCTTAAGAACTCCAAGAACCGGAAGAGCGATCGTGGCGGGAAATGTATGTATGTGCACAACCTCGGCGCTTGCTCTATGTCTTCTAAGGAGGATCAACTTGTAAGTTCTAATTTTTTTTATCTTTATATTTATTTAAATAAATATTTTTATATATTCTTTGGCTAATGACTGTTTTTTAGATTGAAGCAAATGACGGTAATCTCGTTGATCGTCTTCAACTTATTAAGGAGGCTCACACTAACAAGAAGACGGGTCAAATTCAGGACGCCGTGATCAGATCCGTCGTTGACTTGGTGGAAACTCAAAAAGAAGATCTTCTATCTTCTCAGCCTCTCTCTGATGACGGCGATTCTACGGGAGCTTCAACCAACATGTTCCGATTGCAAATAAATGAGATGGTCGAAAAGGTAATTTTTTTATTAATATATTTATTTTATAATGTAGTTTACTAACTTTAAATATTTTTGTAGGCGGTTCCTAAAAAGAAAGGAGGACGTTTAGTTGGGTTGGCCCACCGTGCTTCTTCGTATCCGGCGTCTTCTTCGCAAGTTCCGTATACCAATCCCATGATTCTAGAGCAGCTACAGAACAAAGATGAACGGATTGTGGCATTGGAGGAGCAGAACGCCACTATTCTTTCTGAGAATGCCACTATCCTTGCTCAGCTGGAATCCCAAAAGAAGACCAACGCCGAGATATTGGAAAAGCTAGATCGTTTGTTGCCTTAGGGTTTTTAGTTGTTTATGAATTTTAAAACTTGATGAATATTTTTTTTTCTATTTAAGTTTCTATAAATGTAAATTCTATAATATTATTAGTTTTAAATTTCAGATTTTGTGTATATATTAATTTTTAATATAAAAAATATTTATAAATGCAAAATTTATTCATATTTAAAAATGGTATATTCTGACGAATCAGAGTCGTCAGAATATACCGACAAACCGGTTCGTCGAAATATACTGACGAATCATAGTCGTCGGAATATACCGACGAGTAAAGGTCGTCAGAATATACTGACGAATTAGTGTCGTCGGAATATTCCGACGAACCTGCTTGTCGCTATATTCTGATGACTCTAATTCGTCAGTATATTCTGACGACCTAATTCGTCAGAATATAGTGTTTCCGATGAATTCTGTTCTCGGAATATGTTATCGGAGTGTCGTCGGAAGTTCGTCAGAATGTGGTTTATCGGTATTCGTCAAAAAGTCGTCGGAAACTCTGACGAAATTCTGATGAATTTTTTTTTTCCGACGAAATGATACCGACGACCACTGTCGTCAGAAATTCGTCAATATCCACCTATTTCGACGAACTTCTGACGATTTTGTCCGTCAGTATCCGCCTGTTTTCTTGTAGTGTTGTAAACAAGTTAAATTTAGTAGTACTATAAAATAAATGGAATCAAAAGTTGAAAGTTCAACTCTTCGTAATTGTGAAACAATAAAGTTCAATAGAATAATAGGTCAAAAGGAACTCATCAAGCTGGCTTGCACCACTTACGCTACATCCATGGTGTTCCTCTTATCATTAACCTAGGTATCAATAACTAGCCTTTCTGTATTATTTTATTTGATCACTCTAATATAAATTTCATTACTATTAGATAGTTTTTATAAAAAAAAAAGACTAATGGACAAGTATTGGACCATATTTTTGATAATTACTATTTAACGAAGTAAATTTCATATAGTTGATCAGGTCTGCATAATCCATCTAAAAAGCAAGCAGATTAAAAGATATAATTATGATTGACATCAACATTTTAACTTAATAATGAAGAGAAGAAAAGTTAAATGGAGACTTTCTAAAACGCCCCCAGGAGAAGCATGTTATTTGAGTATCATATGTTCCATCCAAGACAATCTGCTCAAGTTTCCATTGAGGCGTCAGCATTTGTTAGTACAACTTTTTTCGTAAAAATCGCATGTATAAAATCGTAAACGTAAAACAAGTCAAATGTAAGATGGAACCTTATAAAGATCTAATCCAGTGCAGTAAACAAAAGAAACTATTTTCTCTTTTTGTCAACTGTCATATTGTAATAAGCCCAAAAAGATAATGTAATTGATTTTGCATCATTTTAAAAGTAAAAAAGAGGATCCAACTCAGGGAAGCCATATCTCACGCTCATCTTCAAAGTAATATTCAAATAAACCCAAAATCCCCTATAAATATACACACACTGTCACACATTTGCATACACACTCATCACCATAATCATCATCATCTCTAATGGCTTCTTCTCCGTTCATCTTCTCAGCTCTTCTTCTTTTCACCTTCTCACTCTCATCATCAAGCTCACTCGCTAAACAATCTCCCCGACCAAATGCTCTCGTTCTCCCAATAACAAAAGACAAAACTACACTCCAGTACACGACCGTCATCAACAGTGGCACGTCTCGAGACAAACCAGGCACGCCTCTAGTGGCGGCCTCCCTTGTGTTCGACCTCGGCGGTGGACATCTCTGGGTCGAAACGGACACATACTACTGGTCCACTACATTCCAAACCAGCCACTGCAACTCACCCATGTGCTACCGCGCCGGCTCACATGGCTGTAGCCGTTGCTACTCTGATTACAGACCTGGCTGTAACGCTGACCCTTGCACTCTCACATTCAAAAACCCCGTCAACGGAATGGTAGATACCGGAGACATTGCTTCGGAAGTTGTTTTTATTCAATCCACTAACGGATCGAATACGGGTCGGGTAGTTAAAATCCCCAGTTTGGTTTTCTCTTAGGGAACAAGGGATCTCCTTAACGGACTTGCTAACGGAACCGTCGGTATGGCCGGAATGGGACGCCACCCCGTCATCGGACTGCCGTCGCAATTCGCCAAGGCGTTTGGTTTCAACCGCAAATTCGCAGTCTGTCTCTCCCTTCTTCTTCTTCTGGAGGAAGAGGCGTGGCCTTGTTCGGTAAGGGACCGTACGTGTTCCTACCAGGGATCAAGATCTCCAAGCTCACCACCACGCCTCTGCTCGTCAATCCGGTGCTCGTTGCGGATCCTATTGTTTACGAACCGTTTGTATACGGCGAGAAATCACCCGAGTATTACATCGGCGTGACTGCGATTAAAATCAACGAGAAAACTGTTCCGATCAACGGAACCACCGGATTGGGAGGAACCAAACTCAGCACGGTGAACCCCTACACGGTGTTGGAGACATCTATTTTCAAGGCCGTCACGTCGGCGTTCGTCAGAGAAGCCACCGCCAGGAACATCACTCGAGTTCCGTCGGTGAAGCCTTTTGGCCCGTGTTTCAGTACTAAGAACGTCGTTGTCACGCGCCTTGGATATGCGGTGCCGGAGTTCCAGCTTGTGCTGCAGAGCAAGGACGTCCTTTGGAGATTCTTCGGAGCTAACTCAATGGTGAGCGTCCGCAGTGACGTCATCTGTTTGGGTTTTGTTGATGGAGGAGTCAACGCGGAAACTTCTGTGATGATCGGAGGGTTGCAGCTGGAAGACAATTTGATCGAAATTGATCTGGCTAAAAACACACTAGGCTTTAGCTCCACGCTGTTGGGACGTCAAACTAATTGTGCCAACTTCAATTTCACCTGATTTCATTTCTGCTGCGATCGGATGGAAGATCATTTGATCGAATGTTTGAGCTGATTAATAGTAATTACTTTATTTGAATAATGTTTGTTTAGTCTTCAATATACAACAACTTTTGCTATATACGAGTTGCCTTTTAATATGAAGATCAAAAGTTCAAAACAGGTATAAGGAATAAGGACTCAGGTGAATATATATATATATATATATATTATCGAGTATGCTTTACCAAATCAAAAACCAATTATTATTTTTCTTCCAAAAACCAACTTTTTAGGATTGCTAAATTCCCAAATCAAATGAAAAAGGTAGAACAAGACCGGCTGTTACTAATAAACCATGTCTTGCACTCCGGTCTCAGCCATCTTCTCCAAATCCTCTTGTGTTAACAGAGTTTTCCTGCCCATAGTTCCCGTCTTATCGTACGGTTGAGCCATTTTCCTTAGGAACTGCCAAAAAAAACACACCCAAAGTTCTTCAGCCGTGTAAAACAAAAGGAATTTCAAAGGCACTGAGTTTTTCTAAGGTATTCATACCTCTCGGGCAATATGAATAGCCATGTCAGTGCTTAAATTCAAGTGTGCATCACGCAGATGAGATAGTATCCAGCCTGGTAATTTGGAACGCTTGTCATGACGGCTATATCTGCAAGTTTGCAACGGCAACCTTTAAATAAGAGCAAAGAGATGGTAGAGAAACATAAACAAACATAGCCATATATCTCTTCTACCAATTTATTCTCATTATCAAGGAACAACCTATTTCGTGGGAATACACGTACTTAATGTGTTACAGAGAATCACTTGTAGCAACTAGCAAGAACCTAAATCACCAAACTCCGAATCAGAGTATGAATATACATACCTCTTGTCTGCAAATATCATCATCCCATAATCAGCCTTTGATCGGATTACTCGCCCCACGCATTGAGCTGCTTGCCTCTGTTTTATACCAAGAATACATCAATAGCCAGCACAGACAGGTCAAACATTTTGCACCAAATAATCATAAGATTGGAACCATACCAAGGCATCAAACGTTAGGAAATCGCCTTCCTTTATTTGAAATGTATCACGCAAATACTCCAATCGTGCAAGTAATATCCTGAAAATATTTAATCTAAGCATCTCCACACATGACCGAAGTAAAATGGGAAAATGAAATGATATCTATTTTTTGGGTATAACTTACTTGCTTAATGTATATTGAAAAGGCACTCCAAACATTACAACCAGTCTTCCATAATGACGATCAAAATCGATCCCTTCAGCAACTTTCCCCCTGCCATTCAGATACAATATTTAATCGATCTCTTTGAATTTTTCTAACGAGATGGCTCCAGTATTGCATAACTAACGACAGAATCAAAGAAGTTTACTATAGCTACAATTTCTTCCCATGAATTCCCAAAAACACAATTTTTTTACCTGGCTACAGAGAAGAACACTGCACCTCTTCCGCAATCACAAGCCCTGCGATAATTGTCAAGTGCCAGTGTTGTTTCTACAACATCTTGCGTTTCGAAGAAGACAAGTTTCTGTTGCGTAATTTCCTAAGTCATCGTAGGAAACAAGTATACATTAGTACCAGCAGCAACTACATAGCGTCGAAGAAGGACCTTACCTTCAGAATTCCAGTTTCATTCCATGTAGCAATAATGCCATCCATGTATGAGTAACTAACAAAGAAGCAGACAACTCCATCAGGAACAACAGATACCATCTCTACCAAAAGCTTTCCATAATTCCTCACAACACCCGGATCACTTCTCATATCAAATTTGGTGCTAACGGGGAGCTGATCACTGCAAAAGCAAGAAGAAACTATCGTTAATAATATATACATTAAATACAAACAATAAGGTCAGTGTTTAGGAACTTCTTTTTTAATACCTTCCTCGAGTTAAAACCATGGGACAGATGCAGTCTCGTGTCATCGACATCTTAAAGCTTCGACTAACAACAGGATTGAAACTAAGAAGACGGGGATAAAGATCAATTGGGCTCAGGGTCCCTGACGTAATCACTACTGACTGGAAACGATCAAACACCGGTTTTATAGCCAGAGACGCATCATGACAGCTCAACTAAGATACAAAAGAAGATAGGTTTCAGATACATTGCTCTATAGATCACTTGAACAGTACAATTTACATTTTGAGTCACAATATCTCCGAAACCAGAAAGAAAGCAGATCAACACGTACTGACCTGCAATATAGGATCTGGAATATGAGGCATTCTTTCGTCATAAGGCTCAATGATGATGGAAAATCCCCGAGCATATGTCCCAACAAGAGTTGCAAAGTCACATATTGTCTGGATAGGCAAAAACTCATCGGTATCTGTAATTTCAAGGGTCATCATGAGAGAGTGGAGCCGGTCATAACAGAACTTCAGTGTTTTCTGCTCAATTCCAGCCTGAGAATTAAGGGAGGATACAAAGCTAACAGGGCTTTCTTTCTCCACGTTCTCAGTATCTAGCCGTCCCCCCAAGTACTGAAGTAACCGGCGTAACACATGCACAAAATGCTCAGCCCGTCTAATATTCCCTGGGACAGCCTCCTTTAGAATATCATTGGGCAGTGCAGGGTTTGCAAGCCATTGATCAGTTCCTGGAAAGAAAAAAATATTTGTTCCGTCAAGTTGGTAGAATCAACCAAACCACGCATCAACCTCTCTGAAAAAAAGCAGTTACCAGATAAGTCCCCTCTCAGTGCCAAACCCTCAATAAGCCGGTTGTATTCAGCTCGCAGTCTTCCAGCGTCTGTAGCCTTGAACCTTCCTACCAGTTAGAAATTTTTTAATAGTGTGATAAGAACATAAAATGAAGCAGGGCAGTTCCTAAATTGAAAAATGCACTATAGAATTCAGAACAGAAGAGCGTACCTATCAATTTCTTGCCTAATTTTATTAAGATTTCGATTAGCTCCTTCAAGTGTAACTCTTCTGACACTGACGCTGAGTGCTTCAATACACACATTGTCTATATTATGGGCCTCGTCAAACACAATAACAGACTCCTTTTGTAACTCCTTGGATATGATTCCAGCAACCTTAGGATCGAGCAAATACTGGTAGCTGTAAACAATAACGTTGGCGAACTGAACCATATGCCTGGCAAGGAAGTAAGGACACCATCCTCGGTTCTTACCAAACGCCCTCAAATCCTAGCATCGAAACAAACATCAGAAAAAAAAAGAAAACTCCAAATAAGATTCAAACTTGTTTAATCTTTACCTCTAAAGTATAAACACCAGGAGGCAATAAGGCATTGTCAGCAGCCTTCTCGTAGCTTTCGAAGTAGTCACAGAGTTGTACATTTGGATTCTCCGCGGCCAAAGCTCTAACCCAACTAGCCGTGCGTTTCCTACACGCAGCGTCCACTGAATCGCGATTCTCCGCCGCTAAAACCTTAGAGTTAACGCAAAGATTCTTCCTGGAGGAGAGACCGAGGGCGAGGATCTTGGCCTGGGCGCCGAGATGGGTTAGTTGATAGTCGTGGAGGATCTTAAGCTCACCGAGCGTTTTCTCCATCTCGTGGACAGTACGAGTGCAGTAGACAAGCTTGATCGGAGAATCGGGACGAGAGAGGCGGTAGCTGGTGATGAGGGAGAGGAGGGCGATGGTTTTGCCAGTTCCGGTGGGCATCTCGAGAAGGCAATGTCCCTTGGCGTCTAGGGCTCGTTTCAATTCGACCATGTATTCGTATTGCTCTGGGTATATGTTGTCATAAGGGAAGTAGACCGTTACGTCTTCGATCTTGAAGATCATCTTCTTCCTCCTCCCTAAACAAATCGAAATCGGTAGCAAACCCTAAAACGATTGCTATTCGAGCTTACAATACATATAAACTTTACCGGCGAGATTCGAGTCGGAGCACTTAGCAAAGTTGAACGATTGCCGGCGAGGATGGAAGCTTGGGTATTGTTAACGAGCGAGAGAGATACCTCTATCAGCTTTAAAGGACAAGGAACAATCTACGAGTGTCTTGTTAAACATGGAATTCAAGAAAGTATAAGAGTAAATTTGAGTTTTGACCCCATATATTTTGTTTTCTTCATATTCTGACCCCCCTTGTTATTTCCTATATTGTTTGACTCCTAATTACACAACGGCTAGATATTTTTTGTTTCTTCTGGCAAGTTTAGTAAGGTGCCAAAAAAGATACATGAATTCTCAGACTGAATTAGAGTAAGTAACGAGTAAGTGATATAAGAGTGTAGTTGCAATAGACAAAAACAAAAACTCAAGTCTTAGTATTTTTCTTCAACTGGTTGCTGGAAAGCTAAGCCCTTTATCACATGCCGACACTGAAACCTGCAGTTAAACCGATGGGGATTATCAAGATGATCCGATGAGTAACTGCACCTTGTTAAGTGGAGGAGCCAGGTGACCAGAGAATTTACCATATTAGATCATTTGTGCCAGAATTGAACGGAGAATTTGTCTCGTTATCTTGAGTTTTGCACTTGAACCGCAACTTTAGAGGCACAAACTGCTATCACAAAGGGACATTTTTTATCTAAATTTTAAATCCTTGCTTGGATGAGGAGCTAATGTAAGTCTATACCTTTCTGTTGTATCTGAAATCACGTTTAGGAAGGAAATCTTGGGGAAGATTCAGAGAAGGTGGAGCTTGAACCAATACGAAGAGCCTCATTGGACCTGTGATTCAGAAAAAAAGGGAAATGAATCAAGTCTACAGTCTACACCACAATTCACCTGACAGTTAATAAACAATGCTGGAGAAGTTTGAGAATTTTTGCAAAAAAAAAAAAAAAAGGTTACCTGGGCATGAAGTTGATCCAGCACCCGTCGAGATCAGTGCTCGGATAGTCTATAACAAAGTCAAAAAGAGTGAAGAGATTAACATATTTTATTACCTCTAATAGCAGATAAAATGTTCCGAGTAACATGAACTCAGAGGTAAGAAGATACAAACCTTTTTGGAAAGAGCTTCTGTAGCTTTGCTTTTGGAAAAGTCACCTTCAAAGCTCAAACCATTATCACCGCGTGTGAATAACAACTCATAGGCTTTTTGAGGCCGTAACGGACTACCACCAAGAATCAACACAACTCTCTGAATATCAGGAGCTTCACGGATCAATAACTGCAGCGCGCTTTGGAGAGTGGAGATGGTGGTCATCAGTTTCTGCATTTTCTTAATCTCATGCTTCACCTCTCTTTTACTACTCAATAGTTTTCTCCTGACCACCGGCTTCACATCCGGTTGTGTAAGATGCGCCTCCTAACAACCTAAGTTTCTTAGAGTGTGAAAAAAAAGACGTAACCGTAGAGTAAAAATAGCGGTTGTGGAAGCAACATACCAAATCAGTAAACTCTGTTTGCAATCCATCAAAGTCAAGACTCATGTCTTGCAATACCCTGCACACATGTATAACCAACAAGCCTCAAGGAGTGATCAATCTGAGCGTGAAAGAAGACCTTTCGGAGTAGTTCCAAGAGATAATTTATAGCAAGAGGCTGATGAATGTAGCTTAAAGATGAAGAAACATAGCCTCAATTGAGTATACTATAAACTCAACTACCAAGATTTGATCTCTATAACTCACACAAGTCAATCCAGAATCCACACAATCCAAAACCAGAAATCTTCAATTCTTCTAAATCAAACTAATTAATCGCGTGAAATTGAACGCAGTAAGCAGTCTAATCCGCGGAATCGAACATCAAATCAGAATGTAATCGATCCGAAATTATAGAGCTGACGTACGAAGGGATCTGCTGGTGCATATAGAGGACGAAACCGAGAATGTCATTGATGATATGGAAGACGCCGGAGCCGCCTAGTGAAGAAGCCGTGGTCGCGATTTCTACGTCGTACTTCTCCTCTGTACTCCCTTCTCCTTCCTCCATCTCCATCGTGATCGAAGATCAAACCTGCGAGTTTAATCTGCTCAGTAAATTTGAATTAAAGTCAGTCGGCGGGGGAGAGAAGAAGAAGAAGAACGACGGCTAGCGAGAATTTCGAAGCATTTCATCGGCAATTTAAAAAGATATAAATGACAAACCAAACCCCTAGAGAGAATCACAATGATAAATCAACCCCTAAGGTTTATTAATTTCATATTTAGCCCCTAGACTGGAGCAAGCAGTAATCGCACGCGAGAGTTGGGCCGAGCTCGCTTCACGTTCTTTGCCAATCATAGCTGGGCCGAGCTCGCTTCAAGTTCAACCTTCTGATGAATTCTTTTCATAACACAGTAAATTAATAATATTGGTATTACACCAAAACTATATTTTTTTATTAATTTATAAAAATTATTAATTTATCAATATATTAATTAAACCAAAAATCAATTTGGGACTATAAAGTTATATTATTTTATAGAGATTTTTAGTGTATATTAATGGGCAAATCTCTAAAATAGCATTTTTCTAAGTTTATATCACAAAAATAGCACTCAAAAACTAAAATGACCAAAATAGCACATTTCTAAGTTTATCTTTTGAAAATATTAATTTTTTTATTTTTCAAAATTTGAAATCTTATCCCCAAAACCTCATTTCTCAACTTTAAACCCTAAACCCTAAACCCTAAACACTAAACCCTAAACCCTAAACCATAAACCCTAAACCCTAAACTCTAAACCCTAAACCCTAAACTCTAAACCCTAAACCCTAAACCCTAAACCCTAAAATATAAACCCTAAACCCTAAACTCTAAACCCTAAACCCTAAATCATAAACCTCATCCTTTAACTCTAAACCCTAATTTTGTAACTTTTGATAAAACATTAAGTGCTATTTTTGTGAATTTTGACCTTGAGTGTTAGTTTGGGAACAAAAACTTGATTTAGTGATATTTTTGTTTTTTTCTCTATATTAATTTATAGAGTATTAATTTAAAGAGTTTATATTGTATATACTTTATGAATACAGAATGTATTAGTCTATTGTGTATACTTTGTGAAATTTCGATTACTAAACAGAAAGTAATCAAAACATAGGAGCAGAAATATGTTTGATATAGAAAAAGAAAGATCGAAAATATAATCACAGAAATGGGTGCCGCATGAGATAGTGGTCAATAAAAAGCATCAAGTAGCACAGAGAACCAGAGTAAACAAAGGTACTCCTTTGATATATTTACATACTTTTTGAGACCTTGGATTGGACATTACATTTATAACTTGTCTACTTCTCATTGGTTGAACTTTATATTTATAAGGATGTAAAATATATATTAAGTGACAAACCTTCGTTCATGTCGGGGAATATATACACCTAAAAATAGTTTTTTAATCATATGTCCTTTTATACATTTTAAGGTGTTTTTAGTTACCAATAGAAAACCAAATCCATTGTTTGTGCATGATAGAATTTGATCAATACGGTCTTAAACCAACAAGTTAATTTTTCTATTCACCCGAACAAACCATTGTACTACCACGTGCTCTAAAAGAATGTAAATATGTCTTTATAACCGAGATGTAAAAGAAGGAAAGGAGCGTCCTCACATTTCGTACAAGGAAAATCAGAAACAGACTCGAAACGCGAGCGAAAGGGAAATTAAAAGCTAAGAAAGGGTGAACCTTTAGATTCATTCCACTCTGACCAATTAAAATGTCGCATAAATTATTAACTAAAAAATATTAAATTAAATAAAAAATAACTAAAAAAATATATGCTAATTTTAAGGACGTTAACGCCGCTAGCGAAACTTTAAACCATAAATCTTAAATTCTAAACATTATATTATAAATTCTAAACCCAAATCCAAACCCCTAAACCTAAACCCTATACCATAAACCCTAATATTAGATCCTAAACCCAAATTATATACCAATAAGACTATAAACCTAAACCCTATACCCTAAACCAAAGTCTTAAACCATAAACTCAAACCGTAAACCTTAACCCAAACCCTATAGCATCTAACTTTGAGGTTTGGGTTTAGGGTTTACCGTTTGGGTTTTAGGTTTAGGATTTGGGTTTAAGGTATAGGTTTTGGGTTTAGGATTTACGGTTTGGGTTTAGGATTTACCGTTTGGACTTATGGTTAAAGTTTTGGGTTTATGGTATATAATTTGAGTTTAAGGTTTACGGTTTGGGTTTAGGATCTAGGACTTGGGTTTAGGGTACATGGTTTACGGTATAAAGTTTAGGTTTATAGTCTAGTTTTTGGGTTTAGGGTATATACTTTGGGTTTAGGGTCTAGGATTAGGGTTTAGGGTTTAGGGTTTGGGTTTAGGGGTTTGGATTTGGGTTTAGAATTTAGGGTATATGGTTTCAAATTTAAGATTTAGGGTTTAGCTGGAAGCGTTAGCATCGTTAAAATTATCGTTTTTATTTTTTGTAACTATTTTTTATTTAATTTAATATTTTTTAATTAATAATTTATGTGTCACTTTGATTGGTTCTAAAAGATGGAGTGAATTTAAAGGTTCACCCTAAGTTTTTAAGGGGTGAATCTAAGTTCGGTCCGAGAAAAAAATGTTTGGAATTAACAAAAGAAAGAGAGAAATAGGATATTGCATGTGATGGTCATGTGGACGTGTGGGAACAATCTCTCATATGTTCATGTGGGGGTTGTACGTACCACATATGTTTACTTTTACGCACGTCATAATCAACGAAATAATGATATATGCATTGCATAGTCGTCTGGATTGTATAGTATAAAACTAACTTGTGTTACAAATTTTAACATAAGTAGAGTTATACTAGCTAGTGTAAGAAAACATAAACTGCAAAAGACAAATACAGTAAGTAAACTTTAATATGTAGCCAGTTCTGGTCTTAGAAGAAAATGAACCGCTCAAAAATTTCGACTACACAATATATAAGTTGGCTACAATTAAAAAAATTCGGAATATGAAAGATTACATGAGTTGAAAAGGTTAGGTTTTTGTGAAATGTTAAAGGAAGCTTCCTAAAGGACATTTTCTGAGATTTTATTTTTGTATTTTCCTTATTACAAAATGAAGATGTATAGTACACTTTCAGTTGGTGTAGGCCCTAGCCTCTCAGACACAAGCCCGAGACAACTTCAGAACCATGCTCTCTGGCGCCGGCGAAGCAGTTTCTCGCCGGCGCTGGACCCTTTTGCCGCTGCTGTTAGTCTTCCTTACCCTTGTTCTCATGTTTCGCCTTTTTACTGAAGTTCCAGTACGTTTCTCTTTGATTTTCGGAAGAAAGAGATCTCGTCGGTCTCCAACACGAAGACGAGCGTTGTGGTCCTCGTTCGTCTTCCCGGTGACTCTTTCTCCCAGTTTGGTCTCTGATTCAGCGATGAGTCGAGAGGGCTCTCTCACCACCGTTCTGTGTCGGTTCACGGCGACTCTGCCCGTCGAACCCACTTCTGGATGTCGCAAGACAGGTCACGCTGTCGACTATGTCCAAGCCTATCAACCGCCTAAGGAGCTCAGCTATCAACCGACGAACTCCCTCTTTCCGTCTCCGGGAAGACCCGAGTTCGACATACCACTGTGGTTTGCTCCTTTCAAGTCATACGACACCAGATCTATAAGCTTCACGAGAGTAAATCCGAGTTTCATCGGCATCTCTTCATTCTCCCCACCGCTCAAAGTGAAGCTCCTATCTCCGGCGTGGATCCTCTCCAGCGTGGATCCTCTCCAGCGACTGTACGGTTCATCTCAGGCGAATTTTATCTGGCGTCCTCTCCTCCAGCACCGAGGTACAGTGCAGATCCGGATCCGGCGCGTCTCTTTCCACTCCAACAGCGAGGAGTGAGTTGTCGGCTCAGTTTAATTGGGCCTGGCCTATATGGGCTACAAAGCTTAACAGCCTAAGTTTAATTCTTCCAAAGTTCAAAGTTATTGAAGGTATGATCAGACCTTTATTGGTTTTCGATGGTTGGGTTAGTTTGTCATATATTTCCGGTGGGTACACCGGGAATTTCTCTTGTTGCGTAATGTCATATTTCTCATTTGGGATGATTTTACTGGTGGTTTCACCAGGCCTTGTTTCGATTTCACCATCCTTCTCTAGCGAGAAGTGTCCTGTATCACCATCCATCCTCTCTATGAAAGGAGATGTTTTCTTGGTTTCACTACCGAGTATCAGTTTCAGTTTCTTCACCGGTTTGCTATCTTGTGGAGCGGTATATGTACGGGTCTAAAGATGTAATCGAGATTATTTATGTTTTTCTCGTAGGTGAAAGCTGGCTCTCAACGTCACTGTGACTATTTCTCAGTTGCCCGACTTTGTCGTGAAAGTTATATCGACGCAGTCAAGGTTTGTCCTGATTTCGCTGTCATCTTCTCTTGAAGAACTATCTATCTTAACTTATTTTGTTAGAGTTGTCTATGTTTTTATCCTAAGAGGATGGCTAATTCCCTCAGTTTATTGTAACCGAACAAGTTAAGTATGAATGAAAGTAAGTTGTGTTTCAAAAAAAAAAAATAGTACACTTTTAGTTTTTTTTTTGTTGTCTAGCCATCTAAACTAGATTAAGTGGAGAGCAGACGAGTCGATTCTCCAAAGAGCATCTCCATCTGTTCGGGTCTGATCTATATGGGAAAAAGCATAGCCTCTCGTTCTTGCTTCTTTCGCTAGCGCGTCTGCCCGACCATTCCTACTCCGAGGAATATGAGACAGATTCACATCCTCGAAGTTTTCATGTAACCTCTGGAACATCTCAATCTCTGTCGCGAATGCTGGCCAATCCACTGGGTCTGTTGTCATGTCCACTAATTCTGAGCAGTCCGTCTAGAACCGTATCGAGGTTATTCCTCTGTCTCGCATACATGAGGCTGCCCAAAGTAAACCTTCCATCTCAGCATGCAAAGCCGAGAGGCTCCGGTTACACGCTCGTAATCCGAAGTACTCTGAGCCCATTTCATCCTTAAGACTCCACCCTAAGCCACTAACGCTGCTATTATTGATCCATGATGCATCAATTTGATAGGTAGGGATTCGAGGTATCCAAGGGGGCTCTATCTCAACCTCTGTAGTAAGGGGATCATCATGATCCTCATTTGTTTCCTCCTTTGCATTAGCCTTCTTCCAACATTCTGCCTCGAGAGACGCATGTTGGAGAGTAGCCAATGGAGATACGTCTTTACCATTAAAGAGTTTGTCGTTCCTCGCCTTCCAAATGTACCAACACATCCATGGGAAGGTATCGAATTGTGGTCTCAGCGGAGCCACCTCTTTTCTCTTCCAAAACAGAAAGTTCATGTTTTGGTATATTGATGTACTCGGGAAGTAACCCTGAAGGGACGAATAGTCCGATAAAGCCCAAACCTGTAGAGCAGGGGGGCATTCAAAAAGAAGATGATTAATCGACTCCACTGGGCCAGCACATCTAGGACAACTCCTACCGGTGCCCAGGTGTCTATACATGAGCCTTTCGGCCGTCGCCACACAACCCGAGATAACCTGCCACAAAAAATGCTTCATCTTACTTGGGGCCTTTATCTTCCACACATGACTCTGTAGGCTCGTGATACTTGGTTCCAAAACCCCTTCATGTGAAAGACTCAACTTGGTCGTCCGGAGTAGGTCATAGCCGGTCTTAACTGAATAAACTCCTGATTTTGTGTGGTTCTAAAGTCTAAACATATCCATCCGGAACACGAGAGCGAGAAAGTTTCAGCCCAAGTATCAAATGGATATCATCTGGGTGAAAGAACTCACGTAAAAGTTGTATATCCCACTCTTGGTATCATTCCTAATAAAGGACTGAACAAGAAGTTGGGGTAGTCTGTATACAATGTGGTCGGCGGCTCTAGGTGGTCGAGCCACTGCATCTGGAACCCAAGACTCACTCCAAACCCTTGTATCTTGACCTGTGCCGATCGTTTTCCCTAAGCCCGATATGAGTAGAGGTTTTGATGCCATGATACTACGCCATCCATATGATGGTGAGTATGTACGTTTATCTTCCAAAGGAGAAGTGTGATTATAGTACCTTCCTTTTAGCACACGCGCTAATAAGGAGTTCGGGTAATGAATTAGTCTCCACAATTGTTTTGCAAGAAGCGCTATATTGAAATCATGAAGATCGCGAAAACCTAATCCCCTCAAATCTTTAGGGGTACATATCTCGTCCCATGCTATCCAATGTAAACCTCTGCTGTTTTGTTTTGAACTCCACCAAAAATTAGACGTTGTGCTCCTTAGTTTATTGGTAATGCCTTGTGGAAGCAAGTAGCACGACATAACAAAAGTCGGGACTGCTTGAGCCACAGACTTGACTTGAACTTCTTTTCCTCCTTTGGAAAGGAGTCTCGATGACCAAGTGTTAACTCGTCCATTGAACCGATCTTGTACAAAGGAGAATACTTTCATATTCGAGCCACCGATTTGTTCTGGTAATCCAAGATACATCCCCATGCCTCCTTCTGAAGAGAAACCTAAGACATTTTTTATATCTTGCTTCCGAGAATACTCCACTCGGTTTCCAAAAAACATCGATGATTTGGACGCATTTAGTCGCTGTCCTGATGCCTTCCCATATATATCTAGAATGTCCATGATCTCCTTGCATTGGCTTAATTCCGCCTTACAGAAGAAAAGGTTGTCATCTGCAAAAAGAAGGTGAGATATCTTTAGGCTCGCCCTAGCAACACGGAGACCTACAATCTTTTTCTCTGCTTCCGCTCCATTCAAAAGTGAGATCAACGCTTCTGTACACATGATGAACAAAAAGGGGGGAGAGGGGGTCTCCTTGTCTTAAACCTCTCTTTGGTAGGATTCTCCCTCTTGGTTGCCCGTTGACTAAGACTTGATATGAGACCGACGTGACACAACACATAATGAGGTCAACCAGTCTTTCATCAAAGCCCATCTTCAGCATCAAAGCTGTTAAGAAACTCCACTCCACTCTATCGTAAGCTTTGCTCATATCTGTTTTAATAGCCATGAAGTCTTCCTTACATCGATGGTTTGTCCGTAGGGCATGGAAGTTTTCTTGTGCTATCAGAATGTTATCAGTAATTAAACGTTTTGCCACACAGGCAGATTGTGTCTCTGAGATCAATCGCGGGATAACTCTCTTAAGTCTCTTTCATATAAGCTTAGATATAATCTTGTAGCTAACATTACAAAGACTAATAGGTCTGAACTCAGACATGTCTCGAGGTTTCTTCTTTTTCGGAATGAGACAGATATTGGTCTGGTTCAATAATGGCTCAAAACTACCCGTCGCAAAGAAATTTCGGACAAGTCTAATAATGTCTTGCCGCATCTCCCGCCAGAATTTTTGAAATAATTTACTAGTCATGCCATCTGGACCGGGTGCTTTATCCGGGTTAATGTCGAATAGAGCTGTTCTAATTTCTTGTTCCGACGGTTCCTCTAAAAGTAACCTATTGTCGTTACTGGACACCTTTTCCGACATAAAACGGAGGGAGGAGTCTAGCTCTGTTGGCGAGGAGGTAGAGAAAAGATCTCGAAAGTATTGAAAAACCACGTTCTCCACTTCGATTTCACTCTCTACCAGCTTCCCATGTTTGTCTTTGATACTAACTATCCGATTCTGAGCTCTTCGTTGTTTTGTAGTGGCATGATGAAATTTTGTGTTCCTGTCCCCATCTTTGTGCCACTGATCCCTGCTTTTTTGTTCCCATAAATAATTTTCTTCTCGAAAAGCCAAAATCAGTTGTCTCCTCAAATCCTCCAGTTCTTCTGTTGTGGTGAATTCATCGTCTTGTGCCAAGTCTATCTTATCATTTAACTCTTTAATCAAAATAGAAGAGTTTGAAGGATTTTGCTTTTTCCACGAACTAATTTTTTTCCGACATGAGGTAACTTTTTGATGAAAATTCCTCATTGAAATTTCATCAAATTGTCTCCATCCCGAAATTACCGCTTCCTTGAATCCCGGTTTTCCGATCCATCTCTTGTCGAAGCGGAAATTTTTCTGTGTCCTCCTAACACTAGACTGAATCCGTGCTAGGACCGGTCTGTGGTCAGATCCCCATAGTTGTAGAAATTCTACAACAGAATGACTAAATAAAGCATGTTATTCTTCATTTGCCACTGCTCTATCGAGTTTACATTTAATTTTCCCGGATCGTCTTTTTCCCACCCACGAAAATGAGTTTCCTTTGTAAGGGAAGTCAAGCATTCCACAATTTTCTAACATGGTTCGAAAAGGGAGAAAAGAGCTCTCTAAACGACGCCTTCCTCCCCTCTTCTCATGGTTTCCAGTGATCTCATTGAAATCTCCAATCATAAACCAAGCTTTACTACGTGTTGTACTCATGCGTGACAATCGTTCCCAAACCAGGTCTCGATGCCTAACAACAGGGTCACCATACACAAAAGACATGAAAATATCATGTCCTCAAATCTTGTTTCAATATCAATCATGTGAGCATCCGCATACAAGATAGTTACCAAAGGATCATCCATATAAAAAGTGCTAGACCACCACTTCGTCCACGAGGCTCAACTGTATAAACTTGATCATAACCATAAGATACTTGCAAATTTTGCAGCACATGTCGATTATTTTTTGTCTCTGATAGAAATAGAAATCTAGGAAGAAACAATGATCAAGATGTTCCTTCGTCAGATCGGTTCCCACTCCTTGACAATTCCATGCCACCGCATTCATTTTAAAATTATTGGTTTCAAGAGATTTATATGTATACTGGACACATCAATTTAGTCTTGGGATTTTATCCTTATCGTTTTAGAAAAATCATGGCTCTACCAATAGTCTCTTGGTTTCTAAGCTTGTAATGTTTTTGAGTTATGGTGCTATTGGGAACGGTTTCCTGTCTTGCTGCCGGCATCTTTGAGTTGTCGGTGAAGTTTTGGCGGATTGACCTCCGTTTCTCCAGTTCTTATGTGAATGGAGAGTTCAGTGTAAGGCTTTTTATCGAGGTTTAGTTTGGTCGCATGAAGTGCGTCGCTGCTGCCGTATCCGGAAGAGGAGGAGACCCTAGAGTGGTTCGAGCTTGTCGGGTTATAAAGTCTGGGTTCGTTGGTGTGGAGAGGAGTGCTCTCAGTTTGGTGTCGTCAGAGGTTGAGGTTATCGTTCGGTGGGCCGTGGGCGACAACGATAAATCCCGTTCAGAAGCACCTGAAGTTGTTGGGTTGATGCAAGCTTGGTGTGCTAGGTTCATTGTGAGTTCCATCGAATTTTCTTAAGTTAGTTGTGGAGTTGTATTTGTTCCTTTAAGCTGCCCCGGTGTGGGTTTAAGTTGCCTGTTCATGGGCTCTAGTTGCTGTGAATCAGCTGATGTATCAAACCTCGTAAGTTGTTCGTCCTTTGAATTAATATTATCAGACGGGAAAAAAAAAATATACTGGACACATCAACATCGGTTAAAAAACTAATGTGATGAGCCAGAATAAACTACTTGTTAATATGGAAACAATCCTGTATGCACTTTATCACCGGGATGTAAGACCTGCAAGCTTTGTTGCTGCAACCGTAGCTTTTATCGTAGCTACACGAAAATTTAATCACCACCAGAAAAAGAAATCTTGAGCCAAGAGATAGTAATTTTTTTATTTTTTTTTAACTACAAATCAGCTTTTGAAAATCCAAAATCTGAGAAAATCAAGTCATCATCTTCTTCCTCTTGCCCTTGAGACTGATTGGTTTGCATTATTATTCTTCTTTAGAATAAGATTCACAATGGTTACTCATTAACGAGAGTTTGGAACTACAAAGAGATCTCTGAAGTTTGTTAAACTTTGTTCAGATCGAAGAAAGCAAAACGTTTTAGTCACCCACGACTCATAAACGTTGCTTGTTTTGACAGTAAAATCAAATGATTCCCGAGCAGAACGGCGGAGCTCCGGCGAAGACCACCGTCCTTGTTAAGAGCTCGGACTTAACTTCTCTAGGAAAGCTAATTATCTTTAACTTGAAAAGGACCTCGCTAGATCTGGATTGAGAAAATGGAGAGAGCGAAGATGGAGGCGGTGGCTTTCACGGAGGTGGTTTCCAGCAAGATGGCCACCAGTGAAAAAATGAGGATTTTGGTGTCCAAACTTCACAGATCTCCGCCAAACTCTTCAGCTGCTAAGAGCGAGAGATGATGGGGAAGAATCAGTGAGGAAGAGACTATCCAGATCTGTTGTTTTCATGCCAAAAAGAGCCGGCACGGAGGAGCCGTACACTAGGTCCGTACTGTCGCCATTTACATCGCCCGCTTCAAAATATTATAAGAGTTTCTCATGTGACATTATCATTTTATCACTAGTACACTTTCAGTTTATGTTGTTGTAACCATCACTACTAGCTTTTTTAAAAAACATGACTACTAAAAAAATCAACAATAATAATAATAATAATTCTCATTTAACATTACAATAAGTAGAACTAAAAAACACTCCCAGTACCTATAGAGAAATCTCATACAAGAAAGCAAAGATTATACATAAACTAAAATCAAGAAACCCATATTTTAAATTATTTTATTAAGATATACGAGTCGAATAAAGTCTTAAGTAGCGACCCAAAACTGCTGCTGCTTCCAAGTAGTAAGCATTGGCTTAGGCTCACGACCATTCTCCTTGCATCTGCTGCTTAATCTGCTAAACTTTTTATTTCCATTTTTACCCTCTAAGTTCTCACTAGATTCCTCCTCCATGCCCTCTTCAGTTTCATCTTCTTCTTCTTCTTCCTCATGGTTGTGCCCAAGTAAAGAATTTTCCGGTGATAAACAGAGACGGAGCCTTCCTTCACCACGTTCCGCTATAAAGTTAGGAGGCTGAGACGAAACTGTCATGGCTTGAACAACAACACGACCATCTTCTCCTAGTGATCTCACCACACGATTATACTTTGATCCCTTAACAAAGTTTATCGGTGGCGGGAAACTTTTGATCGTTGATTTCTTGGCAGTGTCTTTTTCTTCTTCTTGAGGAGTAAAAGGAACCCTAGGAGTAGTGGTTGCTTGAAACGCAAGCAACAACAACTCGTCACCACTCTCGCTTCCAGTTTCGGACCCAAGGCTCTCAGTGCACATCTCTAAGCTTTTCTCACTCAGCTTAGAAACAGAGCGTTTCTCCACGGGGTGAACATAAGCTTTGTCCTCTACGTTTCGGACAATGGCAGTGATATCGGACATAGATTGCAGGAAACTCAACCCACCCATTTTGCCTTTTTGGGTGAAACTTTCGTGTCTTTCATTTTTGGTGACGGTTTTTTCTTGCGCTTGACAAATAACAACTGACATTTTTTTGTGTTCTTGAGAAAAACAGAGGATCCAAAATGAGAGAGTTTATGATTGTTCTTGAGATCTTTCGGTTTTTCTCGTTGGTTGGTTTTGATCAATGGAAATTTGGAGAGAGAGAGAGAGAGAGTGATTTCTTGTTTGAATTAAAAGAGGTAACTAAAAGGGAAGAGGGATGAATGTGAAAGAAAAGAGGGAGGTCTGAACAAGTATTTATAGTGGTGAGTCCACTTGCCACTGGATTCTTATTGGCTCATATTATTCCCAGCTCCATCTTTATTGCATGAACATATATCAACTGTTCGACCAAAAAAAAACACATATCAACTGGCTGATACCATCCAGCTTATGCTAGTTCATCTGCTAAGCCATTACTCCTTTGTGTTTGGTCTAACGGATATTATCCTGTATATCCATAAGTTCATATCATTTTGTATTATGTAAACCAATAGGGTCGGAATAATAGAATTATAAGCTTTAGTTGTCCTGTATTTAACAAATAATTAACATATCTTTAGATGAAAAAACAAAATATGATACTTAAAACATATAATAAAGACATTTTTAATATTCTCTGTAGCCCTTAGACGCATATTCGTCCTATCAAGAGCATCTCCAATGTAAGAATCCATTTTGTTGGACAAAATGGAGTAAAAGTGAAAATGGAGTAAAATTGCTCCAACCCTACTCCATTTCCCACTCCATTTCCCACTCCATTATGAAGTGATGAACAAACAAAAAATAAACTACTCCATTTATGGAGTAAATTTCATTATGGAGAAAGATATGAAGTTGAGTTGGAGCATTCCTTACTCTATATCCAATTTTACTCCATTTTAGAGGAAAAAATGGAGTTGGGACGGAGATGCCCTAATGGCTTTAACATTTATCGTGATTTTTAAATTGCCCAAGTATCTTTGAATATGCTCGAGTTAAAAGTTAAACACATCATTATTTTATTTAAGTAGGATTAAAAAGAGACTAAAACTTGCACCAGTTTAACTGGTTATCCTCACCACAAATCACATCGTTACAAAAAAATGATTTGACCTTGAAAATTAATCACAGAATTAAGCAAAAGAGAAATGAAAATGAAAACCAAAAAGACTGAGAGTACCAAACTGCCCTTATGGAAGAAAATTTCCAAAATCAATAATTGAAGAGAAAAAGAAACCACAAAAGGCAAGAGCCTCAAGTCCACAGCCTTCCTGGGACCTTTAGCTACACTTGCAACTGTAATGCAAAGTGACATGAACCTTAAACATAATTACAAATTTAATAACGATATATGTATTTTATGTCTTCTTTTATCCAATACCAAACCAAATTTTAACTGTATCCGCGGTTTTTACAGGTGTATATGCTTCGAAATTTTGTAAGGAGTAAGTCCATAATCAAACAAAAGCGGCAACATATTAGTTACCAATCAATAGTATATGTCCGAATCCTTGAGATTGTGTTTCTGATTTTGCAGCATCTATCAATATGAATACCATGTTGACAGTTTCCTAACACTTGTTGGTACATTGTGACCAGATTCAAAGAAAAACGGAAGTACAACATGCGAAAACCGAGAGCTATCTTCTTATGATTAATCTTACACCTCAAATGTAATGAATGATTCCAAAACATGTTTTGCCCTGTAATAGAAAACTTATGGGCATATGTTCCTGTCTTTTACGTGTTTTGAGAGCACGAATCAATGCTCTCGGGTTAGAGATGATCCTCCATGCAACCTAAGCCCGTAGGTTCTCAAAGAAGTAACAAATGTAGGGCCAGTTAAAGAACATAGACAATAAGCATGTCTCATACTAATAGAGGAGATCAGTAGTGACGTCTATTAAAACTATTTAGTTAATGGAACCAGTACTTTAAAAAGCTACGGGTAGTAGAAGAAGTTTCCATTTCAAGTGAGGAAAACTTTTCAAATCTTCATGTGTTGTGAAAGCAAATGTTGTTTGGTAATGAAATGTCGAAAAAAGGTTTGAGATGAAACGTGAGTAGTAACTTAGTGCTAAGTAAAGTTATAGAGCAGAATCTATACCTCATTTTCTCCCTGGCCATATGAAATTTCGCATTCGCCAATAGCTATCTTCAGTAGTTTCCTCTAACCAATCAGAGGAAGAGAAACTTTGAAACAAGAAGCAAAGCAAAGTAGGCTTTCTCTGCATCATCATCCCACTTCTGGTCCCCAAATGAAAAGGACAATCCAAAGCTAGATCCTCTCAAGTTTCTCTGTTTTTTAAAATTTACAGTAAATTTTTTTTTGTTAAGTCTATTTTAACTTTATGATCTTTAGCAACAAAGGAAGGTGGAATCTATTTCATGCCTACACAAAAACAGGTCAACTGGAAACTTTCTTCTCTTTCCCAAACTTTTGACCATACTTAATAATATTCTCCCAATTGTTTATTAAAATAATCAAAAGGTTTGGCTAGCAAGCATACATGTCATTAGTTAAAAAAGCCTATGACTTCGATTAGAGAACTAAAAGGAGCCTATGAAGAAGCTTTTATATAATGTTAGTCCAACGTTAATTCTAATTAATTCCCACTATTAAGCATTAACTAAGGTTTATACCACTAATTCTGGACTTTAAAACTTTTGAACCAATCCTTAACTAGAAAAGAAATTTATGCGCTTTTGTCTTTAGAAATTATAGCTAGCATATGCTGAGGATTACTCCCCATGGAAACCTATACTAAGAATTTTATACATATTTAATTCACTAAGTCAAAAGATTAGTACATTAACAACAAAGTTAGATGCTCTATGCGGAAAACCGATTGCATATGAATGTATTCAAACTATTCATGTACTCCAGATGAATATAAAATCCTAATAGAAAAAAGTGTGTCAACTAATATACTAACCTGTAATGAGAGGTACATGTTGTGCAGGTCAAAGAGGAGCTTCCAGTTTATCCATCCACTTGTATCACAAACAATCTGAAAAGAATTACAAAATATAATACCAAAGTGTCATGCCCATCTACTAAATCGCATTCAATAAAACTGACTCCATTTCACTCGTCGAAATTGGTACGTCTTATTCATTATGACAACACATACACTTGTCCCCAGTGAACAATGTAAATGACATTTCGTTGGGGCAACTAAAGTCTCATCTTAATACATGAAGGTTATCAATTTCAACTTGTAGCAACTGTAATTTACTCCTAATATCTGATAGTTCCTTCTGGATGCCTAAAAGACGATCAAGTCTTAGCTGAGCTTCTTCTCGGTAAGGCTTGGCAACAATATTCACAAAGTTTACTAGATTATTTGTTGCATCCGAAAGATCCTTTTGCATAGCATCTTCGAGTTGTTGAGCCAACGCATCAGCCACTTTATTCACCTTACCAATTATAGCTTGCCTGCGATATGGGAAGTTTGCTATAGCCACATACCTGCCATATAGGTTATGTTATATACAAACAATAGTCTCTAAAACATCATAATATCTCATTGGTTGCAAGAAAAAACACACTACGTGATACAAGAAAGCAGAGTAATGAAGAAATTCAGAGAAGTGTTACCCTCCAGCAGAGCAAAGGCCAAGAGCAAGAAGATCTTCCAAAGTAGTGGGTAGCACTGAGGTTAGAAGTGATGCAGAAAGTCCTGCAGCTCCAAGCCCACCAACTGTCACAAAGAACTAAAAAAAGAGCAAACAAAATCATGTCAAAAGAATCACATGACTGATTGTTGAAGAATCTAACAAGGTATATGGACTGAACATAGAACACAATTAAACAATGATAAGAGATCGAGACACTCGACTGAATTATAGTATATTAAGAACATGTAAGAATTTAATATTTGAGACTCACCACTTCTCGAATATCTTGTTCCAACCGTTTTGATGTGGTTCCGGCACTCAAGTTCTGGATGGTTTTCAAGCTGAATTTATCAGTTTTCCGAAGCAAGTCGTATGTGTCTATGCCCAGTTGAGTTTTTGAATTGACATATTGTGGCCATTTGTTTTCAAATGATTTCAAGGACAGACTCCCTTCCCGGGCAGTATTGGATTGTAGCCATTCACCATATTTTCCAAGTAGGTCCTGCAACCAGTAGAGTGTTCAAAAATGAAGGCTTAGTTAGTAGCCAGACACCAGCATCAGGTCAAAATAAGACAAGAAGGACACGACTTGACTTATGCATGAACAAAAACTATATCTCAGATGTTGGAGTATATGATCTTTGGAGTAACAGACTTACTTGAGCATTTGAGAGTGCTGGAGCGAGTATTTCTCCATTAACTTTGGATGTAGCCGCTACAGAGGCTGAGTTTTCCCCTTTAAACACGTAAGAGATTGCAAGATCAAGACTTGATAGCCGCAGGGTAGATTCTATTAGATCAACAACTTGCAATCTGGCCTTATCAATCTGCAATCATGGTTTGACGATAAACACAAGAAAAATCCAAGTTAGAACAACCCAATTTCCTCCTACGTGAATCAATAAGATATAGCTAATAGAATTTATACCAATGACAGAGCCTGCCTTCTCCAAGATATGCTCTCATATTCCAGCGTGAGTGCGTATTCTTTAGTACGATTGATAATCTTGTCTGCTGAAGCCAAATCTTCCCTAGCAGCTACGCAATCTTGTATAACAAGAGATTCCACAGAAGAAAGGAGGCGCTCTGCAATTGCAATAGGTGTCTCCAATTTAAGCCTTATTCTCTCCATCCCGGTGGCAGTTGAGCTATCTAGGAAGCTGTACAGAAATTTCTCAAGTTCATTGAAGCTCTGGGTTCTCCACTTAGAATCGGGATCAGAGACCTCTAGATCATCTCTGCCTACCAAAGCTGCTGCTGAAAGCTTCGCCTCAAGAGCAGACCGTGCGGACACAGGATACAATATCACATTTTCTGTGTTAAGCAACTTTTGCGTATTTTCTTTAACAAACGAGATAGCTTCCTCAAGCTGCATCATAAAAAACAAAACGTAGTCAAGAAAAACCCAAGACTACATAAACTATCAAGAAATGGACATAATCTTGTTTCTGGTAAACCTCACGAGTATCACGGTAGATATCAGATTTATTCAGGATAAACACAAATTTCTTTTTCCACTGCTGGGTATACCGGAGAAACGCAACCTGACAAACACAATGACATGAATATCAGCCTACAGAACAGAAATGACAGCAGGAAACTGACGAGGTAGAGAGTTCAACATTATCCTTAATATTGTTTATATTAGTACTAAATAGATATATGCAGTTAACCTAGTGATAACTTCCCCTTCACTACACAAAGTCTTGATGGTGTAAATATTTAACCAGCTACTACTTAAGGAGATGCGTATTGAGTAAAGCCAACAATAACTAACATGCCAGTCAAACAGTAACATCTACCTCACTTTCAGTTAAAGGACGGTCAGCAGAAAGAACGAAAACAAGCAGATCTGCACGTGGAACAAATTCTTCTGTAAGACGTTGTTGCCTTTGAAGGATCACATTAGTTCCAGGTGTGTCAACGATATTGATCTGCTCGAAAAAAGAACAACACAAGTCAATTTCTCCAAATAATTACAAAATTCAGGACTGCCAGGGAAATTTTTCGAATGACTCACATCCTTCAGTATTGGTGCAGGAAGATAGCAGATGTATTGGCCGTCTGGATGCCTTTGGCAACGTTGTTGCTCCTCAGATTCTAAGTCAGAGTAGCACAGAAAAGTGATTTCATTGGTGGTGGGGACTACACCCTCTTTGAGGTATCTCTTCCCAAGAAGTGCATTGATAACAGTTGATTTTCCGGAGTTAAATTCCCCCTAGTATCATCAAGTTATGAATGAATTCCAATAAAATGCGTATCCATACACTAACTACTTTGAATCATAAAAGCAAATTGTCCTGCTTTAAAAACCCGAAATATAAATAGATAGAAAACTACTAGTTGAAATCTTTCAGAGAACCCATGCAATGAATCAAAAGTTTAGCAAAACATGCTGAATTTTTTTAAACTTCTAACCACTAAATAGCTAGGAGCCTAGGAGAAAAGCATACTAACAAGTCACAAGAAAGCGAGAAAACTATGTCCTTTATCAGAGAGTACAAATTACAATTAAGAAGCATGTGAATTGTCTAGCAAAGATCTATCTACTGCTGGCAAAAGAGTAACTAACAAATGTTTTTCATGAATAAAGAGCTAATACCAATGCATATCCCTGGAACCACAATTTGACGGAGTTGAGTGCAGAATTACCACTATAACCATCAAAAACGGCTCATCAATCCGGGAAACTGCATCGACCAGTAGGGAGACTTCTTCCATCTGTTATTGAAAAACAGTCCAAGACGCAAATTAAACCACGTTATGGTCGCAAAAAAAAATTAGACTCTAACCATTTCAGAAAAACTGACTACCAAATGTTGTAAATAAAAATCACCAGTGGAGCCGCCTTGTGGATAATTTCAATAGTCTCCCTCAAAACTGATTTCTCCATTTCTATAATTTCTTTCTGCTTGTCCTCTAATTTGACGAAACCAGTAGCACCATGTTTCTCCTGAAGGTCACTAGCCTCAACCAATGGTGTTTCGTTCTCGTTAACATAAGAAGCTCCATCAAGAAACTGGCGAAGAGCAACATCCCTGGAAGAACGCAGATCATTCAAAGATACAACGAAACCAGATGCTCCTGATTTGAGTAACCGCAACTCTTCCTTATCTTCTCCTTTGCTTCTGCAAGTCACAAAAATGGGTATCTTCACGCTCTTCAACAAAGAATCAGCCACTTGCTGATCTTCACCAGATCCAACAAGTATGAGGAAATCAGCACCCTCAGAGGTAGAGGCAGTTAGAGCAGAATCAACATCCTTCACAATCCTAGCCACCAAAGGGAGAACCACCGACTCAGAATTTGAACCCATCAAAGTGTTCCTCGCTACTATCGCCGGAAGACCTGTACATAATAGCATTTGTTAAACAAAAGCTAAAATTGAAATTGAAATTGAAATTAGCTATACCTTCGTCGGAGAGAGCGACACCACTCGCACCAACGGCGGCGGCGATATCAACGCGTTCGGCGATCAAGAGGTAAGCACGGCCCTTGACAAGTGACTTCAGCAAACAAGCCGCCTCGTAGAGCTTACCGGCGGTATCTCCGCCGTCGAGCACGACGATCTGGACCGATTTGGTTAACGCGCGGTCGATTAAATCAAGAGTCTCGTCACGGTTCCCGCTCATAACCTCATCCGCGTCGAGGCGGAGAAGTAAACCGGGAACAGCGAGCTCGGGACGCTTGTAACCGCCGGGATAAAGAGTTCGCGGCCTAGAGGGAGAAGTCTGATCGGCGGATTCAAGCGAAGCGTTTCTGATTGAGAGAGAGGAGAGGCGCTTGTGACGTGGAGGAGAAAAGGAAGATAAGCGAATGCACCGGCGAGGGAACGGTGGGAATGAAGCGGAGATGAGTAACGGTGACGTCACACATGGGCGTTGAGAGAGTAGAGTTCTCATGGAGAGAGAGATTTCGTCTTGTGTTTCTGATTAGTTTTCTTATCTCTAAAATATCCGTTTGGCCCATCAGAGGAAACTATACGACGAACCGCGCCATTAAATTAAAAAAAAAAAAAAAAAAATCAAATTAAATTAAAATTTTGTGTGGGGAATTTTTTTTCTTAATGTAAATACAAAAACATGACGAAAACAAAGGGACATAGTCATTTTGGACACTGAATCATACTCTAGTTCATCAGGAGGAGTAATGGGTCTCTTGAGAGGAATCACAGACTTTTTATCTACATCTCTTGATAATGCCTTCCTCATATCTGTGTTTAGATCTTAAAGACAATGAATAAGAAAGCAAAGGCTATTATAGATTAGAGAGATGATGGAATCAACAAGCCTCTTCTCACCTAACCCATCTTCCTCCCCTGAATAATAGCGTAGAACCCGTCTATAGATTATGTACCCAAGCTGCCAAAAAATGAAGAACACAGGAAAATAGTCGGGCCATCTCGCCAAGTAGGTCATATAGAATGACATATTGAACTGTTCCAATTAAAGAAAGAAACTAATCAACCAGTGCCTACAAAAGGAAGAATAACTGATTACTGTTTCAGTGAGGTGGTCGAGGTGAAGCGGAGAAGGTCGTTGCAGCTGAATCTACGAATCGTCGTCATCTTCCTTTTTTAAATGGGCCAGTTAGAAATCTATCTAAGCCCATTTACATTCGGGCTTAAGACAACGATTACGTCATATATAATTTGTTATTTGAATTATCATCCATCACCAATCAATCTCCCGATGGATCTGCTGAGGCAAGAGATTCTGAAGAAAAGGCAGAGTCTTTCCGAGGAATCCGGTGGAAAGAAGTTCTACAAGCGATCCGAGATCGAGCAGAAGAAACTCCAGAAGCTTCGCGAAGAAGAGCGACGCGAGCATGAGCTCAAGGCCCAGCGTAGAGCCGCAGCTGATAACGGTGGAAAATCATCTATTTCTTCATCTGCTACAGCTATGGCTGATTCCAAACCCTCCGCATCGGACGCCGCTGATTCCAAATCCCTAACCGACGAGAAGAACATCGAAACCCTAACTCTCCCAAGGCAGGAAGTGGTTCGCCGATTGAGAATCCTCAAGCAGCCGGTGACTCTCTTCGGGGAGGACGGTCAGGCGCGCCTCGATCGACTCAAGTACGTGTTGAAGGAAGGGCTGTTCGAGGTCGACAGCGACGTGACCGACGGGCAGACGAACGATTTCTTGCGTGACATATCTGAGCTGAAGAAGCGGCAGAAGAATGGTATCATGGGGGATAGGAAGAGGAAAGGTAGAGATGAGAGAGGGAGAGAGGAAGGCGACAGAGGGGAGACTAGGGATGGTGAGCTTAGTAGTGGTGGTGAGTCTAGTGATGTTGATGCTGATAAGGATTTGAAGCGTTTGAAGTCTAACTTCGAGGATCTTTGTGATGAGGATAAGATTCTTGTGTTCTACAAGAAGCTGTTGATTGAATGGAAACAGGAGCTTGATGCTGTGGAGAACACTGAGAGGAGAACTGCTAAAGGAAAGAAGAATGTAGCCACTTTTAAGCAGTGTGCTAGGTATCTTACTCCTCTCTTCAACTTATGCAGGAACAAGGTATAAAGCAAAATCATTTTCTTTTTTCTTACAAGTTCTTCTTGCTTTTGCTTGCTGTTTCTGTCTGAAACATTGTGTTAATGAGAACGCGTAGCAAATTGTTATGTAGATTATCTATGTTTTAATCGAATAAACTATGTTGATCAAACTTAGTTTACTTAGGAGCACAAATGCACAAACGAGCTTTCAGTAAGTCCAATGCTACATAGACACGTAGAATCGCAAGTAGCACTTTGTTTCTTTACTAATTATATAAGAATGCACCTTGAAATATTTGTCATTGAAGCCTCTCTTATCTGCATTTAGTTTAGTCTAGAAGATTTTGGTGCATACCTGTCTTATTAGGGTAGATTTACTCTTTGCATTGAAGTTTTGTGAGCTCTTATGTACTTAAAAGTTGCTGTGATGGCTAACAAATTGCAGGGTTTGCCATCTGATATTCGTCAAGCTTTAATGGTGATGGTTAACCACTGCATAAAGCGAGACTACCTCGCTGCAATGGATCACTACATCAAACTAGCCATAGGAAATGCACCATGGCCCATCGGTGTGACTATGGTTGGTATCCACGAACGTTCCGCGCGAGAGAAGATTCACACCAACAGTGTTGCTCACATCATGAACGACGAGACCACTCGCAAGTATCTCCAGTCAGTTAAAAGATTGATGACATTCTGCCAAAGACGTTACCCAACTATGCCTTCTAAAGCCGTTGAGTTCAACAGCTTAGCCAACGGAAGTGATTTACAGTCGTTGCTCGCTGAGGAGAGGCATTTTGGTGGTGCTCGCGCACAAGTCTCGGAAGAGAGACTCCGCCTCATGCCTTCTCAGAACGACAGCTAGTGTTACATCTTTACTGTGTTTTGTTGTTTTAAACCATTCTCAGATAATTTACGAAACGTCAGAACTCTGTTGTTTGTTATCTTATAGAGTATCTTCTTTACTACATGTGGGTGGTTTTGTTAAAACTGTGAGAACAACGTTTTAATTTGCATTTTCGATTGAATATCGTTGCGCCAACAAACAAAAGAGTTACAATGATCAAAAATCACAAAACAAAACATTAATCATAAGCCAGAAAAAAAGTTCAGCAAATTGCAATCACTGTGTGGGTTTCTTATCATTTCTGTTGTTTTTCCTGAACTCTCTATTCTCTTCAGAGTATTGCTTCTTCACCATAAGGCTGCACATTGCTGCCCTCACAGCTTCTGCTGCAGCACTCATCACACTCTCTTCTATTGAAACTTTACCTTGCAAATGCTCCAACAGTGTTGTCCCTCCAGGAACCTGCTCGTCTTCAAGGACTGAAGATGGTTCAGCTTCAATGGGCGAGATGAGACGAACCCTTGTATAACCAGGATGGTTTGAACCATTCGAGGCTCCTGATACCATCCATAGTAACCTTGTTGATGTGCTAAAGGAGATACTTGTGGGGATGAAACTATCTCCAGGGATTTTAATCACCTAAAAGATATATATTACACAGTTAAAAACTGTGGTTCATTTACATGGTTTTGCTAACAAGTGTCATCATACCTTTGTAATGGAGAGAGTATGGGCTGATAAATCACAGTGTAGCAATACTATTCCTTGAAAACTGCGTTTTAACATAAGTGGAAGTAATCAAACATTTGATATCTTGAAAGAACCGTATGCATGCTAAAACAAAACAGACTTGCCTTTGAATAGACACTGCTGCAAGAGAAGAATTTGGGAGTGCGCTTATATCGGTAACTGTGACTTGCGTTGGCTCACTTTCATTAGACTCTAAATGTTTTACCTTCAATAAGCAAACATCAATTAGAAAAAAAACTATGATTTCTCTAACGAATGTCAAAACTACATAAGTCATAACCAAGAGTTCCAAATGACAAATTGACGGGAAGAATGATTGAAATGTTTTACCGTTGGACTAACGTCACATGTGTCCAGAAGAGACCCAGATGTAATATCCCACAGTCGAACCTAAAAGGTTTCAACATCAGTAGCAAGGAGTCTAAACTATACATTAATAGAGACTTCAAGACCACTTACACTGGAATCTCCACTTCCAGACATGAGGTATCCTTGAGTAAGCTCTGAGTTCTGAACAAAGGTTATGCAGGTGACGAACCTATCAAGAATTTAAGACAAAATGATACATCAGGTGTTAATTATTCAGTACTCAATGACGCTCCAAGAAACCAAACATTAGATTACATGTTGTTGCTTTAAAGTCTCACTTACTCTGTATGTCCAAGACAAAAGCTCTGTATTTCATGAGCCCCTTGTAGAGGCTTCTTAGGAAAAACAGTCACCTGAGATGGCAAACAAACATAATCACTCACAATAAGAGCAATAATCCGAACAAAAAAGGCATGACACTGTAATTAGTGGACTAGACTAGCTTACCCTGATCTTAAAGTCTCGATCTGCACTAAGAATATATCGACCATCTGGGGAAAACTCCTATGAACAAGAACAGATCAGAATGAGTGACAAAGTAAGCTAAAACTTGAGCTTATTACAAGAAGAAGACCCTCCTTGACCAAACTTGATCTTACCAAGCTAGTAATAATGCTACAATAATGGCAAAGCAGCTGCACACCCTTTTTGCTAGGTAAAACTTTACCCTCATTGATCCCATCCAGGTTTACCACCCACACAACACCAAACTTGTCCGCATAGCAAACATATGAATCGTCGCTGCTTATGGCAACCGCGGTAACTCTCTTTTCAGAAGATCTGTCAATATTAAAATTATATATTAGATTAATGCAATTTAAGTTGGGTTTTAGAGAAACATAGAAGCAGCACAATTCTTAGAGCCTAATCTATATTTGTTACTAAACTTACATGGTGTTACGACACTGCCAAGGCCAAGAATCAGCAGACCAAATCTTAACGAGCTTGTCATCGCCTGCAGAAGCAAAAAGCTTCCCACTTGAACCATATCGAATAGCTCTAATGGAATCCTTGTGAGAAGGTCCATCAGATTCATCCACCAAACTAACTGGACGGCCCTCTCTGGACAAAAACATTTTTAGTGAGATAACTGAACATTGCTATATTCAAAGTTTAATCCTTTTAATTTAAAGATTATATATTGGTGATTTGAGTTCACAGGAATCAGCTTAAAATTTGAATGAATCAATGAGCTTACATAAGATCGAATACACGAAGAGCCGACCCGACAGTGACAGCGACAGACTTCTGAAATGGATGAACGGATATCAATGCAGGAGCGACCTCGTGTTTGGTCTGCCTTTCTCCTTCTTCTTCTATATGAGATTCTTCCATTGTTACACAAACTGAAGAAAGTGATGTTAGGGTTTAAGCAGCGTTGTGGCGTTATTAAGATTCAGCAAATGGGCCACGCGTATCGGCCCATTAGCAATATTTTTGGTTTGTTTTGCTGAGTTTCTCAGTTCCAATTGTATAAATAGATGGGATTAGAAAGGAAGATTACAAGCTTTACAGAGGAGTGTGTATTGTGTACAGTATGGTTGTACAAAGGATATTAGCTAAGATTCTGATATCAAAACATACAGCATTTAAGTTTATCTTTATAAAGTTAAGTCAGAGATTACAATTACAGAACCAAACCTCACATATGCCCCAATGAATTTCACCAAAGTGCAAGAAGAGATGTTTGAATTTGCAAAAAAAATGAAGCCATTAGTAACTCTATAAAAAGCTGACACAACTCAAGAAGAACTGCTTCCTTGTTGTTGTAGAATCAGTATTGAGGTGTGTAAGGGTAACTAGGTTGGTTTTGGTTTGGCCTTAAATTTGTGTGTCCTTGCCTACCTCCTCTTGAGTATTGGTCCCACATCATCTGTTCTTCCATCAACATTCTCTGTTTCTTCTTCATATCATTCATCTGCACATAATGTGGCGGCGCAACCACCAATGACGCTGCAAATGGATCCATCGGTACCGGACCATTGCTGCTTCCATTAGCCGTTGCTGGTGCCGGAAGTGCCAACATCGTGGCTATAATAGATCAAAAAAATTCATGTCAAATTAGTAGAATTCAAGAAAAAAAAACACAGAGCAAAGTAATGTTTCTTTTTAAAAAACCTGCTGGTCTTCCTGCAGAACCAAATGCCACACTGCTTGCGCTTCCACCGGCTCCATAAGCCGTTGAGGCTTGCACTGCGGCGTTCACAGTACCGTGCTGATACATTCCGTTAAGCAGCAGCATATCAAAGCCTCCTCCGAGCTCCGTCTTTTGTCCCGATAAGTTTGTAGCAGATTGCACCAAAGCTGTCTCCCAGTCCGCTGAATCATCGTCAAACGCTTCCCATCCAGGACCCGACGCCGAACCGGAACCGCTGGTGTAAGGGCCGTCGAATAAAGCCAATGCTAAGCTATCTCCTCCAGCTCCCCCAGCTACTACATTATCCCCAAGATCCAGTAAATCACCAACTTCTTCTTCTTCTTTCTTTTCCTCTGTTACCACTTCTTCTTCCTTTGCTTCTTCCTCACGCTTCTCTTCTTTTGGTGGAGGTGCAGGTAAGGCCTTGATCGCATTCATATCTTCTTGCTCCTCATTCACTTCCTCTGTTCTCTCATCATCATCATCTTCATCGGCTTCAACAGAGTTTGATTGCTTCGTCTCTTCTAAAGAGGACTTGTCTCTTATAAACTCATCCATGAGATCAAGCTTCGTCTGTGTGATCTTCTCTATCTCTGGATACTCTGAAGACCTAGCGATCCCCATGTTCTTACACCAAGAATAGAACTGATCTAGCTCTTCAAACTGTTTTGAGACACGACAGAAAATGTCATAGACCTTGATCGAATCGGGAATGTCCAACTCCATGAACCGTTCGATCAAAACGCCCATTATCTCAGTTACATCGTAATATATCTTGAAACTCTCCTTCGCTATCGGATACAGGGCCACAATCACAACTCTGTTGTTCCTCGCGCTCTCTATATATATATATATATAACTTGTTACGCAAGAAACAAAGCAGAGATTGAGTAAATTAATATAATTTTATACATTACCTGTTGGACGACAAGCCAAGAAACGGTCGAGAAGTTGCTGCAAATGTTGTATTCTGGTGAAAATCTGCTCTGTTTTCATCTCGGCGATGGGCTGTGACCTAACCACTATAGCCGTAGAGAGATCAGCCTCGGAGTTGTCTTTCTTGTCTTCCACGGCATCTCCTCCAACGCAGTACACTCCTCGCTTCCCATGTCTCGTTTGCATCCTGTAATCAAGCCTTTCGTCTAGGTACAACGCGTAAGTCCTTACAAAAGCAGAGCAATCCCAAGAGTTAGACCTAGAAACATCCCTAAAGTCAGACATGTTGAGAAGTCTTGTCCCACGGCGAGTAGCGAAGAAGATCTCTTGCTCGTAGGCTTTGTCTCCTTCCGCTAAGAGACGTTGGATCAGGATCAAGGTTTTGAGAGCGACGGTCCAGCATTTGGTTTTGTTAAGGCGTTTTGAAAGCGTGTTGACGCATGCGTTGATGTAGTTGCGTGAGTAAGAAGTTAGGCTGAGAATCTCTCTTATGTATTTCTCTTCCGCTGGATACTCTTCGTGACGAGTCGCTTTGACGATGGCTACGTCAAGCTCTGATAAAGAAGCGCTACGACCGTTGACTTTGGCTAGACCGACGCTGGTTTGGTCCTTCACGGCGCCTATGGCTCGTTTGAGCTTACTCGAGCCCATTTTTGTGATTTATTACAATGTATGTTAGAAAAAAGTTAGAAAACTAATGATAAAGACAAATATGTGAAGAGAGAAAAGGGAAGAACGAGAGGGGTGTTTTGTTTTTTTTTTTGTTCTTGTTTCCTCGTCGTCTCCTTTTTTTCTCCTCTATGTTTTTTTTAGTTATTGTTAGTTTGTTGTCTTCTTCTTCTTCCCTCTATATTTTTGGTTGTTTCGTCAATGTTGTTTCTTTTGGTGTTCGTTGTTTTTAGCATGCATGTCGCCGAGATTTTTGCCGGTGAGAAATAACGCCACGTGGCCTTTATTACCCGTAAACTGAGTTTTAGTTTTGTACTAGAAGGGTGTCGGCGCTTCTTATTTTATTGCTGTTAGATATGATTTTTTGATGATGTAATTAAGTGGTCAGTCTTATTTGTAAAGAGAACTATTTGATGTTCTATTGTGTTATGTAGTATTAAATAATATGTTAATATATCATGTGTTTGTTTTTTAATAATACGTTGTTGTGTGTGTAATAGTATTTGTGTGGTGAAGTGAGCTTCTAATGTAAATTATATTGAATTTTAATAACTTTGCATTTAGGCATTTGTTAATTTTAAGATTGATGGTTTTAGCGTCAGAATTGTATTTTAATTTGTCACATTTTTGAACATTACTCTTTTAAAATGTTTTTTGCCCACTCTCCATATTTTGACATTGAGCCGTCCCCATCTATGTAATTCGCTTACCTTTCCGGTGTGCGGTGCTTCTCGCCATCACTGAGAAAAGATTCACCTTTGTGTTCTTGTTTTTCCTTACATTCATCTCTTGTGATATTATCTGGTATTTGTTATAGATCATGCTTACAAATTCCCAATTGTGCGGTTGTTTTTCACTATGTTGTAGGTTGTTTTGGTCAATATTGGTCCTCTTCTTTTTTAGATTTTGGCTAATTTTAGGAACTACATCTCGTTGGGTTGGGTTGGAGTTCAGTTGTCTTTGATGTTGTCTTCCTCTCGTTGACTTGCCGTCGACAGTCTCTGCTCGTCTTGGTTTTCAAGATCTGGTTTTTGGTGATTTGACTTCTATGCTCTTTTTTATAGCTCGAGGATGGCTCCACGGTTTGATGATTTTTTTCGTCTCCTTTTATATCTTTGTTCTCTCATCTTGTTGCACCTTTCATTGCTGCTCGCTTCTCTGGTGGCTCTTTTTTCGCCATATTCGCTACTCCAGGTTTGGATAGTGTTTTCTTCTGTGTATGCTTTGTGTGCTTGGAAGGTTATTTCTAGTCTAAAGTTTGAGCTCTTGTTTTTCGGTGGTAGGCTTCTATTCTCCTCCCTCAGGTTGTTTCTTTTCTTCTCTTGCTTTCCTTGGTGTAGGTGTGCAGAGTTAGTCTTTGGAGCTTTGGTCTCTTCTACTTAGAGCTTTGTGGTTCTTCGCTGGCATGAACGTCTTGTATGTGTTTGTTTAGTTTGTGAGGTGCTTCTTACCTTTTAGCAGGTGGTTGTGATTCCGGTGCTTGAGGCATGTGTCTTCTTGTTTCGTGGTGACTCTGGTCTCCTGGTGATTATTCTTTCTCTCACCTTTTTGGGGTTTTTGGGTTTTTTGGGTTGGTGCTTGATCACGTTCCTTTGAGCTCGGAGGAATGCTTTGTCTTATATTTTACTCCCTCTGTTCCAAAATAGATGATGTTTTAGAAATGTTATGATGTTTCAAAATAGATGATGTTTTGATATTTTATATTAGTTTAAATTTTATCGAAAACTGTGTGACCAGTGATGTTTTATATTTATTTTTAAGGATTTGATGAATTAATTTTGGTTTATATTTTTAATGTTTTTTTAGAAAAAAAGTGTATACCTTAATTCTTGTGCATACACTCAAAACATCAAATATTTTGGAACAGAAGGAATATCCTTTTATCTTTTCTAACATCTGCTTGTTCTATCCATGATATTATTGGTACGATGAGATAAGTTAGTTTTCTTTGTTGATCTTTTTCCAGCTCCAAACTTTTATTGAGTTAGTGTTACTATAGTATTTGGTTTTTTTTCTTTTGGTCGTGGAAGTTGTAGGTTTAGATTATGTGTTGTATTCTAGTTTTTTCTTATTAGTTTGGTTATTTGTGGAAGTTGTAGGGCAGTTCTGAGCGAAGTGACCTATCTTATCACATCGGTAACACTCAACCTTTGATGCGTCTCTCTCTTGCCTATAATATCCGTTTTGTTGATATCCAAATCTACCACGACCTCTTCCTCGATATCCATACTGACCGCCTCTTCCCGAATCATACCTCTCCTGTTGTGATTGGGAGTTGTGATTGGGAGTCTGCATACATAAGTTTATCTTGGCTTTGCTCGTCATGCTTCTTTTTTTCCTCATCATGAATCCTCTCCTCGTAAAATAATAGAAAATGGTAAAATAACAAAAATAATAGAAAATATTTAAAATTATTTATTTATTTTTTTTATTTTTTTATTCATCTTGAATTTTAGTGACCAATAAAATAAATTATCAAATTTTATACAAAGATGGTTAATATTAAAAGAGTAAATAGTGCATAATTAGAAAGTACTTCGCTAAATTGCAATAATCTATAAGAAAAAGAACTTAAAATGTAAAAAACAAATATATGAAAGACACATGTCATCAAACTCCCTTGCCACTTGTCATAAGAAGAGAAAAAGCTAACTTTATATATAAAGATTTACCGTTAACTAGGTGTTTTCCTGCACCATGTGCAGTGATAAAATTTTAAATTGTATTTAAAAATAAAAATTTGTTAATATTTTAGATTTTATTATTTTAAAATAATATTTTAAATTATATTCAAGTTATATTTAAAACTATAATTTACATAGATTTTCATTTATTTATTTTGGTTAAGATAAATTAAATTACTCTAAAACAGTAAAATTGACATAATTGTTTTTTATAATTATCAAAATTAAAAATTAAAATTAATTCCTAAAATTTGTAGATATCAAAAATAAACAAATGATATTACGATTAAAAATTTAATTTTTTTTAAAAAAAGATTGTATAACATTTTGAAAATATTTTTTAATAATAAAATTTTAATGATTATAAAAATATATTTAAATACTATTTCGAAATTTTAAAATCTTTTATATTTCCCTTGTCATATTATTTAATGATATATTTAAATAGATTTATTTTAGTGCTGATTTATGTGTTATTACCATATTATCAAAAGTTACAAAAATTGAAATTAACATTAAATGTAGTTGTCCATGTCACTTTTAACCATAAGTTGTCATCAATTTTAGTATGACATGTCATATTTTTTTTGTGAGAGTGATTATGGAGATGACATGTGTAAAATCAATGGGAAAGAGGAGAGATATTGATTAAGGTAACTAATCGTTCGACCACTTACAAAAAACTTAAGAACCGGGCATCTCTCTCTAAACGCTCCAACTTCTCTCTAGAAACACAAAAGAAATTGAAACTGCTTTCGGTGACCGGTGAGCAATTTGCCACCGGTCGCCACCCCCTTCTTTTGTTTTTTTGTCGTGTATCATATTATAACTACTTTTCTCGATCTATGAGATCGATTTCTTTGTTCGCTATGGCGATGTTCCTTTCGCGTAGGCGAGTTTTGGTGTGTTCAATCTTAACTGGAGCAAAGCTTCAAGGATGGTCTTCTTTGTTCTCCAGTGAAGATTGATTATAATATATTAAAGGCTCCTCTTTCGCAGTTTATCCAGATCCCGTTTGCTTAAGTTGGGTCTCCTCTTTCCTCTCAGATTTGCACTTATTCCTTCTTAAAAGGAATCAATCTCTGCCCATTTGATGTGGAGTCGTTATATCGACTTTATGGTAGAGTCTCCTCGACAGAATGGAAGAGGTGATGTTGGAGTAATATTGGTTGAATCTAATGGAGATTTAGATGAATTGGCACCTTCTCTATATTGAAAGTGGTCCAATAAAAATCTTTTATTGGGTCATCCAAATCTTCCCTGAGTTATTATCTGAAGTCTGATGGAGATTTGTACTCAAGTGACGGTTTAGGCGAAGAATGGAGATTGAGGAGTTCATAACCGTGCTCGGCGGCGACACCTCTTCAGATCGAGTTTGCCGGCGGAGCTGCTTCAGAGAGCTTCTCTCTCCATGCGGCGCTGCGTTTTAGACACGTGTCATCTCAATTTGTGGTGTGGCTTCATGCATATCAAGATGAAGACGCGTGGCAGAGCTTTTCTTCTTAGCAGACGCGTGGAATTGGAGTGGCAAGTCTACGAACTCAAGAGGATCTGATGGGATTAAAGTGGGCCGGACTGTATTGATTTATTGCTTTTGAGTATGTATTTTATAACCGAGCCTTATGAACTTCTGACGTAAAATGCCCGGCTTCTCTAATAAAAAGAGAATGTTGACAAAAAAAAAAGGTAACTAATCGTTCTCGGTTTAAGTAATTTTATACGCTAACGTAACGCGCCTTTAATAGTTTTTACTACTTGGTAAAAAAAAAATCAAATTCCGGGCCATTTGTACTGTTTAGACCTTGGTTAATAAACTACCAGCTGACAGTAAAAATCATCACCGTTCACAGTTCTTTACATCAACAGTCTAACTACTCACCAATTGATGTAATTACCCAAAAGTTTTAACAAAATAGTCAAGTCACAGGTTGTAACAAGACCTTCCATCATCATCTGAGTCTCTTGCTTGCTCTAGAAAGCAGCGGTAAAAACTTCACGAGTCTTCTCTTTGCACAACTCATCAACTTCCGAGACTCAATGTACTCCGTAGTGACTCTATCATACCAGCAAACAGGGCAGTGAAAGTTGTCGTCTTCATCAAAGTGAGCCGGAGCATTCAAGCATTCTTTATGAACTTTTGCTGCACACTCGCTTCTGCTACATATCAACAACGACGCTCCTCCTACTCTTTCACATTTCCAGCACACGTTCTCCGGTCTTGAAGAGGGTGGATCTCTAACCGTATCTGACTCCTCATCGCTCTCATTGATTAACCAGGCTCCATCTTTTGTACATTTTACACGCACGTCCAAGCTTGGAGAAGAGGTCTCCCTAGCAGTATCACCCTCGTTAATGAATTGTTCAGCAGTTGTGTCATTGCCATCAATCACAATTACTTCGTCTCTCTGCACTGGAGGACTATCCTCATGGTCGATGACAACTACTTCATCCTTGTCCTTCATATTCGTTTGTTCCAAACCAGTATGAAGTTGCTCCTCATCAATCGCCATCTCCTCACATACATCCCTCCTGTGCTCTGATCGATCGTCTCTAAATACAGCGTCGTTTGCTTCCATGGTAGGAGCTGCATTTGTTTGATCCTCCATTGCACTCACATCTCTCAGCTACAAGCTCAAACGAAAGATAAAAGAATGTTTCAATCTCTTTGTAAAGAAAGAAAAAAACAAAGGGTGTATAAGGAAAGGTTACCACTTCCAGTGCACATGGAGGCAAAGACATATTCTTGTGAGCAAAAAAAGGAAGAAGATTGAACTTTGATAGCTCAGGCATGCCCGGTCGTAGTTCTGATACTGTAACCTAACAAACGTTTGAGAAGAATAAGGAGACAGCATCCTATAAATAAATACACTTGTGATAGTCATTTGATTAACAGTATATGATCACATACATGTTCGAGAATGGCATTGAGAACATGGGTGGTGCTCAAGGATAAATCAAACTCGATTCTTGGCCCGACGACGACCGTAGCAGCAGCAGCATTCTTGGTAGGATCAAACAAGGACTCCAAGATTCTAAGAGACAAGATTTCATTAATCCTGCTCCCGTAGTCATTTGTGGTGGGATAACCCAGGTTCATCAAATCTGAAATCAAAAGAGATATTTTTTAATATAGAGAAGACAAAAAAGAAAAAAAACAAAAAAAGAGAGATAGTACCGAGAATGCAGCGGAGGTCCTTGACGTATTTGGCGACATATTCGATACACCAATACCATTCAGCCATTTGAGGAGGCAGAGAAGAGTATTCCTTCATCAGATCCTCAAGACTCAAATCACTCTCTTTCTTCTTCTTTCTTCCGTCCACTTTCCATTTCCCACCGCCCCATTCGTAGGAGGGGTCAGCCCACGGTGGCAGCACCCTGCCTCCTCCAGCAGTTGCAGTAGACGTGGAACCTCCTCCTCTGTCATTTTCCGAAACTCTAAGAAAATCCCAATCGCCAAACATCTCGGAACCCTCAGCGTCTGAATGATTCTCCATCTGCACTGTTAACAAAGAGGAAAAGATAAAAAAAGACTTTTGGGTTCCTTTATTATTCAAAGCTTGGACCCTTTATATTATAATCGAAACCACAGATATGAACATACGATTGAGACAGCGATATATATATATATATATATATATAGAGAGAGAGAGACAAGTGTCAATATCAGCGTGGAAAATGAATTCGAGAAACCTTAAGTGCGATTCAGAGCAGTATTTACTCACCTATCGGTTTCAAAATTTGAACTCTGACCTTCTGCTTCTCCGGTCGCCTACTCACTCACCGCACCTCCCCCCCCCCCTCTGTAACTGCTCCTCACCGTTGTTTATCCACACTAATATCTTAACCGTCCAACCATACATGTATTTTATATTTCCTTTTTTAAAGGTTGGCATCATAACTACATGGGCCTAGCCCATTAATATGAGGAGCAGTCTCATGGACTAGTCTCTTACGGTAAAATGGGATTTTGATGTTGTTAACAAATCAAAGATGACACGTTAAAATATCGTAAAAAAAATCAAGGTAAAAAAAGTAATTAACATGTTGCTTTTTAAATTTATAATGCGTAATTAATAAATATTCATAAAAATGGTTAATGTGGAAGAAACACCTAGTTTTTAAATAATTAGGCTATATATGGGGCTAAAACTTTCAAATACGTAGAACTAAGACATTTGCAAAGTATATAGAACACAAACACCCACTTATGTCGCTCGCAGTTTACATGTTGTGGTTGTGTCATTCTATTTTCTCCAGTCGACAACATCCCACAATGTTAAATATTATCCTCGTTTTACCTTTTTCCTTCTGTTTCTCGGAAACAACCGAGAACGGGTTTAACTAAACGTACCATAATTTACAAAATTGGACTTTAACTCAACATCTGAGAGAGTTTATGAATCTCAACCGCGGATCCTGTCGAACATGGGGTGCTCCACTAATTCTGTAGCAGAAGGACGACGACTTGGGTCACGATCCATCATTGTCTGTTTCAAAAGCATTGTTAGAAACTGTCTCTTAAAGGCCATGTTCCAATAATGTTCACAGTGACAAGAAGGCAAATTAACGACCTACCTTAAGCAGTTGCTGTAACTGTAACGAGTGGCCGGGAAGAAGAGGAAGCTTGCCTTCTTTGATATTGAGGGACTTGTTTCTTGATTCTGTAAGTGGGGATCCTCTAATCAGCTCGTAAACCGTGACACCTAACGAGAAGATATCCACTTTATCAAGATGCTCGTAGTTTTCGTTTAGTACTTCTTGTGGCATGTAACGTGCATCACCTTCCTCTACTGGCAAGCTTTTGTCCAACCGCGTTGCACAACCGAAGTCACCGAGCTTGCAGACACCGTTCTTGATGTATATATTGTCAGGTTTTACATCTAAATGAGCTATTCCTTTCTCGTGCACAAACTGTAAAGCCTTGGCCATCTGTAACAGACAAACGTGGTTGGTACTATTATGTATACAAGAATTCTCAGGAATCAGGAAAATCTATATACTCAATATTTTTTAATGGAAGTGTGTACCTGATGCATAATCACCAAAATCTCTCTCTCTGAGATCTTAAGAGAAGATTTCTTGGACAAACTGTGATCACAGAGCTCCAGTTGAATGTATAACTGCTCGTTTTCATACCACGAGTTGTAGTATCCCACTACATTTTCATGGAATCCTGCATACAAAACAAGTTAGAAAAAAGGATAAGGATAAGGATAAGAAGGTGAAACAAGGAAGTGTACTGACCTAGAGCAGCAAGAGCTTGAACTTCCATCATAGCTTTACGCCTGCAATAAACTCGGTTATGATTACTTCAATTAAATTGATCCAAACAAGTTGAAATACAGTGAAATCATTCCTTTACTAAGAAAACTAATGGAGAAAAATCTACCTCTCTGAATCTAGATACAGCTTCCTTGTGCTGTGTTTCACGGCGTACAAGCAACCATCAATCCTCTTCAAAACTTTAAATACGCGACTGAAATTCCCAGCACCTATTTGCTGGAGAGACCAAACCAAGTTATGTTAGAATCAGCAACATCATTCCATTACTGTATTAGGATTTTGATATTTAAAAAAAAAAAAAGATTTTAAAAAAGCCTTCTTTGGCTTACCTGAATTTCATGAAAGTCTGTGAGATATCTTGACAAGCCGTCCCCACTCATGCTTGCAGGGAGAAAACCTGCATTACAGTACAGTTAAAACATTTGTACATAAGGGTCGTCATAACTCTTAAGCCTTTCAGAAAATTATTAAACAGCAAAGTGAGAGTAGAGATAACAACTCACTAGCACATTTAGACCTCTGATATCGGAAAGGGTCAGTAGCTGTCTCGGACTCATTCATCACATAAGGATTCTTGAGGCAAGGAGGTGGCATAACCCGAGACCGAAGAGCAACTGCGGACCGTGAAACGTATCCAGTCCTCTCAGTTTTATCCACCACGATCTCGTCTGTGTCAATATCATCATTCTCTTGTTCGTCTACTTTATATTTTGAAGCCCAGGTAGAATCTGAAGTAGTAAATGTGAAACTGTCTGCATTATTGAAAAAGTTTAGGAGAATAACACATCACCAAACTATCATATATCTTAGATAATACTTCACTGAATCTTAAGTCAACAAAGACATAAATGTTGGACAAATAGTGGAAACAGGAGAACAAACATAACCACAAAACCGTCAAAGCAATTTCTTTCTGAAACCTATATGATCTTGGTCCCATCTGGAAAATCTAGGGAGAAAAAAAGTGAAACGAAAGGTTACCCTGGCGGCATCTTTTGCTTTTAACTGAAGTTAGTTTAACAGGAGACCTCGGACAAGGAGAATGATCCTAAAATAAAAAAAAATATACAAAAGAGAAAAACTTATACATTGGAGATATTGGTGAAATGTATTAAAAACCATGGATAAGAACTCTGAGTTTACCATGCTGATGTTTAAATCGCTCATCAAGTTCTGATTGTCCGGAGTTATATAGTCAGGTGTGCTGAAAAATCAATTAAAAAAAAAACGAATTTATTACAAATCACTGGTAAAGAAGAGCATCATTCATCAATAACTCACATGAATCTATTAACAAGTTTTTAGCTTTCTTTGAGACTTCAAACAAAGGTTGGTGAAAATAAAGGTAACATCTTCAAATTTACATTTTCACCCTAGTTCAAATACAATCCTAGTCTGACTAAGAAGATAACTACATTACCAGCTAATGAATTACTCAAATGTTTTACCAGAAGAAGTCTTGGCTGAGAATGAATTCCTTCTCTCCCCAATCTCCGTCTGCACCAACGGAACCCAACTCATTCCGGAGCTCCGACGAATCTGCAGCACTCGACGGCGTAAGATTATCGAACGAAAGCTTCGACAATTGACCGAATTGAAGCAGAGAGTGTCGCTCTAATGTCCCCTCCATCTTCCGACTCTTCTTCGTTCGCCTCGTTTCGATTGTGCCTAGGGCCTTCCTCTTCCCCAACAGTGTTCGTCCTTTCTTCCTCTCGACCATGACGATTAATGGAAATTATAAATAACCTTTAAAGTTTGCGCGCTCTCGAGCTTTTTTTTGGGGAAGAATCAAATGCAGCAACGACTACGGTGCACTTTGTCTCTTATCGATTTTCAACCGTAGATCGTTCCGTGTATTAGCTTTTCGTCAGAGATTAGGTGGAGGTGCAGCGGATGTTTTGTGGTGCGTGTCATGTAAGCTTTGGGGTCCTTAATAATAAAATATTTTTTCCATAATAGCACTAGCACTTGGGCCATGATGCAGGAATAATAATATTGCACCTTTTGAGATATAAACAAGGTTTAATAATGTTTTATTGTATTTCCAAATTACGATTTCTAAGGTATGATTGAATTCAGATCACCTTTTGTATTTCCATGCTTCTGTTACAGCAAACAGATCCAGAAGAAGAATCAACAAGCTGAGAGATGATAGAGCCCAAGAACATTTTTCTGAAGCTGCCAAAGGGGGAGTTGCATTGGAATATTTCACAAAACTCTTCTCCTGTACTAATAATGGAGACTTCTCCGACATCTTTGAAGGTTTCTCACAACGTGTAACCCCTGGAATGAATGAACTTTTGGATAGAGAGGTCACTAATGAAGAGGTTCGAGAGGCTGTATTCTCAATCAAGCCAAGCAGTGCTCCCGGACCTGATGGGATGACGGGATTATTCTTTCAAAAGTATTGGGGTACGATCGGAGAGCAGGTCACTAAAGAGGTAAAGGAGTTTTTTACCTCTAATCAATTCCCACGAGAATGGAATTACACCCATTTATGTCTACTCCCGAAGATAGAAGATCCGGTGATCATGGCAGACCTAAGACCCATCAGCTTGTGTTCGGTATTATATAAAATCATCTCGAAGATCATCGTGAGCAGGATGAAGCCTCTAATGGAAGATATAGTTTCTCCTACTCAGTCGGCTTTTGTGGAGGAGAGATTAATCTCAGACAATATTCTTATTGCCCACGAGATCATCCATGCCTTGAGAACAAATGAGAGAGTATCCAAGGATTTCATGGCAATAAAATCCGACATGTCCAAGGCCTATGACCGAGTGGAGTGGAACTACCTGCGTGCTTTGCTGAAAGCGTTGGGTTTTGAAGATGCTTGGAGTGAAAAGATTTTGTTCTGTGTTTCAACGGTTAAATACTCAACGCTCATCAATGACCAGCCTTTTGGATGCATTCAGCCAGAGAGAGGAATAAGACAGGGAGATCCACTTTCTCCATTTCTGTTTGTAATGTGTACTGAGGGTCTGATACACTTGCTAGAGAAAGCGGTTCAGGAAGGAAAAATTCAAGGAATTCAATTCACCTTAGAAGGGCCAATGATACATCATATGTTATTTGCTGATGATAGTCTGCTGATATGTAGAGCTTCTGCTGAGCAAGCGACTGAATTGGTGAAGATACTCAAAATCTATGAGCGGGCTACGGGACAGAAGCTGAATTTAGAGAACTCGGCCATCACTTTTGGATCCAAGGTCACAGAAACCGTGAAAGCCTCAATCCAAACGATCACAGAGATTGCCAAAGAAGGAGGAACAGGATCGTATCTAGGCCTTCCTGAATGTTTCAGTGGCTCTAAAACAGAAATGTTGGCTTACATATACGATAGGCTCAAGTCGAGGCTGTCTGGCTGGTTTGTTAAGCAATTGTCCCTTGGTGGAAAAGAGGTTCTGATCAAAGCAGTAGCTATGGCGATGCCGGTGTATGCTATGTCGTGTTTCAAACTGACAAAGAGATCTTGTGAGAACCTGACCAAGGCCATGGCGGACTTCTGGTGGAACTCTTTAGAGCACAAACGGAAAATGCACTGGCTCAGTTGGTCTACGTTGTGTCTGGCAAAAGAACAGGGAGGTTTGGGATTCAAAGATTTACAAAGTTTCAATCAAGCTCTTTTGGCCAAGCAAGCGTGGCGAATCCTCAATCACCCTGAATCCCTCTTCGCAAGATTCTTCAAGAGCAGGTATTTCAAAAATTCAGACTTCTTAAATGCAAAAAATGGATCGAGACCTTCGTATGGATGGAGAAGCATACAATTTGGAAAGGAGCTGTTATTTCAAGGTTTGAGGAAACACTTGGGTAATGGAACGACTGTCTCAGTGTGGGTCGATGATTGGATAGAGGGAGATGTTAGAAGGAGACCGCTGATGAAAAATATCTTCGTCGATTTGATGCTGACAGTAGATAAACTGATTGACCCTCAAAATAATTGTTGGAAGCTGGATAAGCTGCAAGAGTTGTTTTATGAAGAAGATATCAAAAGAATTTTGGCGATGCAAACTGCTTTTGATCAACAAGATTATTGGGTCTGGTTACACAACAGGAATGGTAGCTATTCAGTGAAGTCGGGATATTGGTTCATCAATAGGTTCAACAGAGAAGAAGAAATCAAAGTAGCAGAGATGAGACCTTCTTTGAACGATTTGAAGACTGAAGTTTGGAAAATTCCCACGGTCCCAAAGATTAAGAACTTCATTTGGAGAGCAATCAGTAATGCAATTCCTGTTGGTGAACTTTTGGTCAAAAGAGGTATCAAAATGGATCCGGTGTGTCAAGCCTGTGGCTATCAGGGTGAGTCTATAAATCACATCATTTTTGGATGCTCCATAGCAAGACAGGTTTGGGCATTGGCCAATGTTCCTACTCCGCAATTTGGTTTCGATGCCGTTTCACACTTCTCCAATTTTCACAGTTTGTTTCTGATGATGAAAAACAGAGAAATTGATGAGAGATTTAGAAATGCTATTCCTTGGATAGTTTGGTACTTGTGGAAATACAGAAACAGGGTCATTTTTGAAGGGAAGAAGTACTATCCAATTGAGCTGGTGGAGAAGATTATGGAGGAGTCACATTTATGGGTTTTGGCTCGAAGTAATGAGAATAGAAGGAAGGCGGAAGAACAGGAGGCAGAGATGGAAGTTGCGAAATCTTGGTCCGTTCCTCACCGTGATTGGCTAAAATGCAACATCGGAATAGCGTGGGACAAGAAGCAATCTGGTAGTGGAGCTTCGTGGGTGGTAAGGGATGATCACGGGAAGGTCCAAATACACAGTAGGAGAGCGTTCTCGAACACTGATTCCCTTCATGAAGCGAAGTTCAAAGGTCTACTGTGGGCTCTGGAAAGCTGTCATGCGCATCATCTAAAGAGAGTCATCATTGCTTTTGATGATACAACTTTGATCAATGTGATACTAAGACCACAGGCATGGCCAAACTTCAGAAAGCAGTACGTGCAGATAGTTGAAAGGTTGAAGAAACTGGAATGGTGGAGGGTGATGAAGGAAGATAGATCAACTAACACAGGCGCTTTCCTCATAGCTCAGAGTGTGATTAAGGGAGGCTATTATCAGTCGTATGTTGCAGAGGGGCCACCCTTTTGGTTACGTGATCTGTTTGAGAGTGAGGAAGCTCCCCTCTGTGTGTAGTTGATCAGTCTCATGGTAAAAATGGAGGTTTTTTGGGTGGTTTACAAGGTAAAGGAACTCCTGTTTAATAGAAACCTTGTGTATGGGTTCATGTTTTTTTGGATGAAAATAAGAGGTGTAGACTTGTTCGTGGAAGAGTCTTAGTGTTGGTCTTTTGTTTGTACCTTAACTGGATGTTTTGATCTCTTATGATCTTGGAATGAAATATATAGATGACAAAAAAAAAAAAAAAAAGGTATGATTGAATGACACTTTTGGAGTAAATCTTTTTTACTCTGTATTCCACTTAATTACTACCAATCAAGTTGAATGAAAATAATTTCCATATGCTTTCAGCTGAAAAAAACTTAAAAGGGTAGAAAGTTTTCCACTTGTTTTAACATGAGTAGAAGTTGATGTTCTCTCACATACTTTTTCTCTGCTCATTTTTTCTTAATTTTTTCTTTTACTTATTTTTATTTTCCTCCTACTTCATCCAATAGTTTTACTCTGGATTACACTTCCTTTTACCAATCACACTTCTAACGTTTTTCCCTTGATTAACTTTAAAGACTTGTCCTTTGGTCAACAAATTTAAAATGCTGTCTAAATTTTTTTTCTCTCTCTCGTGACTCTGTAATTGTTAAAAGAATAATTACACTGCTCTTCTAGGCTAGAATGTTAAATTGAGGAGTTATGATATCGATTCCTAAACAATTCCAAAAGGGCGGGATGTAAAATAATTTAAAAAATGTGGGAGGGTTTAAATGAATAGAGCCAATGAAATGATATAATTTTGACATAAAATGATATAATTTATAATTTATTTTAATTTTTTTATGAATTCATTTTAATATTTATAAAAGATAAAATAATTTTTATAAGATTTTGTATAATAAAAAATAATAATAAAAAAAAGTATATGCAAAAAAAATTAGTTAAATCTAAATTAATTACTTAACTATTGATGTTACGAAAATCTTCGTGATATTTTTAATGTTCATAAAAGTTAATAATATTTTGACATATTTTTCGTATTAGGATAAAATAATTTAAGGATGATCCACAAAAATATCACATATGAAAAAGTTGGATGATTCTATTTTAATAAAATGAAATATAATTTTAATCTATATTTTTTGTATGAATTAATTTTAGTATTATTAAAATATAGAGTAAAATGATTTTTATAAGATTAGGTATAATCAAAGGGTACATTAATAATTAAATTAAAATATATGAAAAATATATGCAAAAAAAAAGCAAAAATATGCAAAATATTTTTTAGTTAATTAATTAATCATTGATGTTACAAAGATATTTGTGATATATTTTGTATTTTACACGGTAAATATACTGAGGCATGTTAATTAATTAAAAACCGAGGCATACTTATTTTTAACTGTTTATACTAGTCGTGAATGTTAGCATGGTTCTGGTTATCATAAAATAGCAGTAATAGATCCCGCTAGGATAGACTGCTTGACCGAATAGTATGAAAGACCGAAGAAGATGATAGCAAAACTAATTGAGATACACATGATATCAAGAGAAGCCGTCACAACCATGAAGGTAAAAAAATTGATGCTATCAAAGTTAACGCATATGTACATGATTAATGTACCCTTAATTAATTTTAATAATCTATATTATTAAAGCTGAAGTACACATTGAGATTGTTTGGAAACTTGAATAGTAGTCTTAATGAAATTTGTTTGGAAATATAGATAACAGTTAAAAAAAAAAAGTTTGTTTTGAAACATGAATAGTAGTATAAAAAATATAATATTGTTTGGAAACATGAATTACATTATATTAAGAAAAAAAAGTAATGAGTGTTAATAATAAAAATTGGAAGTCCATTATATTATGATAAACTATCTATTTGAGCCAATTTTAAAATATATGTAAATGGACTAATCTAATTACCTAAAAGTATTTTTTGTCTAAAATAATCATAAAAAAAACTTTATATACATATTTCAAATCAAAATAATAATTAAAAGTTGATTTATATCAAAAATTGATTTAAAATATACATATATTCAAATTTTTCTTTTTACTAAAATATTTTCCAATAACAATTATTAAAATAATGTTTTCAATATATATAAGAAAATACAATAAAAAGCCAAATTTCATATACCAAATTAAATTTCTAAGCGACTAGGCGGCCGACTTTTAGAACAGAGAATAAAAGTAGTGATAATTATATTAAAATCATATGCAAAAATATTTTTGTTTAGTAAAATTTAAAATTAATTAATTAACTATTGATGTTATGAAAATATTCGTGATATATTTAATGTTCGTAACTCATCATGGATCTTATAAACATCCTCCGGCGCATAAGAGTGTATCGTTTCAGGGACAACAGTCCCAGAGACTGTCTCCACGCGCGGAACTGTACACGAGGTCGTTGTACCACGTCCTATAAAGCCCAGGAGTGTCTTCAGATGGAGAAATATCTTTGCCTCTAATGTTTACCCGGTAAACCATCTCAAGAATGGTTTTGTTATCAACAACAATAGCTTTGGAAGAACGTACAATCGTGAAGAAGAATTAAAGACGCTCTACTAAAATACTGCATATGAAAGTAAATGATTCGATTTTAATAAAAGGAAATATAATTTTAATATATAATTTTATTTGTGTTTTTTACGAATTGATTGTAGTATTTATTAAATATAGAGTAAAATGATTTTTGTACGATTTATATAATTAAATGGTATGTTAATAATTAAATTAAAAGTATATGCAAAAGACTAGAAAAAGATATGCCAAAAATATGCAAAATATTTTTGTTTTAATAAATTTTAAATTAATTAATTAATCATTCTTGTTACAGAGATATTTGTGATATATTTGACACTGGTAAATATATTGATATTTTGACATATTTTTTATTAATATAAAATTTTCAAAGGTTCATCAAAAATATCATACATGAAAAAATGGGTGATTGTGTTTTAATAAAAGAGATAATATTTTTTTTTGCTAATGCTACATAAATTAGATAAAGTAAGATTGGTTAAGTTTACGTTAAATTGAAAGTGGTCACAATTTTATATAAATAAACAAAAAAGATATCTATATATATAAAAATATGTTTGCCTCTCTTCTATGATGCCACGTCGGATCCAGGCTGGAAAGTCGATCGTCCACGGCTTGACACGTGTCTCAGATGCTGCTTTTTATTAAGCGTTGACAAATGTGGGCTTTCTCTCCTGATTTTATTGTTGGGCCGTGAGTTAGTTGTTCTGTCGGGCCCGATGGGGTTGTGTAATTGCTCAGAAAAAAATGAAAGGTGTTCTCACCAACCCTAATACGAAACGAAGATCCTCTTTCCCCTTCCTGCGGCGGTGAACTGATGACGTTAAGGCTTCCTCATAATTTCCATTTATTAGCTCCATCTCGAATTGTATTCAAAGCTTTCTTACTATCTTAGAGGCGGTGCCATGATCTGTATAAATAGAGGTTTGATTCCTTCACTTGAACACATATTGTTCGTGTTTAATTGAATTTCCTCCAGAAAGTTTTTGCAATTGCGAACCTTTTGATGTTTTGTTATATATTTAGTTATGGTTTTGATTTTAGAAATAAACCCTTTTTGATCGTTCAGTTTGCAAAATACTTTCTAACCATTAGTGTTTGTCTGTTTTGGTATTTAAGTTTTCAGCTGTCATATGAACTAGCTCGAGCAACAATGGAGATCAAACCAAGCCAGCCGAATCGTCCTCGAGAACCTTGGTATCAATCCAGCCGAATTGTACTCGAGGTCCAAACTCTTTTTTTCAGAAAATTTTTCTCTGTTAAATCTCTCACTCATACTTTCTGATAGTGGCTTCTTTCGCAGATTCATCTATCTGAATTGAAGGTGGGACAGTCCAGGTAGCGTGTTGAGGCAAGGCTTTTGCGTTTCTGTGAATCCCGAAATGTTAAGAAAGATGGTGAGCTCATGAGCTTTGATATTCTTTTGGTTGATGGCAAGGTTAGTCTTTTCGACTTAATTGCTTATTTCCACCTTATTATCTCTTATGCCACCATCCCTTCATAGTCATAGCTGAACTCAAAACTTTTTTTTTCGGAATTGTTTTCTTCAAAGTTTTATGCAAGTCTGATTATGATATATATGTTGTGACAAAGAATTTATATATTACTTTTCACAAATATTTGTATTGATTCCTCCTCCCTCTCTAGCTGATTCATTTTCTTAAAAGCTTTTAGTTCTCTTCTGAGCTTTTGTTTATTTAATCTAATAGCTCAAAAGAATTTTACGATGGAGCTAGATAGTTAAGAAAGAGGCTGAACGCAGTATTTGATGCCATCAATGGAGATGATTAAAAAACTGTTAGCGATTCATCAATGGTGGGGATTCAACGTTACACTTATCATCATGAAAATGGATCTTCTAGGTAAAATAAATCTCATAGTTGAAAAGATGACATTTTGTTTGCTTAATTCCTGGTTCTGTGTTTTAAATGCGTGTATGTCTTCTGATATTATCTGGTTCTATATTTTCAGATATCTTTCTGTGGAAGAAGTTCAAAACATTAGAGCAGGTGTTAACACCTTAAGCCGGTTGTGTTATTGTTTCGCTTGAGAGAAACTTATTCTGTTAAATATATATATATATATATATATATATATAAATGGGTTAATATGATTTTCAACTATCTTTAAGTAAAATCACATTTAATATATAATTTTAAATCGAATAACCTATATAAAACCCAACTAAATGAGTTTATATGAATATTTATTTCTATTAAAAGTCCACATAACAAGATTTTACCATTGTTTTAGTTTGTTCTCTTTATATGTGAGAGTTCTACATTGCCATTGACAAAAACAAAATCAAATGATATATTTGCAGGTTCTGTACCAGTGATCATATATAATTGACTACTTATACCTGAGAGGTTTACATGGTGTTACTATGATTGGAAAAATCCGTTGGTTGGTCTGTGAATTAATATCGAATGACTTATAGTATTAATTAATGTTATATTGTTAATATTTGTTTATTCATTAGTATTGAAATAAGGATAATTAATTATATGGGTTACATTATAGTGTCAGTGTTTTTTTTAGGATATTTGTTTATTCATTAGTATTTAGGTAAGTTAGGTGGTCGACATTTCATTTCTAAAGTACCTTAATGACTTCTAATTTTTAAAGTAAAACTGATGGCACAAAAATTAATATACCAGGTAAGAGTATGGATAATTTCATAAAGGGGTTTCTGAATTAATAGTATTGATATAATATACCCTACTACTTTATTCTTACAGAAAATAAAATAAATATATTTAAAATAAATCAACACAAGTGGTGTGCGACATAACCTCACAAAATATAATCAATACATCAGAAATTATTTTGGCATAATTATAACCACATAAATATAATAGTAATATTTTTAGAAAAAAGTAACTAATTAGTACATCTATAATATTGTTAGGTTAAAAATATATTCATTCGCATATTCTGATAGAAAGAAATATATATAAATAAAAATTCAAAAGTAAAATCGTTTTAGTAGTTCCTAAGTGTTGTTTGAAAATTAAAATTTAGTTTGCTGTAAGCAATATATATATATATATATATATCAAATACATTATATTTAAATATTTTTTAGATTTATATATTATGTATTTAATGTAAACGATATATATGTATATATATTAAAAATATATTTTCCATATAATTTTAAAATCATTTGTATTTTGTTATAGAAATTTAAATTTCGATCACAAATTTCTGAATGGGATCTAAAAGATATTCAAATTCAATGACATACAAAATTTAACTAATATATATATTCTTATATGACAAAAATTTATATTAAACGTTTACTCTAATTGTTAAAATTATTTTAAAGTTCACATTCCGCCCGTAGGGTGGGCCGGCCCTAGTATATATATATATATATATATTATATAATGGATATTTAGTTTGTTGGTGTTTTCAGTTATTCCCAATATATGATAATTGTGTTTTTTTTTGTAATTTACTTTTAAAACTGAGGAATATTATTTGAGCCATTTATGCTAGTTGTGAATGTTGGCACCGCTGTCGTTATCATAAAATAGCTATAAAAGATTTCCTATGATAGACTCACTGACCGAATAATAGGGAAAACCTAAGATTTTTTTTTTTTTTTTGATCTTAAGGGAAAACCTAAGAATATTGTACTGAAACCAACTGATATGCTCATAACATCAAGAGAAACAGTCACAACCACAAAAGTAAAACTCTTTGATGCTATGAAATTAACACATGTGAAAAAACCCCACACATATATTGATATGAAAACAGCTAAAGTTAACACATATGTAAAGTTAATTTTTATTCATTATTCAATTTTCCATTATAAAATGGAGTAGGATTAGAGTAAACTATATATATATATCTTTATATATATATAAAGTTAAGTTTGCTGTCTCCTTAGGGCCTCCACGTTGGATTACACCTCACTAATTCGGATGCTGTCAAGCTGACACGTGTCCACTTTAAAAAAACACAACGTTTTATTAAGGCGCTTATAAACTCTGCTTTCCATAGACAGCACCAGCCGCAAATTTTTTAAAGGGTTTAGTGTTTTTCCACGACGAATCGAAGAGTCATTTTCTTCTTTAATCTCTTGAGTATATATATTCCTCTAAAATGGCTAATTCATCAATCCTTTTCCTTTGATTAATTTTGTCGAAATTAGACATTCTGTAAACAACGTCTCCTTTTGGAGACTCCGCCATACAAACTCACCGATAGAAAATTCTGGAAACGTAACGTTTCCAATCGTCACCTTCGATGGACTCATTAACAAGATCTTTACTTCCCTTCTCAGAATTTTTGACTATAAAAGGTATGTCTTAACCCCTGGATTTCATCAGTATTATCCTCTCAATCACTAGCTTTTCAAACATCCCAGTGATAACAATGATTTCGATTTTGGTTTCTGGGAAATGATTTCAATTTTGGTTTTGTTTGTTAACTTAGCTTACATTTGTTCATGTATAGATTATCATTTTTTATTCCAGAGTTTTTGTGTATCGATGAAGATTTAGATTTGTTTGTTGATCTCTTTGATTGTTCCTTTTGATTTCATCAGTTTCGTCACCGGCTTGATCGGAAATCAAGTAAGCAAATCACGAACAGGGAGAGATGGGTTTAGGGTTTGATCTTGGACTCGATAAGGATGATGAACCAGATCCATATACTCGCGGATATGGTAGTTACTTAGCCTCGGACCCGATATGCTGCTTTTTTGAAAAAAGGCTCTTACTTGGCTTAGACCATTGTGGAATAAAGATCTGATTCTTTTTTTTAATGTCCTCAACTTCTCCCATCTTTAATGCTGTAGCCTGTAGCCTGTAGCCTGTATTTCCTGTACTCTCCAGTCTCTTTGTTATGTAGCTAAGTGCTGGTCTTCTCATCATCAGATGTTGTGGTCACTTCTTGGAAGGTATGTAAGAGTTGTTTCTCTTTCCCAAGTTTATATTAATGTCTCAACTCATACTTAGATTCATGCTTTTTTTGTTCCCATGATTATAGTAAAGGGAGTGCTGTACAGTTATGGACATGGCTTCTCAAGGTTTTGCAGCGAAACTTACCAAGTCCCAAGCCAAACAAATAACAGGTACTTTGTCTCATATTCTTGGCTTTCTTGGAAACAAACACCTAAGTCATACATTTACATGACTGTTTCATTTCTCTCAAACACATACGATGTGTTTCTCATTGCTAATGCTCTGTGCCAACAGATTTACCAGAAGTTGTTCATGTCACACTTGATAGTTTATATGAACCTTTCTGCTGCCAATCCGAAAAATCTTAATATGGTGAAGAAGTTATCATTGGCAATGTTAACACAGGTACGTCTGTTTATTTTTACATACCTGTCATATCGCTTATGGTTCCCTCTACCTTAGATCTCAATCAATAAAAAAATATTCTGATATTCCAGGAGTGTGGCCAAAATCTGAAGTCTTTAACGACAATGGGATCGGAGGGCTGCCAAAACGCTGGGAAGGAGGTTGTTAATCACGAGAGGATTTCAACTCCTGCAACGAAAAGCTCATAAGAGCCAAATATTTAACCAATGGGTTCCACCCATTCCTGGAACACACTTTGCATATTTTCTTAATTTTTGTCGAGAGGTATTTTTTCCAAGTACCATCTCCATCTAAACGTTTTCTTTGATTTTCAAAGGGCACTGACCATGTTATAGTTATTTTGGTCCTCATGATTTGTGAAATTACCAATTAGGTTTACCCATTATGAGATGCCTTTACATTTTTGTAAAAGATTTTGCTGGAAATGAATCTTAAAGGAAAGACACGAGACCATGTTAACTTTTAAAGGATTCTTTTGTTTTTAAGGTCAGCCCATGTTATATTTACTTCAGTTTTGTGCTTAAAAATCTGCAAAGGGAGAAAAAAGTTTGTTGATGATCGTTTGCGTCTCTGTCAGTCCCTAGGTCAACGCAAATCTTAACTCTCCCATTTTTTATTTGATTTGTTGTTTCATGGATGCTTATTTCAAATTTAAAGTGAATTCCAAGTGAAACTATGTACCGCCAAAAAGTATAGGTAACCTAAGCATTATATTTGTTTTCGTCCCTGTTCTAAGGTCTATGTTTCATTGATTTTGAAGCATATTGGATCACTTATATTGCTTTGTAAAACTATGTTCTGTCCAATGGAATAAGGCGTCTCTCTTGAAAACATATTAGATCAAAGTAATTATATTTCCGTTGGTCTGCTTTGTAAAACTATGTTCTGTCCAATGGAATAAGGCGTCTCTCTTGAAAACATATTAGATCAAAGTAATTATATGTAAAAAAGTAATATATTTTCATGTATATAATATATATATATATATATATATATTCAAATTTTAGCTATGCTTGATAATCGTAAAATCATTGATGTGTGAGTGAAATAAAATTAATATATTTATAAATCTACTCTTCAAAAATTTCATAGAAAATATCCTAAATTTATAAAACTCGCTTAAGAAACATATTAGTAGTAAAACCACGTATTTAAACAAAGTAAACAAACTTATGATCTTTAGAAAATAACAAAATAAAATTAAAATACATTTATAATTACAGATGCTCTTTCATATATAAAATGTTTCTATATTATTTTTAATGTATTGTCCCGCCCGTAGGGCGGGTTTACCCTAGTATATATATATATATATATATACACATCCAAAAGTGATTAAACACAGCACTAATGTGTGGACAATAAATTAGTAATTAATTATTACTTTTTCTTTTCAGTAAACTCAAATAAGAGTTAAGTTATTATTAGTTACTTTTAATTATTCTAAAAATCGTTAGAAGCTGATTAGATGTTTCATAGAAAATTATTGTTTAGGCGACGATGCAGGCATTAAAATGTTGCACGAATCTCATGCATGGGCTAGGATGTTAAATCGAGGAGTTGTAGGTGGATTTTCTAGTTAGTTATAAACACGGGATGCAAAAACAAATTAAAAATTGTGGGAGGGTTTTAGTGAATCGGGCCAATAATAGCCCAATGAAATATACTATTAAGAATAGAGAAGCCCATTTACAAATCCAATCACAGGCGAACACAGGCGAGATCGAATTGAACGGCGACGAATGTGGAGGCGAAGCGACTTACCGGTGACTGTCCAAACACCCTTTTGAATTGTTAAGCTTTTCGACTTCTTCCTCCCAAACATTCATTTGATTTTCCGGTTTGCTAATTTTCAGGGAAACCCAGATTCTGATCAGAGCATATCTGGTGAGGACTGAGTGGGCATTGATGTTCGTGTTTATTGTCTGATTCTAAAGCTGCTCTTTGGTCTTTGTAGAGGAAGAGGAAGAGGAAGAGCACGTCGATGTTAGTTTGGGAGAAAATGATGAAATGTTGTGCCCAAGTGACAAGGCAATGTTCAGTCTCTAGATCTGATTTTGCCCAAATAGGTTGTAGTTTACTCACAGCTTTGCTTGAATATTACAGGGAAGAGGATTACTACTTCAAACAAAGCTCGAGAAACTCATAGGTTTTGCCTTATCTTTGCATTTGGTAGATTACATTTTAGGAAAGAGCTTGCTTATGTGTTCTTTCTTTCCCAGGTGGTTGTGGTGGTGAATCAAATTATGCTGAAGAGACCGGCTATATATCTCTCGAAGCAACCGTGAGTTTTTTTTTCTCTCGCTAGCTTCTTGTTGTCTTGAGGAATAATGGAATTGAATGGTGATGGTAGATTTTACTCTTATTCGTAGCCAAGAAAGTTATCTTCCTCTCTTGAAGAAGTTCCTGATTCCCCTGAGGAGACTTATTTTGCTTCTTCAACAAGAGACGGCTTGACATGCATATTTGCTCATGAAAGTGTGCCAGATGATGAGGTTATTATCTAATATTTGACTTCGTTGTATATAAGTATTGACTGAATGTAGTTATGTTTTGTTGTAACGATGATTATTGTTGCCTTCAGGTGCCACATGATGAACCGGTGATAACTTGGTCCACTATAAGTAAAGAAGCCAAATCACTACTCCATTTGAATGGCATTGCTGCAGTCTCACCATCCCATTCATCTGCCCTCAGAGCCAAGAGAGGCAGTAAAGGTATCGTCCCAAGTTGACACCACTGAGAAATGAAAACTGAAACAGATCATGTGTGCATAAACTTATTGAGATCCTCTGAGTTGGGTATCTTATGTATTTGCAGCTGTCAAAGACAATGTGAGGCCAAAATTTTCGTTTCACTCACATGCTCATGGAGAAAAGTCTTCCAAGATAAGTGACATGGCTGAATATTTTGAGCCTCCTGATGATGATCAGGCTGCCATAGAGGAGGATCCAATAGCTGAATGCCCCAACGATTGTGATGAAATATCAGATAACACTGAGGATGCAGTATCGATGCTTTTAATCCCACCTCCAGATAAGATTAGAGTGACAAAAAGAAGCTCTAAACCCGTAATTTATCCTTATCCAGTGGATTAGCAGTTGATCTACTACTTTGCTTATATATCATTCATTCATTGGCCTTCTATTTGCTCCAGTACAGCAGACGCCAAGGAAAATGTTTAAAATTTGCTTATAAGGGAAGTTCATCAAACATCCAAGATAGTGATAGTACTGATGATGAGCTTCCTGGACCCATGGATAGTGGATCATCAACAGATGATGAGGTCTTGTTCTCTTCCTTTCCTTTGACACTGTGCAGTTCCTCTTCTTTTCGAATCTATATTCAAATCCTGATACTATTTGTGCTGTTACATAGCCTAGTTATCAAAGCTCAGTGCCAAACATTACCAACCAGAAGAAACAATTTGTTGGAGACCTGTTTAATGAAGCAGTGAAAGCTTCCTCTTTGAACAAGGAAGGTCTCTCATTCGATTCACCCAAACTATCTGGGTAATCAAATTCTCAGCACCTTTCAGACTCCACACTTAGAATCGTACATAGTCATTTAACATCACAACCCATTTTAATGTTGCATTTGATCTGCAGTGGCTTTAGCCTGTACGGGAAGCTACAACAGATCATGAAACAAGAAAAGGAGATGGAAATAGAAATCACGAAGAAGTTGCAGTGCGGAATAGGACAAGCAGGTAATGCCTGATTCGTAACCTACTTTAGTTAGTTAATACTTAAGTTCGTCTGCTTGTTTATCTCATTTCCCATTTCATAACTCAGATGCGTCGAGTTATATTGATATAAAAATCATGTCAAGACACTTGGAGGGAAAGCTCATTGTGTGCAAATGCTCTGTCATCGACCTTCCTGGGGTTTCTCTCTTGATCTCTTAACTAGACCCGTTGAAGATGTATCAATCAGATTGTAAGCACCGAGTTAACACACACAGTCGGTTTTGTAGGACTCGCTCTTGTTTAAGAATACACAAGCTCTTGCGGCCAGAGATAAAGAAACAACAGTCATCTTTAATCCGAAAGTGTGTGTGGATGTTGACATTGAAATCGGGAGCTTTGTCCGTGTACATGCGCCATGGTCAGTTTCCATTCCGCTCTTATCAATATGTCACTAAACTCTTTTGTGTGATATTAGCTTTTCAATTTCTCACAGGAAAGAAATGGAAGTGAAGAACACCGTGGAGGTGATTATTTTGTGTTCATATTTCTCGAGTTTGTAATTGTAACTCACACAGATGTCACAAGTATAAACTCTCTCTCTGTTCTTACGATGTCAGTAAAAAAAAAGCAAAACGTTTATGGAAGTGCTGTTCATCTTTCTAGTGGAAGCTCTTAAAGGTGATTAGTTACTCTTATGGAATGAAATATTTGGTTAGAAGGGGGGGAAACTAATGTGACCACCCGACAATCCACGTGAACGCAGGTCAAACTTTGCCAAGTAGATGAAAAGAGTATTATAGTGGTTGGTAATCACGCGGTGGTTGATTATTTCTCTTGATTTTAATGTTTATAAAACTAACTTAATTCCTTTGATCAAAACAAAAATATTAGAGTCTGAAACCAATAGAAACTAAGAATCATATACATGACTTCTAAATAATCATCTGAAAAAGAGAGTATTCAAGATTGGTGGCGCCGATTTGGTTTTTGTTAACTAATCAATAAGTACTCTGTGTTTAGGTGTATAAATAAAATACACTCCTTCTATTTGTGTATTCATTTCATCAAACCTCAAAGACCTCTCACCTTTAAGGAAAAAAAAAAACAAAAACCAGCATTAATCCATGGCAGGAATCAAAGTTTTTGGGCACCCTGCTTCTACAGCCACGAGACGAGTTCTCATCGCTCTCCAGGAGAAAGATGGTGAACACAAGAAACAGCCATTCCTCTCCCGTAACGTAAGTGTATTATTAATATTTTAAAGATTCCATTTAGATAGTAGCGAGAGAATGTTGGTCTGAAAAAATCTTGAAAATTTGTTTGTGCAGCCTTTTGGTAAAGTTCCAGCCTTTGAAGACGGAGACTTCAAGCTTTTCGGTATACAAGTCTTAAATCGTTTTGAACATGGCAAGATAATACTCAAAACTGAGTTTTTTGATCTTATTTTGCAGAATCAAGAGCAATCACTCAATACATAGCGCATGAATACGCAGACAAAGGGAACCAGCTTCTCTCGCCTGGCTCCAAGAACATGGCAATCTTGGCCAAGCTTGGCTGGGAACAGATCTTCAAGAACTTCTTTGGTCTGACCACAGACCAAGCCGTTGTCAAAGAAGAAGAGGTTAAGTTAGGCAAAGTGCTTGACAACTAGGAAGCTAGGCTTGGCGAGTCAAAGTGCTTGGCTTGTGATCACTTCACTTTGGTGGATCTTCACCATATCCCAGTGATTCAGTACTTACTCGGTACTCCAACTAAGAAGCTATTTGAGGAGCGTCCACATGTGAGTGCTTGGGTTGCTGACATCACTTCTAGGCCTTCTTCTCAGAAGATCCTCCTTTAAAGTGAAGAAAGACTGAATAAAATCATAAAGTGGCCATGAAGTCATTGCCCATTTCTCTTTGTGTTTGCTCTGTTTTTCATTTTCCTTGAGAGATTGATCTGAATGTAATCTTCAGTTATTATGAATAAAAATATAAATATATATATATATATATATATGTTAAAATAAAAAATTAAAAAAAAATATTACATCTAAAAAATATATTTTCAGGCAAAACAGAGGACTCAGACAAGTGGAAGCGTTTTAAGATAAAATCATAATAAAAGGTTTTGTTTTTATTTGGGGGAAGCGGAGAAGAGAATTGAATGGCTGTGGCTACCGCTCCGTCGCTCAACCGCCATTTCCTCCGCCGCCCTTTCTCGGGAGTGAAAAAACGACGGCCGTGGCTTCTACCAGGGGGCGCGAATCTTTTCGATTCTCGCCGGAATCGGGATTCTCATCTCCTTGTTTTCGCTTCTTCCCCGTCTCCAAATTCTCGGCCGGCGGAGTCTTGCGTCAACACTGGCCTCGATCTCTTCAATAGAGGACGGGTTAGTTCTAGAGTTCGGTTTTGATGATTGATAGTTGTGGTCGTTAGTGAAAATGTTTCAGTTGGTTTGGCGAAACTTCTCCAAAAGCTTAGCTTGTAACGATTATAGTTGTTTTTTTTGTTGAATGGCTTTCAGGTAAAAGATGCACTTGTTCAGTTTGAAACAGCATTGACTTTAGATCCAAATCCTATAGAGTCGCAAGCTGCTTACTATAACAAAGCTTGTTGTCATGCTTACCGGTAAGAACCTCCCGAACCATACACCATATGATATGAAAGATCCTGATCAGATTATTGTTTATACTCTCCTCTCGTCTCTGAGGTAGAGGGGAAGGAAACAAGGCTGCTGATTGCTTGAGAGTCGCTTTGAGAGACTATAATCTCAAGTTTGCCACAATCCTTAACGATCCTGACTTAGCATCCTTTCGCGCTTTACCAGAGTTTAAGCAGCTCCAAGAAGAGGTCTTACACTCTCCTTCTTTCTCCTATCCCAAAGAAGAACGTACTCATTGGCTAAAACTTTTTTTTTTTTTGCGCAGGCTAGGTTAGGAGGAGAAGACATTGGAGATAGTTTCAGAAGAGACCTGAAACTCATCAGCGAAGTACGAGCACCCTTTCGCGGCTTTAGAAAATTCTTCTACTTTGCATTTTCAGCAGCAGCTGGTATCTCAACGCTTTTTACCATACCAAGACTGATTCAGGCAGTTAGAGGCGGTGATGGAGCTCCAGATCTTCTCGAAACTACGGGAAATGCTGCAATCAACATTGGAGGTGAGGAGTCCATAAACATCTTCTTCTCTCTCTTTTAAGTGACTAAGGTTTTGGAACAGCAATGTGCAGGTATCGTTGTTCTGGTTGCGTTGTTCATATGGGAAAACAAGAAAGAGGAAGAACAAATGGTTCAGATAACTCGAGACGAAACTCTTTCCCGTTTGCCTCTACGCTTATCAACCAATCGTGTTGTTGAACTTGTGCAGCTTAGGGATACAGTTCGACCTGTGAGTCTTTTTTTCTTCTTATCTCGCTTTATTTTCCTGCCTTTTTGAGTTTCTTAATCGGTTACGTTGTTGTTTTTAAGGTTATTCTAGCGGGAAAGAAAGAGACTGTGGCACTAGCGATGCAAAAGGCAGATGGGTTCAGAACCGAGCTCCTAAGACGAGGTGTTCTCTTAGTTCCAGTGGTGTGGGGTGAACGTAAAACACCGGAAGTGGAGAAGAAAAGAGGGTTTGGAGCTTCTTCAAAGACGGCAGCTACATCTCTTCCTTCTATTGGGGTAATTAATCAAAAAGATTCTATCCTGGAACGAGTAGAAACATTCTCAGTGATTTTTTTTTTTTTTTTTTTTTTATTATTTAATTGGTAGGAAGATTTCGATACACGGACTCAATCAGTAGTTGCTCAGTCAAAGCTGAAAAGTGAAATCAGGTTCAAGTCCGAGGTTGTTTCGCCTGGTGAATGGGAAAGGTCCAAACTTTCATTTTTGCTCAATTAAAACAAAGATGTGTAACTTTGCTTGGTGAGTCTTAAAAGAAGATGTCGTTGGGTTTGTTTCAGGTGGATAAGAGATCAACAAATAGCTGAAGGAGTTGTCCCTGGGGAGGACGTGTACATCATACTCCGGTTAGATGGTCGTGTCCGCAGATCGGGTAAAGTAAGTCTCATCATCTTCAAAACCTTTCCTCTCTGGTTTCTCTCATGTTTATTGCGAAAAATGGTGTGTAATGGAAGTAACTCTGTTTTGTTTTTTCAGGGGATGCCAGATTGGGCTGAGATCTCAAAGGAGTTGCCCCCAATGGATGACGTGCTCAGCAAGTTAGAGAGATGAAGCGCTTTCTTACATATCGTATCTTTTACAAGAGACTCTGTAGAAGGAGAAGAAAAGCTCTGTGTTGTTTGTTTTGTGTACACAATTCCATGGGATAATACTGTATGTGAGAAGACAAGACTTTGTATTTTAAACAGAAAGTTGATCTTGTATTTTAGTGTCGGTGACTAAATGAGTCGTTGGCTTTGATTAGCATCATCAATTCATGTTTATGATGATATGACTGATTCATGGATCTAAAGATATTCTGTCAAGGCTGTTAAGTATGAAACGCGTTTTGATTCGGTGAGAATCAAAACTCAGGATTTTAAAGAAAGTGATAGTGTCTAATAGTTCCTCCATTATTTTAGATTAGTTAAAGAGAGAGGTTAGGTTTCATTGTCTTTGTGTTTACTTGGGATAACGATGTCCCAACTCCTACATTTCATAGTCGTTGAGGAGGGTGGGAAGAGAAAACGAATCATAGCTTTTCCTTGTTTCAATATACGTATTGCCTTTTTAGTAAGTGCATCTACCTGAGAGATGACAAAATGCAGATAGTGAATGACGATACTAAAACCAATATGATGATGATTCAATTAGAGAGCAATTTGCCACTTAAAAGTAACCAGAAACCAATTATAATTTGCCTTGGTGTAATCTAGATTCAGTGCTTGCAGATCATTAAGAAAATATGATAATGTTGATCTGTTTTTTTTTTTTTTTTTTTTTTAAAAAGAAATTCAAATGGATAATGAGAAAACGATTGACCGCTAAAATATATATCAAATCGTTTTGGTACAATTCGTGTCGGCTCTAACAAATATTCAACCACTCCCAACAATTCTCCATTAATAAAACATTCAGCTTGCATAAATCTTTTCTAAAATTTTCATTTTCAAACCAGAAAAATTGTTACAAAAACTTAGTCCACACTCCCCATGTCTATATAAACATTAACTCAAGCAAACAATAATAACACAAAATATACCTAGCGAAAGAAAAAAAAAGACTAACAAAATGGCCAAGTCTTTTGCTCTGTTTCCAACCCTTATGATACTCGGCTTCTTCATAATCTCTTCGCCTCTGGTCCAAGCCGGCTTCACCAATGACCTCGACGGTCTGGAATGGGCCACGACCGGTGTCCATGACTCCTCAAGCTGCCACGGTTCAATAGCAGACTGTATCGGAGCAGAGGAAGAGGAAATGGACTCAGAGATCAGCAGAAGAATATTGGCGACAACAAAGTACATAAGCTATCAATCTTTGAAGAGGAACAGTGTGCCATGTTCGAGAAGAGGCGCGTCTTATTACAACTGTCAGAACGGAGCTCAGGCTAATCCTTATAGTCGTGGTTGCAGCTCAATTGCTCGTTGCAGGAGTTAGGTCCACAAAGAAGCTCTCCTCTCTTCTTTATGCTTTCTTATAGTTATACGGTCCTCATAAGTTGGATTTGGATGTGAATAACCTTTGTTTGTTCTATGATCCATGCATGAACTGATTAGTTTTCTTTAAAGCTTTGAATATTTCATGTGTACTCTTTCTCTCTCTCCTGCACAATAATACTAAAAAGGCTTATGTTTGATCAAGACCATGTTTGGTTTGATCCGGTTTTTAGATTGTTCAAAGCTGTGTAGTAACACACCAGGCCACCAACTCTCGTACGTGTGGAATGTTATATACATATTGGTTCTAGTCAAACCTTTAAACCTTACCACCCCAAACCAAATCAGAATCAAACCGGATTCTTCTTCATTTTTTTTTTTTCCATTGAGCCTACGTATTTAATGGGCCGGGAAGGCACACCACACTTGACTCGCAAGAGAGAAGGTTTATGTAGTTTACTGCCTGTTAAAAAAAAAAAAGTAGTGTACTTAGAGCATCTCCAATGGTGGTACCACCATTAGAGTCCTTAGCATTATTAAACTAATTTTTTTTTTTTTGAATAGTTAAGGATCCTAATCAAAATTCATCTCCAATGGTGTTCTCCAATTTGGAGTTCTTAGGAATAAAACACAACTCTTGAATTTTCTTAATCTTGTCTCAGGAGTGATGTGTGCTCATCGTGTAGCTGCTGACATTGGTGAGACAAGTGTAATAGAGACTTGTTGATTGCTATGAGCGTAAGAAGCTAACACTTTTTAACCTTTTGATTCGGAGGGCTTGAGAGAAAATCGAAGGTACTTGATGCTGGTCTTCTTGGTATACTTGGTTGGCTAAGGACACTCGCATAGTTCTGAGGGTAGTGTTCTCTCAAGTCCATGAGAGCAGGACAAAAGAGTTGCACATATATATAAGAAAAATATTTTTCCATACACAGATAAAATCAAAATTAAGGAATCTAATCCTAGAATCATGGGAAAGGAGTCTAATTCCAACTTCCTATGTTAAGAAAAACATACTAGTTTAAGAACCTGAAGTCTTACATTTGGAGATTAAGTCCCCTGCCCATTTCACAAGTGGAATAGCTTCAGTAGGAGAAATTAGGAGGCTTTATACAACTAGTTTTGTTATTTATATGCTAATACAAGTAAGATAGCTTCAGAGAATGAGAACTTACAGTGACCACCATAGGAGCAAAAGGCTTTGCATCATCTCCTCGCTCAGTTGGAACAGGTGGATAGCTGATGTTCTTGAAACGTATAAGCAATCATTATGCACAACAGTAGTAGTACTCACAGCGCAATCCATTGGAATCAGATTCTTTGAACCTTGCAGCAATGACTTCACCAACGAATGGACGAAACACTACAATTCTAAAACCTACCTACAAAACAATCACAAGAAAAGATGCAACTCAATACACTGCAGAAACTGCAATAGACGTTGATGTGTCAAACAGTGATGGTAACAATGTGCAATGAAGAAGAAGATGAGAAAAAGATGCGTAAGTTGAAATGTACCTTATAGGTGGCAGCACCATCACCGGGTAAAACAAAACCTCCTTCCACTGATCCTATGTCGTGAATAGACACGCAAAGCCCAATTGAACGTCATCTTCCAAGCAATTCAACAAGCAATCAAATACTATTCAATCCCAAATCAAAAACGGAAATCTTCTCTGAAAGGTTACCTGAATCCCGAGGGATCGGAGATCAGAGACGGCGGCGTCGAGGACTTGTTTCCTGCGTCCCATGATGGCGACGGAAGCTCCATGTTTGCCGAACTTAGAAGAGATCTCGTAACCGATTCCGGATCCGCCTCCGGTGATGAGAGCTACCTTGCCTTTGAGGACGTCAGGCTTGAACGGAGATTCCACGTCAACAAGGACCGACTGATTTTAATCCTTAATTACGGACTCCTCCTTAGCTTATTTAGGTGTTATATTATTATTCTAATCGTAATTGCTTAGGAGTATGTGTTAAGGATTCATTATAATCCCCCGTTGTGGATGGTATTATAATTTTATTTTTTATTGCAAGAGCAAATATCTATCTCTATACTCTTTTTGTACCTTTTCATGGTTAGAGAAAAACAATTCTCGAAACGCCAGTTTAACGTCACATGATAGTAAGACGTGGCTTCGCCCTTTTTAATCAATCTTGGGAAAGTCAACCTTCTGTCTCTTCGCTTTAGGTAATTTATTTATTTCAGCAAATCAACGAATGTGAACACAAAATCGCTCTCTGTCTCTCACCGTATCCAGCCAGCCATGGAAGTAATGTCTCACTCTTCAAGTTTTCTCCTTCCGGCCGACGAAGCTTCAGCTAAGAGATACGCTCTCATTGTTCTGAACCAGAATCTACCTCGTTTCACTCCTCTTCTTTGGGAACATGGTTACCTTCCTTCTCTCTTGGACATCATTATGTATTATATGAGACTGTTTTTTTGTTTTGGGAATTTTTTATTTATTTATTAGTTTTGGAAATTATAGCAAAACTCCGCCTCTGTGCTGATGGAGGCGCTAATCGTATCTATGATGAGTTGCCTCTTTTCTTCCCTCGTGAAGACGCTCTCCTCATTCGTAACAGGTCCCCTTTGTTGCTTTCACAGCTTAATCCCTATGATTTCTGAAATAATTCTTCAAATTATGAGACTTTAGTGAGATTAATTCAAAGGAAAAGAACTTTGGTTTATTGGTCTCCCCTGAAGCTAATGAAGAAGAGCCTTTTCTGTCTTCTTATGAACTGATAAATGAATATATACACAAGGAGAAAGATTTAAGTAAACATATTTTTTTCTTGAAACTGGAAACCAAAAGTGGTTCTGTTTTTTTTCTTTTTTTGGTCCTATTTAGAAACATAGTTCTGAGAATGTGTGGGAATGTCTTTAGGTATAAGCCAGATGTTATCAAAGGAGATATGGACTCTATTCGCCCTGATGTCCTCCACTTTTATCTAAGCTTGGTAAGCTTTCTCTTGTGTGTTTTATAAGAATCCCATTATATGGTGTCCTTGTGAGATTCAATTCAACTTGGCTTCTCTGCTTTTTGATTGTTCTCTACTCTTGGTGTTTACTTTTTTCTCTCAGGGAACTAAAGTTATAGATGAATCTCATGATCAAGATACCACTGATCTTGATAAATGCATCTTGTTTATCCGTGACTCTCCTTTGAATCAAGAGAGCAGCAAAGTAAGTTAGCATCTCATTGATCTCAGTAATCTTTCTTAGCCGAGAAAACCTCTGTTTTTTGGTGTTGTGTGTATATGTTTTTTTTTTAACTTTTTTTGCTTTCTTTATTCTGCTAGCTCCAGATTCTTGCTACAGGGGCACTCGGGGGAAGATTTGATCATGAAGCCGGTAATCTCAACGTCTTGTATCGATATCCAGATACAAAGATAACTCTCTTATCTGATGATTGCCTCATCCAACTCCTTCCAAAGATTCATCGACATGAGATTCATATTCAGCCTTCTCTCCTAGGACCTCACTGTGGACTCATCCCTATCGGTGCTCCATCTGCCAAAACTACAACCACAGGCCTTCAATGGGATCTCAGTAAGTAACATCCTGCAATATTTTAGCATCAAATCGCTCTGTTTTATCATTGTCTTAAAAGCATCGTTAGTATCCATATGGATCTAACTATGGTTTATACATGTTTTATCGTCTCAAAGCCGACACTGAGATGAGGTTTGGTGGATTAGTAAGTACATCTAATCTGGTTAAAGGGGAGAAAATCACAGTCGAGTCGGATTCAGATCTTCTGTGGACGATACCCATCAAGAAACAAGACCCAAACAAGACCTTAAGGAGTGGGTAACAAGGACACTTTGCTATTTTGTTTTCTACGATACTCTTGATGCATTGCAATATTTGAATATTATGATTTATATGTTCATTTTGTTTTCAGCATACCATTAAGTAGGAGAAATAGGAGACTTGGTTGTACCATTAGTACTATCGTTATTTTTGAACATTGTATGCCTTTTTCGCTTTCTTTTCCGATATTATTTTGATGGTTTTTGCATTTAACGTGCGAGTAGGGGCATCTTCATTGATTTTGTCGTAGTCTGAACTCCCAAATGTGACTGCATGTTAGTACAGTGGTAGATATTGGAGTTTATAAAGACACAACTCAAAAGGTGAATGAGTTGAGAGTACAGAAATAAGGCCATGATTGTTTTTAAAAGAAAACCAACCTTGTCTTTGCTATTGAACCAACATAATGGATACATCATTCTGAAAACGTTAATAAATTTTGTAAATTGTAGGCATGATTCTCTAAACAGGTTCAGATTTACTAAACACATGCATAGTTAAGTTTATGTGTAGTGAAAAAATTTGTTGCATAAAACACATACATAAAAGCTTTGGCACATAGTATATGTAGAGAGCGGAATGATCGTCGGCATGGAGAACAGCCAAAAGATGAGAGAACTATTACAAAAATAGTTGATAAGTTGATCTGCTTGAAGTTGCTACTTGTGAAAGGTAAAGGCAAGAGATATCTAGAGGAAGGGCTGAGCAAATGGTTTGAGACAAGAACATGAAGCACAAATGCGGGATTCTCTTCTTTACTTATAGATTTTTGATTATGTAAACGTCAAAAACAGTAGCACTTGATGTAAAAATGTTTTGATTGGATAAATTTTACATTCAAAAAAAAAATCTGTTGTATTTTGATTTGATAGCCTAATGTATGTTTGTCATTAAACTTTGAGACTTTTAGCTACATTTATAAATGATGTATAAACGTTAGTAGATGCATGAAAGAGCATTTGGAAACTCAAGACAACTCCTAAGATCAGACACTTTTTGTGGAGAGCATTATCAGGTGCATTGGCTGTAGCTGAACGACTTCAGTCAAGAGGCTTACACAATAATACAACCTGCCTTGCATGTGGTCAAGCATCGGAGACGATATGCCATGTCCTGTTTACTTGTCCCACTGCAGTAGAAGCTTGGCGTTTGGCAGGAATTCATTCCCCGCCAGCAGGTTTCTCCCAATCTTCTGTTTTTCTGAACCTTCATTACTTGGTAGCAGGAACTAAGAAACAGCGGAATGATCAAGATAACCTATAAGCCTTTCCCTGGATCCTGTGGCATCTCTGGAAAGGGAGAAATTCCCTAGTGTTTGAAAAAAGCAGGTTTACGCCACATTCTATCTTAGCTAAAGCTTTAGAAGAGGCAGAGATTTGGACTCAGGCTCAACAACCAGACCAAGCTACACACATGGCACTGGAATCTACAAACTCTTCTGTAGATGCATGGGAAAAACCTCCTTCCGAGATGGTCAAGTGCAATGTGGGAATGGCTTGGGTTGACGCTGGTCCGGTGAATGGCTCCAGTTGGATCTTAAGAGATGATCACGGCCAACCCCTACAGCATAGTCGTCAAGCCCTTACCGGCTCCTCCTCCAAAATGGAGTCAGATTTGAAATCTTTACTATGGGCTGTTCAAGCAATGGCGTTACAAGAAAATACTGTTTGAAGCCTCATCTGTTGAAGTACGCCAAGCTTTGTTGAATCCTCTCAGGTTTCCTGAGCTCTCACCTCTGATTCTGAAGATACTGGAGCTTCTACATCGCTTTGAAAAATGGACGATCTCTCATGTTTCCGACCTTAAAAACAGAGTTGCTAAGTCTATAGCAGAGAGCGTCGTGGTCGGTATACGTACACAATCGTCTGTCGCCTCAGGAGGTCCCCATTGGCTCCATCAGATGTTACAAGAGGATGCGTCAAACACATGTCTTCTGGTGCGGTAAAGATAAAGGGATCTAAGGTTACTGGCTTCTGCCTCAAGTCCTTCATAACCTTTTCTGATAGTATTGAGCATTAAGCTCTTATAAGTACCTACTGGTACCTCCTCCCTTTTTCTTCTTCTTCTTCTTCTTTTTTTTTTTTTTTTTTTTAGTTCCTCTCTCTTCTCTATTTCTTCGTGTTATAACTCAGGGGTGCTCCCAAACTTGTCCTTTTGGACCTCAATATTATGATATATTGAGTGTTAAAAAAAAAGATGCATGATATAACTAAATTTCATAAATTCTGTAAATGAATTTGGATATAATATATTTTTTCTTAAATTTAAAAGCTCTTAAAAGGGCAATTGGGTTTATGATACCAAAACTATATGTTGGGTAAAGTATTTGAATTTAGGCGAGAAAGTAAAGTAAAGCTCTGATTTTCTGTCCTAAATCTGAACCGTTGACACTTAAAAAACTCTCAGCCGTTGATTGTTTTAGGGGCAGGAGGTTCTCATAAATGTTGTTTCCCTCACAGCATCCAAAGGGTGAAAGAAGGCGCAAACTAGCTTCAACATGTATATATAGACAAGTAAGTTAGTAAAAAATAAAAGACCATACAAGTATTCAATCTCTATGTAATGTATCCGGTACATTAATTCTTCCATGAGGAAAAGCAACTGAGCCACCTTCCGCATCAACAACAATGGACGGGAAGAAGTTCTTCCACTTCTCATACACACAAATAAGAAAAAAAACACGTAAATAAACATGGAAAAACAAATTAAGAAAGTGGGTGTAAACAAGGAAAAACGATCAAATGACAAATCTAAAATAACTTTTCTAATAAACCATAAATAAAAGAACGTATGTTAACTCATGAAATTGTCATTACTTAAATAAACTGTTTAAGTTTATACAGAAGGCCTAATATCAACATCATCACCAAATCTGATAATTATGGATGCGACTCAAAGAAGCTAGCTAATATTATTGTGTTCATTAGCATCTCCATAAGCTCTGAGGGTTCCATCAACTTTTTGCACATGGGGGCAAGTAGTAATTAAGAAGCTCACAACGAAGTATCTGTATTTATATTAACATGCAAATATGACAATATATATAATTTTTCATAGATAGTTTCAAAAATATATAGAAACAATTATTCACCTAAAATTTTCTTGCTTTCACCTTTCAAAACGAGAGAAGGTCTTTTTGAATGGTTAGTAATGCCTTTCGGTCTCTCTAACGCACCAAGTACTTTTATGCGTATCATGAACCAAGCATTACGACCATTAATTGGACGTTTCGTCGTATAGTTTGCAAATGATTTGAAAAAAGGAAATGCAAAATTGTTGTTGATTTTCTAAAATTTAAAGTCTTTTAAACATTATCTACTAAATCAAGCAGAAAAACTCCTACAAACTCTACATTCACACCGTTTGGTGGTGGTTCAAGCAGCCCGAGCTCCCTCAATGCAACGGCTGTTTCAATCCTCCAGTCGATTTTGCAGCAAAATACATAAAGTGGTAAATAATATATATACTCAGTTATCTTTTATAAAATGAAAAAAATTACATCAAATTTTACTATTTTATAGTTATATCTATCATTTTAAAATAAAACATTGTATTTAACTAAATATGTGGACGCATTGTCGCTGGAGAAGAACCGCCCTTGCAAGAAAAAGACGCTATCAATGAAGTTGAGGTACCAGAACAACCAACTGATGAAATCCTTTTGATCGACCCTTGAGGTCATGAATGAATAATACATATCATATTATCGATTATAGAACTTCTCATGGTATCAGAGCCACGACACTAAAAAAAAATCACTTACGTTTTTTTGAATAAATGTGATAATACCATCATAAGGATTGCCGCAACGCAAGCAGATTCTTCGACCTTCTTTGAATTCATATTCAAGACATGCTTTGCAGATCGGGAAACTGGAATCACCAGATTTGAAAGTGGGATAACTTCTTCTTGCCAACTCCTATGAGATTTATTCAACTTCCTGGTGATTCTCCACCACTTTATGTTTCAAGGTGGGTACTAACTAAAGATGAGCAAGCCACTCAGGATCATCAAGATGGATAGAAAGAATAAGAAGTCCTGAGTGTTAATCTTGTTATATTTGAATTAAAACTTAAGTTATTTCGCACTGTTACTTGTTACAAACAAAAATCATTTGATTGCACTTAGATTGAGATAAATGGCTAAATAACGCTACGAAAAAGTCGGGTTTCAAATTGTTCTAGAATTCATCACCTGATCTTAACATGGAAGCTGAGCCTTTCTTTTGCTATTAGTGTTTGATTGATAGATTGTAGGAATTCCGATGAGACGCTCTTTATCTATCAAATAAGTTCATCTAACCACTTTGTTCGTTTACTTTTGTTCCTCAAAAGTTGGAAGATTTAAATGGCATGTGGCTCAATTGCTAGGATGTGAAAGATAACATCCGTGCCTCAGCTTCTTGCAAAACATGGCGCGAAGCTGCAGTATCTATTCGTGTAGTAGAAAAACACCCTTGGTTTTTTTGTTTTATGGTAAAGTAAACCATCTTGAAAACATGTCCTTAAGCTTTTTGTATTTATATGGATAAACATCTTTATTTTTGTAGGCCTAAATAAGATCCTTCTTATTCTTTGCTATTAGAGTATTCATAATGCATCTTTTGAGTTGGCCTCTCAAAAGTTGATCTTTAGGCATTTTCCACCCACAAGGTGTTTGATGAAATGCTTAACTTTTAACTAAAAACGCTAAGGGACTTCTCTCAAATCTCTTATTTAAGGGCCGTTCCTTAGATTTTTTAGTTAAAAGCTAAGGGACCCTACGCTTAAGGACCCAGCATAAGGGACAAAAACGGTTATCTCAGAATCAACGTCTAAAATCACATTTCCTCGAAGAAACCTTCTCGACACACTCTCGGTAAAATCTCTCGAGGATAAGTTTCAAAGAGAGAAAAACCCCGGCAACGGATATCTCGGCTCTCGCATCGATGAAGAACGTAGCGAAATGCGATACTTGGTGTGAATTGCAGAATCCCGTGAACCATCGAGTCTTTGAACGCAAGTTGCGCCCCAAGCCTTCTGGCCGAGGGCACGTCTGCGAAGAAACAGGGTTCCACTGGAAGAACCATGCCTATACCAACGGCTACTTCGCGAGTAAAATCGTAAAAATGCTTAAGTCTCGATACGGCCCAAAGAGGGTCCGAATTGCGGACAACGGCCCATGCTATTTCCAAACTGGGAAACTGGAATCACCTGATTTGAAAGTGAGATAACTTATTCATGCAAACTCCTATGAGATTTATTCAACTTCCTGGTGAGAGTGTACTAATCAATACATGAATAAATAAGGAAAAAATATGTGCAGATAACATAAGAAAATAGCTTTTAAAAATTACTAAAATGTTTGTATACCCCTAGTAAATTACAATTAAGGCCTTTGGTTAATTTTTTTTATTGTGATTATTTATAATTAAAAATAATTAAGAAACACATCACCTGTGGTTTTGTTGCCTTCAAAAATGTCTCTTCCTTGTTCGGGAACCAAGTCACCATCTCTTGGGGAAAGATCTTTTGGTAGGTTCGCTGATCAAGTCTCATAGTGATTCCCTCGTGTCCATGCTAATACACCTACAGAAACATTATTAAACTTTCAACCAACAACAAAATCAATTCAACCTTTAGACCAAACAGCTCTTTATCTAACGTAGACTATGTTCTTGTTTAAGATTGATACACTTTTTTTTATAAACAATGGATTCTTTCAAAACTCTCAGTCGTTGATTGTTAAGTATTTACAATTCAGCGGTTCATATTTAGGACATAAAAGTAGAGCTTTACTTTACTTTACTTTATGGCCCAAATTCAATACTTGGGAACATATAGTTACATAAACCCAATTTCCCTTTTAAGAGCTTTTAAATTTAAGAAAAAATATTATATGCAAGTTCATTTACATAAATTATGAAATTTAGTTATATCCTGCAGCTCTACTTATGTTTGTACATCATTTATAAATTTAGCTAAAAGTCTCAAAGTTTAATGAGAAATATACAATAGGCTGTCGAATCAAAATAGTACAACAGATTTCTTAATATGCATAAACTTAACTATGCATGTGTTTAGTAATCTCGACCTATTTAGAGAAACATAAATGTACAATTACCAAATTAATTGACGTTCTCAGAATGATGTACCCATTATGTTTGTTCAATAGCAAAGGCAAAGTGGTTGGGTCTTATATGGTTTGCTCTTTCTTATATTATTCATGTTGTTGTTCTTGAACTTGCAATATTTTTGTTGCTGGTAGTGACTTAGAGTTTGTGAGAAGAAGCTCTTTTACAAGTTTGTTCTCTCCATAACTACTTGTAGTTGATAGGCTACTCTCGGACGCATTTGTATCAATACCCAGATCAATACTATTAAAATAAAAACGCAGTTGGATTCAACTTATTTCTAGATAAATTTCAACTTATTTCTAGACAATTTTTTTTTTAAAAAATACTATATAATATATTTAATACAACTGCAATCTAAATATCAATAACAACTTGTCCTATAATTTAGTATATGGTAAGATTTTAATTAAAGGAAGAGATAATTCAAGGCTCATTTATATCAGATACATTACATTGATCTTATTTATAGAAAACAAATCACGGTGATCTTATTTGTAGGAATGAATATTAATGTATCTACATCTTAACATTTTAAACTAAAAAAATATTTTAATTAGGTTGTTAAAATATCTTAATTTTTTCCCAAAGAAATATTTGATTTAAGTCTTAGATATTTACAATTAGGGGTGGGCACTTTATCCGATATCCGAAGCGGCACCCGAACCCGATCCAAAAAACCCGAACCGAAATCCGAACCGAAATAGCAAAATATCCGAACGGGTATTGAATTAAGAGAAATTGGATATCCGAACCCGAACGGGTAATATCCGAACCCGAATGGATATCCGAAGATAACCGAACATATGTATAATTAACTTTATATTTCTAGTTTACATCTCTCATTTTATATAAAATATTTATATTGATACTACACGTACTTTAAGTTTATATGATATACATACAATTACGGAGAAAATGATTTGCTACTCACTTAAAATACATGTCAAACTTTTTATTTCAAGAATTAACAAAAAGTTACATCCAAAATTTAAAAACATTAACCAAATTAATGTCTTTTTAGTTTCAAAATATTATGTCCAAATCTATTAACCATTGAATCTATTAAAAATAAAAAAATAGTTAAGTGAAAGTTATATTTTTAAATACAAGAAATTTGAGAAATGAAAAATTTAATTTTTTTTTTCAAAATCTAAATATCCAGACCCGATCCGAAATAACTGAATCCGAACTAAAAATACCCGAACCCGATCCGAAGTACAGAAATACCCGAACGGGTTCTACACCTCTATACCGAAATACCTGAAAATCCGAAATACCCGAAAATTCGAAATATCCGATCCGAACCCGAACGGGTACCCGAACGCCCACCCCTATTTACAATAGTAACAAAAAAATAGTTTGGAATCTACATTATAATGAGCCAGTTTCATCACTCCTGATGCGACACGTCAGCTGGTAAGTGGACCTCACTTTTAAAAAGTGTGAAAAAATGTCAAATATGTGGCTCGAACCCGGATTACTGTGATATAAACACCAACATTTATACCATTAAACTAAAGGATACTTTGTACATTGATTACCGAAACTAATATATATTTATGAAGGATTTCTTATAGTGGATCCCACACATAACTGTAATGTTTCAATACTCACGTGTAACTTTGATCATCGAAACCTATTTAGTAAAATCCGTATTCTGGCCCAATAAAAATTATAAGTGGGCTAAATCTCTTTTGTATGTATCTAGGATTTTTATAATACTATGTCTCCACCGATAAACCGAAGCGTTACCCTTTTAGCTTATCAAAAAAAATTCTGAAACTTTTCATCTTCACCTCTCTATATCTCCAACGATCAGGTATGATACCGTTTCACCTCTGAAACGATCCGTCTCAGTATATATAATTCCTCAAACAAACCTTGAGACCCATATCTCTTATCAAATTACTCCTAAATTGAACTGTCGCAACTTTTAGCCAACCTTTGAAGATGTCAGCCTCCAGTGTTGTTGTTGCTTAATCGGTCGTTGTCCCTGCCACCTTTCTCCGCCTAGAACATAGTACCCAGGAAAAGGTATTGACAATTTGAATTTCTATGGAATACTATATACCATATTTGTTTAATCAATATTCAAGTTATCAGTTTTAATACTTTAAGCGTATGTTTCTCTGGGCAGAATTCCGAGATCCACGATTCTATCCCAGTTCGTGTGAATCACTACCATCCATCGCTACGATAGGGGGTCGATCGTGAAAGTTGATTGATCGCTTTGAAGTTGTCTGATTAACTAATATGATGTAAACTCTGTTCTGATGGGATATAACGGAAAGTTATTTGGTTGCTAGGACTAACAGAGGCTGCAAGGCTGGGTACGTCTCAGACGGAGCTGAAGGACGGTACAACTAGAGCGCCTATTGTCCGGTTTTTGTCGTGCCAACGTGCTATGGAACTTAAGCTTTCCTAGGAGAATCCAGATCACTTCGAAACGTCGGCTGTCATTTTCAACAGGTACCACCAAGATGTAAATTTTTTTATGTTTGTGGTGTGGTTCGACTCAAGAATGAAACTTTTGCTGATGAAATAATGATTTTGTGGATGCATGTCAATTAGATTTACGAGGCTACAAACTGTTTACTGTACATTGGCAGGGAAAAAATGGCTATGTATGGTTCAGTTGTAACACCGTTGTGGTGCAATGGGGATGGACATGCTAACCAAAGGTGTGCATAATGTTATTGAGTTCCTCAGTGATGATTCCCATGACATGGATGTGATCGGAATCTCTGGTGAGTTCCTTTTGTGTGTTATTGGTTTGATTTTAAAACAATGCCTTTTAGCTTAGTGTCATCTTGAGACTTAAAAATTTGAAATTTATTAGTCAGATAACTTCTTCTCCGACATTAACAAACCTATTGCGGTGAACTGCATCGAGGGACATGGCAGTAATTAGAAGAGAGATAGGGAACACGGTGTTGAAAACGAGTGTGTCTGGCTTGGTGGAGCTCAATATACTCAAGAACCTCACCGTCTATGTTGTTGCAGGCTCTCTAGGTCGATTCAAATCTCATGCCAGCAACATAGTGTTTGATGTATTCATAGCTACTTGCCAAGATCCAGCCCAAAACATGGAGAGCTCTCAAATTGATGGAAGCCATTAATAGCAATCACCGTACCTTCACTACCTCCACCATCACTGAAGATACCATCATAGAGAACCATGGCAAGGTTATCTAATTTTACTTGTCATCACGTTCATCTATTTCAGGAGCACAATGAGAACATTCTTCCAAGCAGTGAAGGTGACGTAGGATTGGCAGCATCATCGGGCCCGTCTGTTTTGGGAGACAAGGTCGATGGGGAATGTGCTGCAGCAGATCCTCCAGAGATTTCAGACGCTCAGAACAACCGCAAACGCTACCGTGAGTGATTGGAAATATCTATTATATTCCTATCAGCCCGTCAACGTCTTTTCTATGCATTTTTAAAAACTGCTATTATCTTTGTTTTCCATCATAAACTTTGGATATTTTTTCCCTTGCATGTTTTCTCTGTTCGGAGATTTTATTTCGATTTTGGATTATTAATGAAATGTCGACGGGTTCTAACTCATACAAGATTTGTCAGTGGTGTATTTTTTGGTTTACCTATTTCTGACATTTTTTGTCCACTATAAACTATTTTTAACAAAGTCGAGTAAAACTCTAAAAATAAATAATTTTGCAACCGTATAATTTTATAAATTTTTCTAGTTATTAATTTTTTAAAAAAAATAGTTTATTACAATTCTATATTTTGAAATTAATTTAGGTAAAATAAGAAAATAATTTAATTTATTGTTTGATAAAATTGTTTAATTTTTTGAATTCAAATTTTATATTTTGTTCCTTACACTATTTGTTTTATATACTAAAAACTACCTAAGTATATACTAAACAACTTCATAAACTTTATCTTTTGAACATGAAAGCGCTAATAACGCTAATGATCGATCAAATCATTACGAAAATAATGCATATGAATTCGCCGGTCATTCTTATATCAACTTAATCAAACTGTGTGACTTCCAAATGTTATGTTCATCACCATTATATACAACACGAAAAAACAAAAGTGGAAAAAAATAAACGACAAAATCCCGTACACAAAACTACACAACGATCAATAACTTATTCGGCTCCGCGCTTGCGCGGGGGCTATACCCCTAGTCTATATTATAATAGATGAGTTTTTTCTCACTCCTCAGTGCGCCACGTCAGTGTTTTGTGGGCCCCACTTTTAAAAAGCGTGAAAAAATGTCAAGTCTATGGCTCGAACCCGGGTTATTGAGATATAAACACCAACATTTATACCAATAAGCTAAATGATACTTTGTACATTGATGGTCGAACCTAATATATATTTATGAAGGCCGAAAGCTCTTGCTTCTACATCTTCCTCTGAGGGTCGGGCCACAAGTGTGTTATGGGTTTCATTTTTAAATGAGATTCATCACGTTATATGAAAAAAAGCTCAAGTTTGCAACAATTATAGTTTTCTCATATTGTAAACTGTTGTCGTTTAACATGAGTTTGAGTTCTTTTCTTCACTGTCTCAAACAAGTCTGAGTTACAGAGTTGCACCATGTGTCTGTGCGTAATCTATTTTTTCACCGGTGAACTCTTCATGTTCACATCTTAAATTGCTTGATCATAAATGTTCCTGATTTGTAGCCCCTATATAAACCCTATGTATATGATTCTCATCTTTGATGAACTTAATCTGCATCTCCACAAAACTCATTGATTCCTCTTAGATTTAACCAACTTCTAGAAAATGTTTCTCTCTGCCTCTCCAATTCGTCAAACCGGTGTCTCGGCGTCCGTCACTCAACCTTCGAATCTCTCCGTCTTTGTCGTAGTTGTCAGAGCATAGCCTCTGGCTTCCTCGCTTCTGGGATTCCCTGAACTTCAAGAAAGACAGGGAGTTTGTGGGAATCACGGTTCTCTTCCTTGATCAAAAGGTAAGTTAATCTTCGATCTATAACACTTATTTAACATAATTGTTTTAATTTATTTCCTGATTCTTTGTTGAATAATATTATTTGCAGATTCTGTGATTCATGGGTTTACTCCCGTCAGACGTGCTAATCATTACATGCCATCTTTGAAAGCTTGTTCCATTGTGAAAGTCGGTCGTTTTGAGGTTTCTAGGTGCTCAAGCATGTACAAGATAACTGATCATCCATTCCTCATTCGTTTCATCTCACTAGCCATTATTGATGAAGTCATCACGGGTGCTCCTGAGATCATCACGGGTGCTCAAGCATGTACAAGATAACTGATCATCCATTCCTCAAGATTAGACTGTTCGACAATCTCCAAGTGATTGCGAACACAAACCTAGAACTTCCAGGTATATTATCATATTGCATCTGGGTTTATATTATGTTTTGATATCATAACTGATATTTAAACTCACAGATGTGGTTGGGCAAATCCGTTCTGTCCAGGGCTCTGGCCTCACCAAAGAAACAACTCGAGTCGTTATCCGTCTCCTCATTGATCCGTAAGAAACAATCAACACATAATTCCCTTTATATTACTGTCTATATTGTGCTAACATCAATAATCAAAAATATTTCATACCCAAGATTTGTGGTCGTCTATTTATCTCCATTGCTTATCAATCTAATTTTACACAAATCTTTATTTTACTGTTTAAAAGAAACCACAATAACCCAAACAATCAAAACACTAAAAACTAGAATCCCAAAAAGACGAATCATTAATGATCACCTCTCTTTTTGTCTAATCTTACAAATAAACTTCAAAACAAATATACCAAACCAATCAACTCAACTAAAACTCAACGACACATACATTAAGCCAGCTAAACAAATATAAACTACACGGCCAAATATTTAACAATTTACAAACTTACTTTCACAGATGCTTACGAAGAAGACGAAGACGACAACTAAGATCAGTGAAATTACCTAAACAAAAAAGCAGAGTAAGTTACAAACTCTGATAAATACAACTAACAATGATTTTTGTTTACATATTACCCATTAAATAAAAGAGAAACAAACACAGCCACACACCAGGAGATACAAGAGACAATCCCAACAGACACAAAGGCGGTAACAACATCTCCACCTGCTCACTCCTCTTGTCTTATAAAAATAGCTTATATGCTCAATGTCAACATGCCAACGCTATTTTCTTCTTATGAGAAATACATATATTCATTTAAAACCCATTAATATCGAAATACTAATTGTCACTCATTTTATAGTTATTTCTACAAGTCTTCATGTATTTGTTTTAAAGGTCCGGTAAAAACAACAAGTTTAAAAGTGAAAAAACATATAACCAAGATAATAAGAATAAAAAAAATTATTACTTAATACACACAACTTACACAACTAAACTGGTGAAAAAATATCCAGAAACAAAAGGTACTCTCAACAACCTTAATATAATTTATGTAATCTCAATAGTACAAGTAACAAATTAAAAAGACAAACAAACAATAATTCTCGTTACACAGCAAACAACAACACGAACTATATCAATCACATTACTAACACAGTTTACTCCTTCATGAGTGGAGAACAGTGCATACACAGTACATCATCACAACTCTAACCCTATAACAATAAAAAACTTAAAAAACAATGATCAACCCAAAACGCAAAATTCACAGCTACAATAACCCTAACAAATATTGAGATGAAACAATAAATATGTCTACAACCCCGCGCTTGCACGGGGGAAATGCCCCTAGTATATCTAATACGATCTGATATCTTTAAACATATTCCTCAAGATACATACATAACAAAATTAAACTAATACACACATATATATATATAAAAAATTATCATACAATCACTATACAAAATTAGGTATTCTATTTGTTTTAAACCTTTGATAGAAGAATTCTGGCACCAACGTGATATCTCAGCTAAACATGTTATCAAACTCATCAGCTCCAAGGTTTTGTCCTTTAACTTTGACGTAACTGAGATATGTTGTTTTGTGCAACATGACAAATTATGCTTCTTTTAATCTAGAAAAAATGTTCATATTTACTGTGATGGCTATTGACGGAAGAGACTGGAGTAAGAAGGATCACATTTCCGAAAAACCATGAAGGAGCCGAAATAGAGGCGGTGACTTCACCGGAGATATCAAAACCAAGGTTGTTCTTGAGTACCTTAAACACACTTCTTAGTTCTTGATGTAATCACGCCTCTGGTCTTTCCCAAGAAGCCCTAACAAGCATGGTCTATTTTAGGGATCACCAATCTATAAAACGCTACAATAAACTACTCCTCCCATTGTTTCAAACAAAGTTTGAATTGTTCTAGTGAATATAACTAAGAAAGCTGAAAATAAATGGTGACAGGATGTGAATTGGCTTTGAGAAGAAAGTCAGTGTGCCCCCAACGAACTGCGTCTTCAGCATTTAATAATTCAAAATTCATGCATGAGATCATCAAACCCAAGTAAAATCAATGAGAGTATTGTGGTAGTGAATGCCATTAGAAATTTAAACTTCATGTTGTCCCATGCATCGTAGGATCCTCCCATCAAGTCCACCTACAAATTAAACCCATTAACCAAAGTTATAGTGTTTAAAAAAAGATGAGATTTCTATGGATGTGCTTTGTGCTAATTTTTTTTATGTGTTTAACAGATTCGTGGTAACTACATATTTTTCTTAGCTAAACATTATGGATGCTCAAAAATCCTAACCACAGTGGCACAGTGGGTAAGTTTAGTGACTAGTTACTTTCTTAGCACAAGGTCAAATAGAATACCTAATTTTGTATAGTGATTGTATGATAATTTTTGGAGAATTTGCCAAAACTAACCCACAACTTGATTTTAACCCCAAACCTATACTCAAACTTGAATCAAATGCAAAACTAACCTAAAGGCCTTGTGAAATTACAGCCCAGCCCCTTGTGACCAAACAAAAAAACAGAAGTCATTTTTACGAATATAGCCCTAGTAAGTCGTTTGAGTCGTTGGAAGTCGTCTGGACGACTTCAAAGTAAGTTTTCTGGTGTAGCTGATCTTAAAAATAATTTATAAATTTTTAAGAAAATATTTTGATAAGCGAAAAATTAAAATCATGTAATTATAAATAGTTTTAAGTGATATAAATTAAAATATAACAAAATTGAATTGTTTTCAACATAGATGAGTGTAGGTAGTGAATCATGGTATTCTTTGGTCTAGGGTTTGACAACATATGTTGTAGTATTGTATGTATACTTAGGGTTAGATTTTGGAAAGCTTGAATGTTTTTTTGAAAAATTATTTTTTTACCTAAACATGTTTATTTTTGTGTATAGTAAACACTTTTGAAGTTTAATTTGATTTTATGAAGTGTTCAGTTAGTTAATTAAGTTTAGGGGTTATGTTTAGGGTCTAGAGGACTTACATTTCAGTCGGCTGGTGAAGAAATTAAAACAGACAACATACATGTAAGTCGTCCAAATATTCCCGCCTAAAATTTAAAAAATAATTATTTTCCCGCTTACTTGTAAGTCGTCTGGGAAGTCTTCTATTTTAGTTTTCCACTAAAAATATTTTAATTTCCCGCTAAAAATATTAAAGTGTTATTGACGACTTACAAGGAAGTCGTCTAGGAAGTCGTCTGAATCAAAAATATTTAACCTAATTGGATTTTTTGTCTCCCTATATAAAGAAAAATTTACACATTCTCTCTCCTCCTCTCAAATGGCTGCATCAAAAATGTAATGTTCATCACTCTAAAACTCTTCAACCTCTCTCTAATCTCTTTGACTTGAAAACACCAAACTTTATATGAATTTTTCAGTTTTGTCTCATGTCTTTCTTATTAATCTATCTTTTTTTTTTGCAGGTTTTTAATCAGATGGTACTCATCTTCCACTCATTTAAAGGTAGATCTATTAATTTTATATATGTATTTTTGTGTGTTCTATAAAGGTAAGTTTATCTAATCTTCCACTTATTTTCTCTGTTTTTAAGTCATTTGAACGTTTTTGGATATGCAGGTTTTTCAGATCTGGATTTGATATGCAGGATTTTCAGATCTGGAAGACTTCTGGGACGACTTACATGTTAGTCGTCTAAAATATAATGCACTGGACAACTTCCAGGAAGTCTTCCAGACGACTTCCATTTCAGTCGTCTGGACTTCCTGGAAGTCGTCTGGACTTCATAGAAGTCTTCTGACGAAGTCTCCCTTTCATAATAGATCTGAGCGTTTTGGTAAATTTTTATGTCTGATTTTTCTTCATTTGGTAACTTCTTGTTGTATAAAGTTTTTACTTTTTTCCCAAACTAAAACTCTCCAAACTCACTCTAATATTCTATTTGACTTGAAAACACCAAAATTTATATGAATTTTTCAGTTTTGTCTCATGTTTTTCTTACTAATCTATCTTTTTTGCAGGTTTTTAATCAGATAGTACTCATCTTCCACTCATTTAAAGGTAGATCTATTAATTTTAGATATGTATTTTTGTGTGTTCTATAAAGGTAGATTTATCTAATCTTCCACTCATTTTTTCTGTTTTTAAGTCATTTGAACATTTTTGGATATGCAGGTTTTTTAGATCTGGATTTGATATGCAGGTTTTTCAGATCTGGAAGACTTCTGGGACGACTTACCTGTTAGTTTTCTAAAATATAATGCACTAGACGACTTCCAGGAACTCTTTCAGACGACTTCCATTGCAGTCGTCTAGACTTCCTGGAAGTCTTCTGACAAAGTTTTCTTCCATATCAAGTGGAGTCTAAGCTTGTCTTTGTAGAGGAATGATCTATAATAGTTTTGTTTGTGGTCTGTTTTGTGAATTGCATGTCTACTCTTTTAGTTGTGATTTTTTTGTAAAATCAGTAATAATGTTTCCCAAGATGTAATACATGTGCTAACAATGTGTTTACACATTTACAAATCAATGAAATAATAAACTTCAGTAGCTTTTTTTAATCAATAATAAACAAATCAATGAAATAATAAACTTCAGTAGCCCGTCTTCTGCTGATCCTCTCACCATTTCTTGCGCATATAACAGTGCTCTGTATGAAGTAGTGTAATCAAGTGTCATGCCAAACATGTCTATCACTTGTAACATGAATAGGAGGAAGGTCTGAAGCGATCTGTTGTAATGAGTAGGTTAACTCCATAGACTCTGTGTTCATGTCCAGGTAATAATCTTCTTGAGCCATTGCAACAAGATCAGCATGTGTCGAACCTTCACTCAAAAATAACATTCTCGCTCCTTTGAAATGATCAACCACAAAATTCCAACATCCATCTTTCAACAACCATTCTCCATACACTGAATATAACTGACGCATCATCTGAAAAAAGTCAAAATAAAACACATTAGCAAACTTAGAACAAAGAAAACGAAAGTTTATTAAAGATGGAAGCGGACGACTTCAATCTAAGTACTTCTGACAACCAAACTATACGTCGTATGGTCAACGCAGAGGTTATTTTTGCAATTGACTTTGAAATTTGTTATTTCAGACGACTGAAAAATAAGTCGTCTACTTTTGTTTGGTTAAAAAAAAAACTAGACGACTTGCATTTCAGTCGTCATAGGTTAGTTTTTCATTTGACTGGATTATTTCAGAAGTTTGACTTTCCTGGACGACTTACATTTCAGTCGTTTCGTGAAAATTAAAATAATAATATTTTTTTTAAAACTAGACGACTTACAATTAAGTCGTCATAGGTTAGTTTTGCAATTGAAAAAAAAAACTTCAATATTTAATTATATATGGACGACTTACAATTCAGTCGTCCGTCAGACGACTTACATGTAAGTCGTCCAGGATTTACGAGGTTTGACCAGAATCTCGGAATAAAATCCTGGATGACTTACATGTAAGTCGTCGGGCGGATGACTGAATTGTAAGTCGTCTGAGTATGATTAAATATTTAAGTTTTTTTTTTCAATTGCAAAACTAACCTACGACGACTTAATTGTAAGTCGTCTAGTGTTAATAAAATATTGATATTTCAATTTTCACCAGACGACTGAAATGTAAGTCGTCCGGGAAAGTCAAACTTCTGAAATAATCCAGTCAAATGCAAAACTAACCTATGACGACTAAAATTTAAGTAGTCTAGGTTCTTTGGAGATTTTTTTGTAGCCAAACAAAATCAGACGACTTAACTTTCAGTCGTCTCAGAAAACTGATTTCAAAGTCAATTGCAAAAATAACCTCTGCGTTGACCAGACGACTTCTAGGTAAGTCGTCTACAGCCAGACGACTTCCCATGTAAGTCGTCTGACGAACAGATCTGGAAAAAAACTCGATTTCATACCTTAAATTGGTGAGATAACTTCCTTAGCACACATAAGGCTTCTCCAAGCACACAAAATCTCAAACGAAAGTGATCCACCCAGAATCGTTAGCTTCTATGACTCTATGAACCATAAAAAATGTAGAATCAAAATCTTGGATTTTTTTAGCTCATTGTGGAGAGAAAGTGAGAGATATGTTGTGTTTAGTTCACAAGAATGGAAAAAGAAGAAGGGTAACTCGATTTTGGGAGCATTGAGAGCTTCAAATTGGTTGTTCCTGGTGGTTGGGGTATTGATGACAATGACAATCTTGTAATTACTTGAAGATGATGAGGGTGAGAGAGTAGAAATGTCATTTTCGAAAAAAAAATTGATGGCATTTTCGTGAATTATATAAACTTGTGGGGTGAATAAGACAAAACCAATTTCCAAAAAAAAGGATGTTGTTAGTTTTGTGTTTGACTTTAAGTTGTAGGTTAATTCTGCAAAAAACCCATAATTTTATATATATATATATATATGTATTAGTTTAATTTTGTTATGTATATATCTTGAGGAATATGTTTAAAGATATCAGATCGTATTAGATATATTCCAAACTATTTTTTTTGTTACTATTGTAAATATCTAAGACTTAAATCAAATATTTCTTTGGGAAAAAAATAAGATATGTTAACAACCTAATTAAAATATTTTTTTAGGTTAAAATGTTAAGATGTAGAGACATTAATATTCATTCCTACAAAGAAGATCACCGTGATTTGTTTTCTATAAATAAGATCAATGTAACGTATCTGATATAAATGAGCCTTGAATTATCTCTTCCTTTAATTAAAATCTTACCATATACTAAATTAATATAGGACAAGTTATTATTAATATTTAGATTGCAGTTGTATTAAATATATTATATAATATTTTCACAAAAAAATTTATCTAGAAATAAGTTGAATCCAACTGTGTTTTTATTTTAATAGTACTGATCTGGGTATTGATACAACTGTGTCCGAGAGTAGCCTATCAACTACAAGTAGTTTTGGAGAGAACAAACTTATAAAGAGCTTCTTCTCACAAACTCTAAGTCACTACCAGCAACAAAAATATTGCAAGTTCAAGAACAACAACATGAATAATATAAGAAAGAGCAAACCGTATAAGACCCAAACCAGAAATTAAATTATCCAAGAAGCAAAAGATTTAAAAGACAAAACCAATCCGCGGTATTCCATAAATGCATAAAAACAATTTATTTTATTTTATGTAATATTTAAGAGAATATAAAATTTTAATTGAAATATTTTAGAATATTATCATATTTCTTTAGGTCTTTTACTAGGTCAATCTGTTTGAGTCACGGGCTGATGACTGTTTTAAAGATTCTTACCGGGGTTTATTGGATTTTTATTTTAAAAAAATAGGAAAATTGCCAAGTGTGACTCAAAACTTGGAGTCAAACCCAAAACAATACTCCAACTTGGGTCAAAGGCAAAAGTAACCTAAAAGACTATTGAAATTACAACTATCCCATTGTGACCAAACAAAAAAACAGAATTTTTTTTACGTTTCTACCCCTCGCAAGTCGTCTGTTTAGACGACTTGAAAATAAGTCGTCCAGACGACTTAACTGAAAGTCGTCCAGACGACTTAACTGAAAGTCGTCTGTTTAGACGACTTGAAAATAAGTCGTCCAGACGACTTAACTGAAAGTCGTCTGGACAGTTAGTCTTAAACATAATTTAAAAATTTTGTAAAAAATATTTTGATAAGTGAAAAATGGGAATTATGTAATTAACATATGTCTTAGGAGATATAAATTAAGATATAACAAATTTCAATTGTTTTCAGCATAGATGAGTGAAAGTAGTGAGTCATGATATTCTTTAGTTTATGTTTCATCAACATATGTTGTAGTATTGTATGTGTTCTTAGGGTTAGATTTTGGAAAGCATTAAAACCATTTTTGAAAATTTTTAAAATTACTTATGCGTGTTCATTTCTGTGTATAGTAAACACTATTTAAGTATAATTTGATTTTATAACGTGGTTAGTTAGTTAATCTAGTTATTTTAGTTTAGGGGTTCATTTTAGGGTCTAGGACGACTTAATATTTTGTCGTCTGAAAACAGACGACTAAATATTAAGTCGTCTGTTGTACATTATCAGCCAGAATAAGTCGTCTTAACCGGACCAAACCTTAAAGTTTACCAATGTACTTTTAAAGCTAACCGGATTATTTACCCAATATATAAGGTGATTTTTTTTTTGTTTCATTTTTCGCGAAATTCAGAAACCCTAACAGTTCTCTCTCAAAGGCGATTTCGAATTCCCACGATTTCCGAACAAACCATCGTTCTCAACGTCGGCTATCTATCTCACTTCATTCTCACCGTTGTCGCCGCAGCTTCTTCTAACCCTAGCGCCGCCGATTCCTCTAAACCCTAGCGCCGCCGCTTCCACTATTTCCGAACAAACCGTCGCCCTCGCCACCGTGGTCACCAACGTTCTCACCGCCGCTTCCTCTAAACACTAGCACCGCCGCTTCTTCTAAACCCTAGCGCCGCCGCTTCTTCTCTGTAAACCTTAGCGCCGTTTCTCTGTAAACCCTAACGCCGGTAAGTCATCAATCTCGAGGAAAAGATGAACATAAAACGTTGTCTCTATCAATTTACTCATTCTCACCGTTTCACGTTTATTTTTTAGATCTATAACCGCAATGACGAGTACTCCAACTCCTTCTGCGACTAATCAGGTCCGCTTTGTACTGGAAGACTTGTAAGTAATTTAAGTCGTCTGGAAAGTCTTCCAACTGGACGACTTAGTAGATGACTTAAATATAAGTCGTCCATTTGGAAGACTTAAAGTTAAGTCGTCTGGAAAGTCGTCCAGTTGGACGACTTTCCAGACGACTTAATTATAAGTCGTCTACTAAGTCGTCTGGACTTATATTGTTGTCTTTGATTATTTTGCAGACAAAAATGATGGATATTCCAGAACTCCCCTGTAGGTTATACACATCAGGGGAAGAGCCAGAAGCCCACAATAGCATTTCGTATCATACGGATAACAGCAAGTTGCATACTGCTCTTAGGGAAGCTCTTACTGATGACGAATTTGAAGAGTTGAAGGAGTCGAGTTTGGGAGTTTTCATCAAGTTCAAGGAGCAGGGATTTGGTTGGGCTTCAAGGCTGGTTCACTACATGCTCAGTTTCAAGCTGGACATTAAGAAGAAGTATGAGATGTGGTCTCTCGTTGGTCCAGAACCTTTGAGGTTTTCACTGTTAGAGTTTGAAAACCTCACTGGTCTAAACTGCGAGTACATCGAGGACCTTGAGACACCAAAATGTGACGTTACCCAAGAGATGGTTTCTTTCTGGGGGATGCTGGGAGTTCATCTGGAAGCTGGGCCAACTACTGATCAGATAATAGCAGCACTGAAGAGATGCGGGGATTGGTCCAGGGAAGATCGCAAGCGGCTCGCGTACCTCTCCATCTTCACTGGATTCATTGAAGGGAGAAAGTTTTCAACCGCTACACGATCTACTCTGGCAAGGCTAGTGATGGATTTAGAACGGTTTGAGAATTATCCATGGGGGAGAGTCGCGTTTAAGGTGCTGATGGACTCTTTGTGGAACAAAGAAATTACTGGCTGTTACACCGTGGATGGGTTTATACAAGTTCTTCAGGTCTGGGCGTACACAGCTATGCCGGAATTGGGTGCTAGTATTGGTGGTCCCAGAGCAGACAGTCCGTCTCCACCGATACTGGCTTACGAGGGCAGCAGAGGCCGCAGATCAATGAAAACTGCTATCTTGAGTCAGGTATTTACTTCAATCCAAAAGACTGCGCAGACGACTTATAATAAGTCGTCTGGAAGGTCGTCCAGCTGGACGACTTATCTAACTCGATTCTTCTATTTACTGCAGACCCGCGTGATCAACTTTGTTGAGAAGGACATTAGTGAAATGTGGCCAAAATGGGACTCTGATGTTGAGGACCTGCCCGCGGAGAACATCATTAAAGTCATGTATGAGCGGAGACCGTGGAAGTGGACCATGGATTGCTGGGAAGTCACTGGTACTAAGGTCTATACAAAACCTAAGGTTGTGACTCCATCGAAGAAAGCCAAAGAGATGGTTGTGTTGGAGGAGGAGGAGGAGGAGGAGGAAGACAATCCAAGACCTCGGAAGAAAGCTCGTAAAGAGGCTCCTAAAGTGGCTAGTGAAGAGGCTAGAGAAGAGGCTAGAGGGGTGACCAGAGAGGATTTGGAAATTATGTTCAAGGGCGTAGCTGACTGCATGAAAGAAGGGTTTAAGAAGTGCATGAGGGAGATTAGGAAGTTGTCCGATAGATTGGAAGCTGTGGAGAAGAAGGTTGGTGTCACCAATCAGGCTACCCCTCCACCTCTAACCAATCAGGCTACCCCTCAAGATAAACAGCCTACCCCTCTTGCCAAAGAAACCGGGGGTAGTAACAAACAGGCTACCCCTCATGCCAATGAAACCGTGGTTAGTAACCAGCCTCCTCCTCATCAAACCAAACAGCAGCCTCCTCCTCCTCAAAAGAAACAGCCTCCTCCTCCTCCTCAAAAGAAACAGCCTCCTCCTCAAAAGAAACAGCCTCCTCAAATCAAAGAGGTTAGTATCAAATCCAGGGTTAACTAGTTGTCCAGACGACTGTAAAAGTTGTCTGGACGACTAGTTGACCCTGGACGACTTAAACGTAAGTTGTCTGGACGACTAGTTGACCACGAAGACTTAATTTTAAGTCGTCCAGGGTCAACTAGTCGTCCAGACGATTTATATTTAAGTCGTCCAGGGTCAACTAGTCGTCCAGACAACTTTTATTTAAGTCGTCCAGGGTTAACTTGTGTGCAACTTTTATTGCAGAGATGGTTGCCGGAGGATACAGCAACCGAGGCGAACTCGGTATATAAGATCTTGCCGGAGGATAAAGCAGATGGTGTCACCTCCAAAGAGATTGTTGCTGTCACTTCCACCGATCACCAACCGAGCCTCGCTTCCACCGATCAACAACCGAGCCTCGCTTCCACCGAGCCAAGCGATCCAGTTTCAGAACCGAGCCTGGTTGTATTGGACAAGCGTGCAAAGAGTAAACGAGCGAAGAAACCTGCTCCCACTGTGAGATCTCCTTATACGGCAGAGAAAAAAAAAGATAAAGTGGCAGCCTATAATCCATTTCCGCCAGTAAACAAAGATAAGTTGAAGGAACTCGCTGATTGGTTGAAAACTGATCCGTAAGTGATTGCTTTACCCATAATAGCTTGATTTAGTCGTCCAAAACTGATTGCTTTTTTGTTTGCAGTCATTATTCAACTAAGACCGAGGACAAACCACGTACATCACCAACAAGGTGGTACCACTTCCTCCGGACAGCCAGAGAATGGCTGGAAGACTGCGTAAGTCTTCTGCACACGATTTAAGTCGTCTACAAAGTCGTCCAAGTAGACTACTTTCCAGACGACTTAAAGATAAATCGTCTGGAAAGTCGTCTACTTGGACGACCACGTAGACGACTTATATTTAAGTCGTCTGGTAACTTCTAACTTGTTATATTTAATATGCAGCATATAGATGCTTGGATTAATGTGCTAAGGCAGAGGTATCAGGAGAACCCACAAGCTTTCAGGAGCGAGCGAATGTGCTTCCTGGATCACAACTTTTCCCAGTCTTGGAGAGAGCAGTATCAGCTCTTCAAAACATCGGAACCTGATCACAAAGGTTTAGGAAGAGTTCTACCTGGTGGGGCGTCGAATTTTTATGACGGATCAATACCTTCATTTTGCCAATCAAACAAGAAGTGGGGGGAGGACATTGATGATATCTATGCGCCAGTGAACTTGAACGACAATCATTGGGTTGCTATTTGGATATCGATCCCTAAGAGGCACATAGTCGTCTGGGACAGCATACCTTCATCTAGTGTACCAGACGCATGGGATGCGATAATGGAGCCTTTTCTCCAGATGGTCCCTTATCTGCTTGTTGAGTGCGCAGCCACCGACGAAATACGGGTCAAATACGGGTTGGAGCCATACACATATGAGAGACCGCTGAAAGGTGTACCCACGGCCAACAATGGTGATTGTGGCGTGTACGCTGTAAAGTACATTGAATGTCATGCTCTTGGGGTCTCCTTTGACCCTAAAGACTTTGCTAGGTGCAACGCGAAGAAAATGAGGGATAATATGGCGGTGGATATATGGAAGGAGCTTGTTGATCAGCATTTGAAAGAAAATGTGGATGGTGATAAGTTCGTGGGCATGTATGATTAGATTTGTGTTTGTATTTGAACTTGTCTTTGTATTTGAACATGATTTTTTAACGAGCGAAGTATTTGTATTTCAGCTTGTCTTTGTATAGATTTGTAAATATATAAGTTGTCTGGAAGAAATAAGTCGTCTGGAAGGTTTTCCAACTGGACGACTTACAAATACGTCGTCTAGAAGGTTTGGACGACTTATTATAAGTCGTCTGGAAGGTTTTCCAACTGGACGACTTACAAATAAGTCGTCTAGAAGTTTGGACGACTTATTATAAGTCGTCTGGAAGGTTTTCCAACTGGACGACTTACAAATAAGTCGTCTAGAAGGTTTGGACGACTTATTATAAGTCGTCTGGAAGGTTTTCCAACTGGACGACTTACACTGGACTTCTAAAAATAAAATACACTGGACGACTTAGTAGAAGGTCGTCTAAAAATAAAATACACTGGACGACTAAAAATTTAGTCGTCTGGACGGGTAATCAAGACTGGACGACTTAAATTTAGGTCGTCTGGACAACTAGTCAACTGGTTGTGTACATTGTGGTTTCGTATGGCCAGTTTCCTTGCAGTTTGAGCATCTCCGTGCCCTGTGTTTCTTCCTGGGTTTGTGTCCTCTCATCCTAGATAGCTCCAACCAAGATTGCCATCTTGATTTCTTCGGTCTCCCCCGACCACGCTTTAGTTCTGGAGGAAAGCATTCTCGTTCCTCAATATGTTGTGACACGATAGGATATATATTCTCTGAGTATCCTGCATACAGATAATTCTTTGAGTACAGTGGACATACAAGTGTGGAGATATGCAAACCAGCATGTGTTCCAGCAGCTATAGCATGAGAGCAAGGTATTTTCTCCACTCCATAGACACCACAATCACACTTTGCATGTTCCAAATCAACCACACAGTCCATTTTGCCACCTTTGACAAAGAAATGCCATCCATCAATTGGTTCGACCGTCATCGTATCCGCTATCTCTTCTCGAACAGCAAGCAAGTATTCAACACCCCGGCTATGTTCAGTTGTGAGACTCAAAGCATCTTGTCTCCTTTTCCAATACCATTTTCCTAACTTCTGCCTTATGAACTCCAGCAGGAACGTAATCGGAAATCCTCTTGCTCGCTTCAGTGCGGAATTAATAGATTCAGCAATGTTGCTTGTTTTTATGTTGAACCTGTTCCCCTTACAATAAACCCTTGACCATAGCCTGACGTCGGCTTTCTCCAAATACGTTGCAAGTTCCGGGTTTGCACTCCGTATCTCAGCCATGTACCGGTCAAAATCGTAAACCGTGTGAGCATAAGCAGCCCCTTTCACCAAGTACATGAGATGTTTCCCTTTAAACTTTTTGACAATGTTATCTTGAAGGTGATAATAACATATTCCTCGGGTTGCCCAAGGAAACACCTTATCACACGCACTTTTAATGGCCTTGTGCCGGTCGGAGACTATCACCAGAGGCTTGTCATGAGATATACAACTAGCCAATTTTGTGAAAAACCATTCCCAAGAAGGTACATCTTCCTCATCCACGATCCCAAAAGCCAATGGGAATATCTGAAAATTGCCATCTTGTGCGGCTGCAACTAACATAGTTCCTCCATACTTTCCACTTAGGTGAGTTCCATCCACCACAATGACCCTTCTCTGATACTTAAAACCTTTGATAGAAGCTCCAAAAGAGAGAAATAGATACTTAAATCTTTTCATAGAATCAAGTTCTATCGCCGTGATAGAATCAGGATTTGCAATGGAGATTTGCTCGAGATATGATGCCAGACGCGAATACCCTTCTTCTGCTGATCCTCTCACCAATCTTTGTGCATATAACAGTGCTCTGTATGAAGTGGTGTAATCAAGCGCCATGCCAAACATGTTCCTCATTGCATCAGTGATATGCTGCGGAGTTATCCCATCAATGATTCCAACACGATCAATGAAAAGACTACCTACATACTTCGGAGTACAGTGTCTCCGCTGAGCGATTCGGTCTCCCGCTGAGCATAAATGTTTTTCCACATACTTTGTTACCCAAAACGTGTTTGTCCCATGTTTGACACTCGCTCTGACCTTCCATCCACAATAGCTAACCCGACATGTTGCCACAACGAGAGTTTTCGTTGATTTGTATAATCTGAAAGAAAACTTACCCCTCACTGCTGCCAACCGCAGCTCTGAAAGCAGTGCACCCTTGCTAACAAAACTCTGGTTGACATAGATACTGGTACCATTCGATTTTCCTCCTTCAATAGCATTTGTCTTAACATATGTCTTTTGGATTTCTTCAAAACAAATATTATCATCATCTTCCTCGTCCTCATCTGGAACCTTTCCATAAAGACTGTAATCCCCACCATTCTGATCCGTTTCACCAACAATAGAATTATCAGCATCCTCCTCCCCATTTTCCCCCTCCCCATCTTGATTTTCATCTTCAACAAACTCATTATCACATACATCTTCAAAACATTCATCAGCTTCATCATCATCACCAACATCTTCTTCCCATTCACCAGCTTCATCATCATCACCAACATCTTCTTCCCATTCACCAGCTTCATCATTATCACCAACATCTTTTTCCCATTCACCAGCTTCATCAATATCCCTTTTCTCTGAAACCGTTTCGACCTTGCTGCGGCTTGATACACAAAGACATACTCTATGGGTTTTGAGTATCTCCAGCAAGTTTCGAACTTGTCTATCACTTGTAACATGAATGGGAAGACTGCCTGGAGCCATCATCATTTCTGCTGGTAATGAGTAGCTAATCTCCACACTCACTGTTCTCATGTCCAGGTTATAATCTTCTTGAGCCATTGCAACAAGTTCAGCATGTGTTGAATCTTCATTCAATAAAAACAATCTTGCTCCTTTGAGATCATCAACCACAAAATCCCAACGGAAATCTCTCAACAACCATTCTCCATACACTGCATGTAACTGAAAAATCATCTGCAAATATTCAAAATAAAACACATTAGTAAACATAGAGAAAATGAAGAAGTTCAATAAACATTGCCGCAGACGACTTAGCATTAAGTCGTCCAGAAGACTTAAAGGTAAGTCGTCTAAAGAGGTCACTTTTGCAATTGAAAATTAAAAGGGACGACTTAATTCTAAGTCGTCCGGCTTTGTTTGTTAAAAAAAAAACTTCAGACGACTTATATATAAGTCGTCTACGAGAAACGGGCTAGTTTTGCATTTGACCGAATCGTGTCAGATCTTTGACTATTTCTGGACGACTTATAATTCAGTCGTCTCTGGGAAAGTTAAAATTTCAATATTTTATGAAAACTTGACGACTTACGTGTAAGTCGTCCTAGGTTAGTTTTGTAATTGAAAAATAAAACTTGAAATTTAACTTTCTCCAGACGACTTAGATGAAAGTCGTCCAGCTAAACGACTTAATTTAAGGTCGTCCGGGATAAGCAAGGTTTGACCAGAAAATTGGGAAAAATTCTGGACGACTTTGCTTTCCCCGGACGACTTTAAATTAAGTCTTCTGGAGGGACGACTTTATATTAAGTCGTCTGGTTAAAGTTAAATTATGAAGTTTTATTTTTCAATTACAAAACTAACCTAGGACGACTTACACGTAAGTCGTCAAGTTTTCATAAAATATTGAAATTTTAACTTTCCCAGAGACGACTGAATTATAAGTCGTCCAGAAATAGTCAAAGATCTGACACGATTCGGTCAAATGCAAAACTAGCCCGTTTCTCGTAGACGACTTATATATAAGTCGTCTGGAGTGTTTTTTTTAACAAACAAAGCTGGACGACTTAATTTAAGTCGTCCGTTTGACCAGAAGACTCATCAGTAAGTCTTCTACATACAGATGACTTACTAGTAAGTCTTCTACGCGAACAGATCTTGAAAAAAAATTCAAATTCGTACCTTAAACTAGGTGAGATGACTTCGTTTGCACACAGGGTCTTCTCCAACCACCCAGAACCTCAAACGAAAGCAACCGTAAGTCAAAACGAAAGAAATATGGCTCTGTCAACCATAGACCATATTTTGAATCAAAAACTTGAGTTTTTTGGATGAATATAGAGAGAAAGTGAAAGAAATGTTGTTTTTAGTTCATAACAATTGAAACAGAGAGAGTGTAAAGAGATTTACGTGCATTAAAGGACATTAAAAGCTCCAAACAGTTCGTACAAGGTTGTTGCCACTATTCATTGCAGTGGCAATATTGTAAATACTTGAAGAAAATGAGGTTGAGACAGTAAAGAAGCCATTTTCGAAAAGAAAAAAAAAAATGTTAATGGCATTTTCTTAGATAAAATGCAGGTGTGGGGTTAAAATCTAAAAAAAAAAGGTTAGTTTTCTGTTTGACTCCAAGTTTTGAGTCACTTTTGCAAAAAGCCCTAAAAAATTTCATTAAACTCGAACCAAATTATATACCTATCAATGGGTTTACCGTTTTAACTGATGATCCGTATCAGAAACACTGAATAAAACCAAAGACACACATATACTTATTTTTATAAACGAAATATGTAGATGATAATTTAAAAATAGTAGTTAAGATCAACTAGTATTTTTTAGCCAACAATTAAATTTGCGCTTTCAGAGGATGAATCAAAATATAAAACAGGTTTATGTATGGCCGGATAATTTGTTTATAGAGAGGGAGAGGGAGTGTTGAATTTGCTTGCATATGTGGGATCAAATAAGGCTTTTGATTTTGCTAATGGTCTGTAATTGAAACTAATATCGAAATTCGTTTGGTGAGAGGGACATTTAACAAAACCCTTGTGGGTTAAACTTAAACCCCTTCTCCGCCGCGAACTTCATCTCCTGCTTCCTTCTCTACTGTTGGGGGAAGGATGTAAATCCTCCTTAAGGCCCATTAGATATTGAATTATGTCCACTTCATTATGAAACCCTAGACATCTTTTTTCTATAAATAAGGAGCTACCTCCTTATTAGAAAGAATCTTCTCTTCTTTTATTTTAGACATTGAACACTTCTTACAAAGAGTTTATGTATTTAGATTTACTTTACACTAGAAACCATCCTTGTAATACAATCTTTGATATATAAACTCTTTTTGATGTTCATTTCTCATTTGATTTTTTTCAAGATTTCTCTTAAACCTCAAAGAATCTAATCATTATCCTTAGATTCTTTTATTGTATGATTCAACAAACATCACCAGCATAAACACCGTTTTTGTTAGGTCAAACAGTTGACACTAGAAGGAGGAGCTAAGGAGAATTATCTTCAAAGCATATCAAACTTGAGAAAATCCTAGATGTAACTTAACCATCTCAAGATAAAAGGGTGAAGCTTTCTCATGAAAGCTTTGTTTTTGTTGGGGATGGGACTCTCATCAAGCACTTGGTCGGCAGTTTGATCCGAGTATTGAAATCATCTTTGAAAAAGATAAGTTTCACAATCTCATCTCATTATTAAAATTCGATTCATGATTATGGCATAATCATAGACATACGCTTAATCTATCAAAGGAATGGGGATAATTAAAAAAAAAATTATTATTTCTAACCTTAGGATGATTTTTGACCGACGACTCCTGGAGAAAGGGATGAGACTCGTAGACAGACGCCGTCGATGCTCTTTTCTCATGTTAGTTGGCTTCCATTCCATCGCCGCCAACAATGAGCTAGCCTGTGACGGAAGGAGAGAAGAGAGAGATCGTTCACTACCTCAATGGCAGTTGTGAACTCGAAAGTTCTCAGCTTTATCTTGAAAAGCTTTGCAATTTGGAGTTTTTGCCGGCGAATCATCTTTAAAGCTGCAACGGAGAACCGAGATCTCAGCCCAGTTAGCAACGAAGGCCACCACCTCCTCTCTCGTCTGTTCCGATTAAAGAGTATTGGGCCACAGACAAAAAGAAGAGACACTGTGAAGCACACAAGGTCTTGGCAAAGAGCAGTGACCGACTCTGTTCCTCTGTTATGAAACCACTACAACAAGTTCGACAGGAACAAGATTCTCTTTGGGATTGCAGCATCACGGTTCCGCCTCTGTAGTTGCTCGGCAAAGATTGTAACAAAGCTCGAGAATAGATCTCGGTGAAGCTCACGATCTTGACCTTGGTACGAGTTTGTTGGGCCATGTTTCCCCACCAGCTTCAGTCTCCACCGCCACGTCTCGAGTTTAATCACTCGCCAAACTCAACCCGTGACTTGATCTCGGCTTCATATGTTCTCCTCCTCCTCGGTACATTTATGGCCTCATCGGAAGCTCTTGCTGGAGCAAAAGAGAAAGCTTGAAGCTTTATCAAGCCGTCATAATCTTCTCGGCTCAAAACCTCTCCACCGGCTTCAAGCTCTATCAAAAGTCCCAACTAGACGAGATTCTCACTCCTGCTACTTGCGAGATCGCTTCTTCTCTCTCCAACGATCACTCGGACTCTTACGTCTCTCTGAGTCCAGCTTCTTTGTCTACCCTTACAATGTCATCATCAAGACTTGCGACATCACCAAGCTCCTCCTTCTCCTACCGGCTCCGCTCCTGTTTCTCGTCCCTCGCGAGATCCGACGCGGACGATTTGATTCCGGCGTATAGTTTCAAAGACGACATCTCAGCATTAAAATTTGATCTCCGCATCTCATTGTCAAGCGGCGATCAAATATGTCTGTTTGGGCCAACAAAGATTTTTTTTTAAAAAAGTGCAGAAGCCCAATGGTGACAGAAGCCCAACCAAAAACAGAGTTGTATCGTTTGCTGATCGAAGTCAACGTCACGTCAATGACGACATCATAACGATCACGTTGGGGACTTTGAGGCGGAAAAGATACCAGTCTGCTTCTCTACGATCCTACTCAACTCCACAAGTGCGTTTGAGTTCGTCCTAGGCTCATCACCAGTACACCTAAGGCATTGGATCGTCCTGCAACAACAATAACACGGCCAAGAGGCTGTGACTGATGTTGTTTCGGAAGAGGAGCGTTAGAAGACGCTTGTGTTCGCTGATGATGTTGAGCCCACGAGTGAAGCAAACGACCTGGTGTCTTCCATCAGGAAAGAGACATGTTAGCGCACCAGTGACAGTCTAGTTTTAATCTCGCAAACATCTTACATGCCGACTGCAGCAGTCATGGCAACACGCGGATCAGCAAGACGACTCCACCGGTTAACTCCACCATTCCATCTACACATGGATCGCAACAATACCGAGAAGACATGTCCACCGTGGTGATTCGATTGAGACGGTTCGTCCATGGTGGTACGTTCATGATGATGTCTATGGCGACTTGTTCTAGGCAGTTAGTCGATTGACGCTTCATCCATGGCAACTTGCTCCGGTGGTTCAGAACACTGTCTTCACAGATTGTTTGCGCAACCATCCCGGAGTAAGAAGTCTGATCGGAATCAGAAGTATGTCGTTGACAGCTCGCCCGAGACGGTCCGTCTATGACACTTCATTTATGGCAACCTAACCATGACGGCCTGTTCATGACAATCATTTGTGACATGGGTATGTGCCTAGTTCAATGTCTCATAAACCCCATTCGTAAAATTCGCAGAGATCGATTTCGTCTCTCTCAACGAACTTAGGGAGGGGGGGGGGGCTTACTGTTGGGGGTGGATTTACATCCTCATCAAGGCCCATTAGACATTGAATTAAGCCCACTTCATTATGAAACCCTAGACATCTTTCTTCTATAAATAAGGAGCTACCTCCTTGTTAGAAAGAATCTTCTCTTCTTTTATTTTAGACATTGAACACTTCTTACAAAGAGTTTATGGATTTAGATTTACTTTACACTAGAAACCATCCTTGTAATACAATCTTTGATATATAAACTCTTTTTGATGTTCATTTCTCATTTGATTCTTTCAAGATTTCTCCTAAACCTCAAAGAATCTAATCATTATCCTTAGATTATTTTATTGTATGATTCAACAAACATCACCAGCATAAACACCGTTTTTGTTGGGTCAAACATCTACTATCACATCCGAGTTGGCGAGGTCGAGGAGAAAATATAAGAACTCCCGCGCTAAAGTTCGCGTTGCTCTTCCCAAGAAAAATCCTAATATCTTTAAGCCAGCTTTCAACTCCCCTCCCAAGCTCCGCGCTCTTATGGCCGACGATGTCCCCGAATGGGACGACCAGGCTAGCGTCATCCAGAACTACAAATCCTTCGGCGTCCTCTCTAACCCTAACCTGCCCGGTATCCGGTCTCGCACGGACCATATGATCCAGGATGACTCCCTCAATGTTCCTCCACCTCCTGAGCCTCCCACCGATGATCCTATTGCCAAGGAGTTCGAGCCCATCGATTCCGGCAGCGAACTCGAGGAAGACGGTACGTTTTCTTCATATTCAAGCTGCTGGACCAAGTCTTGTTTTCGAGTTGCCAATGAAAAATCTTAGCTCTCAATTATACTTCTTAGATTATCATCTATGGAGTGTTTTGCATCTTTTTGTCAAAATGACATTGATGGCAACTGCACAAGCTAATCTTAAATTGCAATTAACCAAGACTCTGCTTCATTAGCTGCTTCTCTACCTGTTGATGCAAGTTTCCTTTTTTTTTTGGTTGGTTACTAATTGTACCAAATGCTTTTGTGGAGAGAGGTGTAGATCTTAAGACAACATTGGGGAAGCAAAGAAAAGATGGAAAGAGTGCTCCTTTACAGCCCCTTACTACTATGCAACTTACTCATATTAGACGTTTAGTCGAGAAACATGGAGATGACATTAGGTTAGTTTATTAGCTAGCTTTCCCTAGTAATCTAACCTGATTCACTTATGTCTTGTTTCTGGTTTTGACTAGCTCCATGTACCGAGACAGAAAGCTAAACTCGATGCAGCCTTCGGTTGCTACACTACAGAAGCTATGCACAAGATATCTCATGTACAAGGATAAGAATCCGGTTTTAGTTCCATGCTGATGCAAATTATGTATCTCTTCTCCTCATTTTTGTTCTAAACTTACTACAATATTGTTATCAAGTTTTTATAAATCGAAAAATCTAATATTCTCCAGGAATTGACTAGTCAATCTTTAGTATCACAAACCACTCAAAGTTAGCGTAGTATGAATACTACAATTTGTGTTCCCGATTAAAAAAGAATACTAGAATTTATTCAGTTAATAGATGAAAATTTATTCATAGCCAGTTAGAGAGGGCCATGGGGTTTTTAAGAAGAGTGAGAGGACGAAAGTGGTCACTATTTCTACTAATGTCGGATAATCTTTTAGCGTTTCTCTAAGAGCATGATTATTGGAGGTTCTTGGGGTGGAGTTCTTAGCGGAATTTAAGAATCCGTCTTTTAATTTTTAGCTAAATAAAGCTAAGAACCGGTTCTTAAATATTTAGCTAAAAAAGGTAAAAACCTGTTCTTAAATTCTTATTTAAGAACCGATTCTTAGCTTTATTTAGCTAAAAGTTAAGAGACGAGTTCTTATATTCCGTTAAGAACTCCACCCTAAAAACCTCTAATAATCATGCTCTGTGTTCTTGAATTTCTTTATATGTTGGTGTCAGTCTTCGGCATAAATTGTTTACAGCTTCGTTATAAAAAGCTCTACATTTCTTTCGCGTTGAGCTTGGTTTTCGGTTTGTTATACTCCGCGTAGTATAACGTACTCAATGCAAAAAGAATACACTTTCTTCAAATTAAATTAATAAAAAGAAATAATCAAGAGTAACAACAAAAAAATTATTATGAAATCAAACCGCTGGTGTAAGGCACTCCCGTCTTCCAAATCCAATCATCTTCAAGAAACAAACCAGTGACTGTGAAATTAGCTGCATCAGTAGAATTAGCCACGTGATAACCGGGCCATGTAACACGAGTTGTAGTGTTTGAACCAGGTCCGGTATTGTTATACTCCGCGTAGTATAACGTACTCAATGCAAAATCGCCGTTCCATTCTCTCCAACCAACCGGTTCAACAAAACCATCAATGTACGATTGCATGATAACCGTCCGTGAATACTCCTTCCACGGTCGACCCAAATACGTTCTAACGGTGTAGTTACTAGAAACAAGATCATTCGCGGGTTTAATCGTACAGTTATGGATCGACGTACCGGTGTTTTGGTTCGGATCAGACCGGCCTTGTGCCGTGATTGCGTTGAACTGGTTCGGCATCGGTTTTCTCGGATATAAATTGCAATTCTGAAACACTACAGCCGCGTTTCCGAATATAAAATCTACCGTTCCGTAGACATCGCATTCTCTATAAAACTGTCTTAGAGAATGTGCGTAGAGCGTATCTTGATAAGCCTCGAAACTACAACTATAGAAGATTGAGAAATCTGCACCGCTCCGTAACGCAACCGCCTGGTGCTTCTCCGGTCCGGCCGTGTTCCGGAAAGTTATGTTAACCGCAACGAAGTTTGGTGCTGTCACAGCTGAAAAATCATGTGCAAGATTATCAATTTATCATTAATTGAATAAAATGCATGCATGCATCTCGCCACTACTCCATATAATACTATAAATAAAATGAAATGGTTGTTAGTATTATAAGATCATGATTAATCGGGGTTCTTAGGATGAAGTTTTTAACGTAAGTTTTTTAACTTCTAACTAAAAAAACTAAGAACCGGTTCTTAAATAAAGACTTTAAGAACCGGTTCTTAGATTTTTTAGTTAAAAGTTAAGAAACAGTTTCTTAAGTTCCGCTAAGAGCATGATTATCGCATGATACCGATATGGAGTCCTTAAATTTTTTTTTTTCAATTTTTTTTTTGTCCTTAAAAAAAAATTGAATTAATTGCGGGCCGCCACGTGTCGGTGGGGTCCGCGAACAGTACAAAAACTGGTCCAAGACCGATCCTTCACTCGCGACTTTGGGGACCTTTTTTAAAAAACAAATGAGGTCCACACACTAAAATCATGCAGAAACCTCTTTTGAAAACCGTGATTACGGTGGTTTAAGAACCTCACTCTACAAACCTCGGTTAATCTCAGTGTAATGCATCTTGTCTTCTATTTCACCACTTTCAATCTAACTTTTTGACAAATAGTTGTAAGTGCAATAATTAAAGGGAGCTATTGACGTACTCGAGATATTAAAATATTAAAGAAAAACACTTCGAAAATCTTGAGACATTATGATAACATGTGATGTGAGTCATGTGACGTACCAAAGGTGGCGGAATTAAAAGTTGTCCAACCGTCGACGACGCTTCTATTCCCTGTGACCACCGTCTGATTAATTCCGTCGCCGATCATCATCATGTACTTTTTGTTCTTTGCTATTGAAACGTATTCTTCGTAGATCCCCGCTGTCACGTAAATCAAGAAGAACCCGCCGCTTCCGTCGGTGTTATTCGGAGCCGCCGCGACCGCCGCCGTGATATTGGTAAAGTTTCCGGTTCCGTCTTGACTCACGGTGACGATATCGCTTATCAACACCATGCTTCCGTCGTCTCCATCGCCGTCGGAGAGTTTTCGCCTGCTTGGAGATTCGTATACGGCTTTCGTTCGTTCCGTCATTTTCAACGGCAGAGCTCCGTTACGGAACAGACGGAATGGTTTAGTGTGGGTGGATGATCCGGATCTCGGGTGAGCCCAAGCAAACCCGGCTCGTTTCTTCTTCTTTGGGACCCATCCTTTGGTGAAGAGAGCGAGTGAGACACTAAAGAGCTTCGTGTCGTTGACTAGAGGCAATGCAACGCCGTTTCTTACCGTCCACGTGGCGGAAGATGAAGCGGCGGTTGTGAGTCCCTCCAGACACGTCTGCTCGTTCGTTAACGCTGCGGAAAGAAGCGTTTGGATATCTTCAGCCTTTGGAAACGATAACGTTTTGGAGGAGGATGATTTCGCTGACGTGACGTTAACTGTTTGAAACGACGTTAAGAGGTAATCCATGGTTAGACCGGCGAGGAAACGGCAGTCTTGGAGAGCTCTGATAACGGCGGGTTGAGATAAATGAGCGTTGCGTTTTAAATATTTATCAACCGTACGAATGAACTTTCGCGACTGCGATAGCGATTTGCGGATTGAGAAACGGCCGTATTGTTGAACATTGCCTTGGCTGTGTGGGAAAACAGATCTGCAGTATTTTGGATCCGGAGTCGTTTTGCAGATTGTTGAAGAGTTTGCTAGGTTGTGAGAAGCAACAAGGAGTGATTGAAGAAAGAATGATAGTGTAATGAGAAAGATGAATGGAGATTTCATTGTTACTGGGAACTTTTTGGTGTTTGTTAAATGTGAATAAAACATTAGATTTAGCGGTTTATATAGACAGTGTTGATGATGAATAAGGATGAGGTAGGTCCATTATTAACATTACAATAAAATTTTGTTATTGTTCTTAGTTTGTATCAATTTAATACTGAATACTGAATGCGAAGTCAACTCGTTTGGGAGCCTTAAAAACGCGAGGTTGTTTCTGGATAATAGAATAATAATCATCAGAAACTCTTGTCTGTGGATTCAAACTTGCTTAGCTGTTAATGCAGACCATATGTTCGTTCGCAATGTTGAGTCTTAATAATAATCTGTAACGTATATAATACGTACAAGGTATGAATGTGAATTTCGATGATTGATTTGATCGAGTGATTTATTACTACTTAGCCGTTCGGGACACTTTGTAGAAGCCGTTACCATTTAAAACTTTTTTTTCTACATAGACATACATATATAGATTACTTATATATAATTTGATTGATATGGGGCTATATGGTGCAATGTGCATCATAAATTCAACAGGTAAACAACGTTACTAATCATATATACATCTCGAGTCATTGGGTCAACATTTCAACTTCAACATGGTTATCGTTTTTCCAAATAAATAAAGGGAAATTTGTTAATAAAGAACAAAAAAACTTATTTGTTATAAATCGGATATGTGGATTGCCATTAACCATCAGGGAGGTTTACATCCGACCAGACTATCCGGTCCGTCTACACCCGTCTCCGGTCCGTCTACATCCGCCCGAGACTAGTCAAGATGAAGACTCATTCAACTGGAGCATTTATGAGCTTTGACCAAGACTATATCTTTGTGGTCAATATGTAATAAATGTGTAGATACTCTCCTTGTTGTAAACCCTTATGAACCTCCACTATATATTGATAGTGAGAGCTAATGAGAAATACACAACTTTCAAAGCAATACTTCTCTCATATTTCTAACACGTTATCAGCACGATTGTGCTCTCCACCTGAGAAAGCTCTCTCCGCCGGCGTTCCCCTTTACGGCCAGCTCCTCCGGTGCTCAGCCTTAGCTCCACCGGCGCTCAGCCTCCTCTCCACCAGGCCACCTCTCTCTCTCCACCGGAAAACTCCTCTCTCTCTCAAATTCCGGCCAACTCTCAGCCTCTCTCTCACGGTGGTCCTCTCAGATTCTTGTGGTGAAAAAGATGTCGAAAATCAACAACCTTGAATATGCTTCCCTCAATCTCTCCGGAGATAATTACCTCCAATGGGAGCTTGATACCAAAATCCTCTTAAGGTCCAGAAACCTTGGTGATACTATCACTGAAGGCACTGAGCCATCAGACAAGGATAATTACAAGGCACTTGTTGTCATTCGCCATCACCTTGCTGAAGGTCTCAAGGACCAGTATCTCACAATTGAGAATCCTCTGGAACTTTGGACAGAGTTGAAAACCAGATTTAATCATCAGAAAACTGTGATATTGCCAAAAGCCCTTTATGATTGGAGAAACCTGAGAATCCAAGACTATAAGTCTGTGGAAGAGTATAACTCGGCTTTGTTCAAAATAGTCTCAAAGTTGAAACTTTGTGGTGAGACTATTACTGATGCTGATATGTTGGAGAAAACATTCTCCACATTCCACACCAGCAATGTTGTGCTTCAGCAACAGTACCGAGAGAAGGGTTTCTCCACTTATGCTGCCTTAATCTCTTGTTTGTTGCTAGCTGAGCAACACAATGAGTTGCTCATGATGAACAGTGAGCTAAGGCCTCCTGGTGCTAAAGCATTGCCTGAGGCACATGCGGCCGTAGAGCCAAAGGATGAGACTCCAAGAGAGTCATACCATGGTCGCATGAGAGGCCGTGGTAGATGGCAAGGTCGTAACCGTGGGTTTCAACCACATGGCCGTGGATTTCAACCACGAGACCATCTTGGTCGCAGCCGAGGCCGAGGCTATAGCCGAGGTCATCAAGCTAACCGTGGGTATAAGTCCGACTTCAAAACCCATGGCTCGAGCTCGACCAAATCTGCTTGCCATCGTTGTGGGATGACCAATCATTGGGCTAATAAATGCAAAACTCCCCAACACCTTGTTAAGCTCTACCAGGAGAGCATAAAGGGCAAGAACTCGGTGGCAAATTTGGTCCATTATGACCATGAGAATGATCTGGACCATGAGGATGATCAAGCCCATGACAAAGATGATCATGAGGATTTTGAGACTTCAGACCTCCTTACAAGTGGCTGAATATGAAGATTTCGATATCATATTGCTTTTGTCTTTGCATTTTGAATTCTTGATTTGGCTTTATGTTCTATGACTTTGGCAATTCTATTTATGAAATAAAGTTTTCACTTTATATATATGCCTTATACAAAGTCGAAATTATTAAGAACATAAAACAAAGCCATTAAAAACATACTCTAAACCTTAAGTAATATCTAAGGTGTTGACTCTTGTCTATTTTTCAGAAATGAAAGAAGACAAGAACCAGCTAGTAGTGGATAGTGGATCAAGTCACACTATATTAAAAGACAAAAGATATTTTGTTAACCTCATTTTAAAGAGTGCCAATATCAATACTATAGCAGGCACGGCCAGCCTTATTGAAGGCCATGGCCCGGCTCACTTAGTGATGCCTAAAGGCACGCATTTAGAAATGTCTAATGCATTATATTCTCCTAAATCAAAGAGAAATCTGTTAAGTTTCAAAGACATTCGCATGAATGATCTACATGTTGAAACTAGGGGCGAGAGAAAGAAAGAAATCCTCTTGATTTATGAAAATGCCCAAGGCCATAAGAAAGTCCTAGAGACTATCCCAGCTATATCAATAGGCCTCTATTGTGCCAATATAAAATCGAGTGAGGCTAACACTTCAATTCCTAATGAGTTCAGAGAAGCCTTTAAACAATGGCATGAAAGGCTTGGCCATCCTGGCAGATCCATGATGCGCAAAATAATCTCGAGCTCAACTGGCCATTCCTTGAAAGATAGGATAACTATCCCTATGAGCATTACATGTATTCCATGCTGACAAGGAAAATTAATAATAAGGCCATCACCTGGAAAGGTGAGTAAGGAAACATTAAACTTTCTGGAAAGAATACATGGTGATATATGTGGACCAATACACCCACCTTGTGGGACATTTCGATATTTTATGGTCCTCATTGACGCATCGACCAGATGGTCGCATGTTTGTCTATTATCATCTAGAAACTTAGCATTGGCAAGACTATTGGCACAGATCATAAGACTGCGAGCCCATTTTCCAGATTTTCCACTAAAGACTATACGTCTTGACAATGCAAGTGAATTCAGTTCCCAAACTTTTAATGATTACTGTATGTCCATGGGGATAAGTGTGGAACACTCCGTGGCACATGTACATACACAGAACGGATTGGCCGAATCCTTCATTAAAAGAATCCAGTTGATTGCTCGACCATTACTCATGAGGTCGAAGCTACCAGTATCAGCTTGGGGACATGCGGTATTACATGCTGCTGAATTAATACACATAAGGCCATCCAGTGAACATAAATATTCTCCATCCCAATTACTCTCGGGTCATGAGCCAGACGTATCCCATATCAAAACATTTGGATGTTCTGTGTACGTCCCTATTGCACCACCACAGAGAACAAAAATGGGACCTCAAAGGAGGATGGGAATATATGTTGGTTTTGATTCTCCAACCATTATTAAATATCTTGAGCCTATTACTGGAGATTTATTTAAGGCCAGATATGCTGATTGTCATTTTGATGAATCAGAGTACCCAACATTAGGGGGAGAAAATAACAAGCTGGGCAAAGAAATTGTATGGAATCAAACATCCTTATCATGGCAAGATCCTCGGACTCAATCATGTGATTTAGAGGTCCAGAAAATAATTCATATGCAAAAGCTAGCTAATCAATTGCCTGATTCCTTCGCTGACCCGAAAAGAGTGACTAAGTCCTATATACCAGCTTGTAATGCACCAATAAGTATTGATGTCCAAGATGGACACAATCAAGTGGCTACAGAGTCAAAAGCACGCCTTAATCGTGGTAGACCAATTGGTTCCAAAGATAAAAGACCTCGGAAACTAAAGAAAGGTGCAAAAGAAACCGAGGTCATAGATTGTCCAGACAAGGCCGAAATGGCCATGCCTAAGGTACCAACCAATGAGACTCGGGACGCCGAGCCTCATGGTACTGAAGGTGCTAATGATGAGATCTCAATTAATTATTTAATGTCTGGGACAAGATGGAACCGGAATGATGTCGACATCAATGATATATTTGCATACCAAGTAGCCCTTGATGTTATGGACTTAGATGAGGATCATGAACCCACGTCTATACTAGAGTGCACTCAAAGATCAGATTGGCTCAAATGGAAACAAGCCATAAACGTGGAGTTAGAATCTTTTAAGAAAAGGAATGTCTTTGGATCGATTATCCGGACACCTTATAATGTTAATCCAGTGGGATATAAGTGGGTATTTGTGAGGAAGAGAAATGAACATGGTGAAATTGTAAGATACAAAGCACGGCTTGTTGCACAAGGATTCTCACAAATACCAGGCATCGATTATGAGGAGACATACTCCCCTGTGGTGGATGCAACTACATTTCGATTTTTAATAAGTCTGGCCATCAAAGAAAATTTGGATATGCGGTTAATGGATGTTGTAACCGCATACCTTTATGGTCCACTGGATAACGAAATATATATGAGATTACCAGAGGGTGTTGAGCTCAAAGCTAATAAAGGTTCTCGAGAAGAACACTGCATAAGGCTGAACAAATCCTTATATGGACTTAAGCAAAGTGGTCGAATGTGGTATAATCGCTTAAGCGAATACCTTGCCAAAGTTGGCTATAAGAACGACCCTATCAGTCCATGTATCTTTATAAAGAAGTTTGCAAACAAAGGATTTGTTATCATAGCAGTGTATGTTGATGATTTGAACATCATTGGAACCCCTGGGGAAATCGCCCAAACAGTTGAATATCTCAAGAAAGAGTTTGAAATGAAAGACCTAGGTAAAACTAAAGTCTGTTTGGGGTTACAACTTGAGTACATAAAAGGAGGAATCCTTGTGCATCAAAAGGCATATACAGAAAAGGTACTCATGAGATTTAACATGGACCAGGCTCACCCATTGACCAGCTCAATGGTCGTGAGGTCCCTTGGAGTGGACACTGACCCATTCCGTCCTAAGGACGAGAATGAGAATGTCCTGGGTCCAGAAGTGCCTTACCTCAGTGCCATAGGAGCGTTACTGTATTTGGCTAGCCACACTAGACCAGATATATGTTTTGCCGTGAGTCTCCTAGCCCGTTTTAGTTCATGTCCGACCCAAAGGCACTGGAATGGAATTAAACATATCCTACGTTACCTTCAAGGAACTAAGGATTTGGGTCTATTTTATACCAATGAAACCAAAGATGGTTTAGTAGGCTTTGCTGATGCAGGCTACTTATCTGATCCACACCATGCTCGGTCCCAAACCGGATATGTGTTCACTCATGGTGGTACTGCAATATCATGGCGTTCCATGAAACAAACTATAGCAGCCACATCATCTAATCACTCAGAAATCTTAGCCATGCATGAGGCAAGTCGTGAGTGTGTATGGTTGAGGTCTATGACTCAACACATCCGATCAGATAGTGGAATGGTCGAGGACAATGGTCCGACCATCATATATGAGGATAATGCAGCCTGCATTGCTCAACTCAAAGATGGGTATATCAAAGGTGACCGAACCAAACATGTACTACCCAAGTTCTTCTTCACACATGAGTTGCAGAAAGCCAAGGAGGTCAGCGTCACTCAAATCCGGTCAAGTGAGAACTCAGCCGACCTCTTCACCAAGTCACTTCCCACCAGCACATTCAGGAAGCTCACGCAGCAGATTGGCATGCGGAGACTCAAGGACCTTCAGTGATGTCCAAATCAGGGGGAGTAATGTGTGTTATACTCTTTTTCCTGTCCTTGGTTTCCCTTTTTACCACATTGGGTTTTGGGTTTTCCGGGAGAGGTTTTAATGAGGCAACGTTAGCACATTACAAGCCCGATATGGTTATGGCATCCAAGGGGGAGTGTTATAAATCCATGATATGGATATGTGGATTGCCATTAACCATCAGGGAGGTTTACATCCAACCAGACTATCCGGTCCGTCTACACCCGTCTCCGGTCCGTCTACATCCGCCCGAGACTAGTCAAGATGAAGACTCATTCAACCGGAGCATTTATGAGCTTTGACCAAGACTATATCTTTGTGGTCAATATGTAATAAATGTGTAGATACTCTCCTTGTTGTAAACCCTTATGAACCTCCACTATATATTGATAGTGAGAGCTAATGAGAAATACACAACTTTCAAAGCAACACTTCTCTCATATTTCTAACATTATTCATTGTCCCCTTAGGATAGTATTAGGGATTCTTGCCCACTTAGAAATAATATTAAGGTAAATCCAATTTTAACCCTCTAATTATACAATTTAAAAACAATTAAAAGAAAAACTAATTTTCATAGTCCCATTTACTCATTATTTATCGACTTCAAAAACACTGTTTACCCGTCGCAGAGTTTTCAAGTATTCTCGCCGGCGTCTCTTCGTTCGTTACCTCCACCTCTCTCTTTGGTACAACCTACAACTCTTCAAAGATCTCTTTGAAGATGGTGGAATTGAAAGTTTTCTCTAGAAACAAGAGGTTCTTTCAACATTCTTCTTCTGTAAGACTAGTATCGCTAACGTGACGGATGGTTTATATGTGGTTCTTACGCCACACTGTGTCTGTTTTTTTTTTCAATTCAGGGAAAAATCTAAGGAAACACAATGCAACAACCGTCCAGCCGAAATCAATGCTACATTTGGAGATACGTTCATGACTTGTAGCAGTAGAACCAAGCCAATTATTTGTTTCTCATCACAGCCGACATTAAACCGACTTAATATTGTAGCAGACCATGCCGTTGTGCTGATTTTGTTTGCTCTCATTAGGTCTTGATGTCATCATTGACCTATCTTTTATGTGACTGGTTTCTATTGTTTACAAGTATGGAAACATGTTTTGTTGCTCTGCTCTTGCTGTCGAGACGTGTTTCGTTTGGGTACTTTACGGTTTGTTATAGTTGAGACAACATTTATGTACTTGGAAAAAAGGAAATTAAACTCAGTTTTATATTTATGGATTTGGAGAAAAAAGAAAACTCAGTTTGAAAAGTCATGAGGTGAGCAATCTGTTGGGACCTTGTCATCAAACTCATCAGTGGAGTCAAGAACTATTCGCCTTGTTGGACTTTTTCTTCCCTTTGTTGGCATACGATAGTTAAACGCATATTCCTTCTCTTTAGCTTCTGAAGCTTTTTATCATTACCTTCATTATCATTGACAATAGAAAGTGAAATAAGAAAGTGAAGAAAAACGTTGGTGAAGAAGAAGTTTGTAAATTTATGGCAAAAAAATAAAAAAAGGAAATAAACAAGATTTAAAAGATTTTAGGAATATTTTTTAACTGTTTTTAGCTAGATTTTCTGATTTTGTTTACAAATCTAGTAGAACTTACATTCTACCAAAGTTAGAAAAGAGATGAAGTGGTAGATGTGAAAAACTGAGATCGTAGAGAAAGGAAAAATGTGAAGAAAGTATGTTCTGCCGAGGCAGATATGATAACTTTTATTATGCCTTATAATCTACCAAATATACAGAACATAGAAGAAAATGTAGATTTGTTATTCTGTCTTAGTAGGTCGAAATGTTTTGGTGTATTGTGCATTCTACCTTGGGTAGATCATTGTGTCTTAGGTAGACTGTATACTCTAAGTCGTCGTAGATGGTAGATTTGATATACTAACACCTTTAGCCTATTTTTAAATTTACTATTCCAAATATTTTTTGAATCCAAAAATATTTTTTATATATGCACATTCTTGACTACTTTATGTTTTATATTTTTCTTAATTTTTTTGCATTGTAAATATATTGATATGAATTTTTATTTATAAGAAGGGTAATGAAAGTACAAAAGTGACAAAATTTGATTTTGTACTAAGGTGACAATAGTTTAGTTTACTTGTTCCGTTTTCCCAAAATTCCTATAAATAAAAGGTTGGACCACCATAAAAATTTATACTATTTTAAGGAATAAGTAAAAGGTGTATCAGGTAAGCGCAGTCAGAGAGCTATGGAAAGTAGAGAACTTTACTGAATATTTCTGAAGTTTATTATTCTCCAACTTGAAGATACAAGAGTGACTCTAGGTTTATTTATACAAAGGTTTGACAGGTGTCTCTGACAACTCAGTCATCCTTATCCTTCAGAGTGTCGTATCTGTTGCTGAGCTGCATCTTGGGAGGCGAGGGTTCCCTACCTTTGGCTGCTTTGCCTTTCTCCTTGACTGAAGTTGTGACCGTTGAAGATGTTTGTTTTGTAGCCGAAGATGCAATGGGCTTTATCTGAGTGAAGCCCATCGTCTTAACATCTTCTGGTCCACTGGGCTTAATATCAAGGACAGGTTTGTACCAGTGAGTCGTGACTGACTTATAGCATGATTAATGGGAGATTCTTGGGGTGAAGTTTTAAGCGGAATATAAGAACCCGTCTCTTAACTTTTAATTAAAAAAGCTAAGTACCGGCTCTTAAATGTTTTACTTAAGAACCGGTTCTTAGTTTTTTTTAGTTAGAGCACCATTAACCCTAAGAGGTTAATTTGGGTTCTTAATGATTTTTTAGTAATTAATAATAGTTAAGAGATTGTACTTAAGAGACACTTAATTTGTTAGGTCCAATGGGAGTTCTTATTTTTGGATTCTTAAGAAAAAAAAATATTAAACTAAAATATTTTTAAAGATAAAATTAATTTATTAAATATAAAATATTAAAATAAAACATTTTAAACATTAATTATTAAAAAGAACATTAAAACTAAGATTAGTAAAATAAACGAGAATAACTTGAAAGAAACATGCGAGCTTAGTTGTTGTCCTGACCACGCCCGAATTTACGCCATACATGTTCAACCAAATCAGCTTTGAGTTGTTCATGCATGTATTTATCACGAATTCTAGTTCGAACACCCATCATATTGCCGATATTTGTAGGGATATCAGTAGAGAATGTGAGATCGACATGTGAAATTCCGATGTCTTCTCCTTGTTGGAACTCTGAAACATCATATTGAGTGTATCCATCTCGTTCGTCTTCTAAAATCATGTTATGGATTATGATACATGCTCTAATTATCTTCCCAATTTTGCCTTTATCCCAAAAAAGTGCTGGATTTTTAACAATGGCAAAGCGAGCTTGCAAGACTCCAAAAGCACGCTCGACATCTTTTCGGACAGCTTCTTGGTGTTGAGCAAATAAAACCGCTTTCGGCCCTTGCGATATTGAAATTGACTAGACAAAAGTTGCCTATTTTGGATAAATACCGTCGGTGAGATAGTAAGCCATATGATACTCTCTTCCATTGACAGAGAAGGTGACTTTCGGAGCATGACCTTTTATAATGTCATCAAAAACAGGTGAGCAATCAAGAACATTGATATCATTTAAATTACCTGGAGGTCCAAAAAATGCATGCCATATCCATAGATCATACGATGCAACTGCTTCTAAAACGATTGTGGGTTTTCCCGAACCACATGTATATTGACCTTTCCAAGAGGTGGGACAATTCTTCCACTCCCAACGCATACAATCGATGCTTCGTATCATCCCAGGGAATCCACGATGCTCACCAATATCAAGGAGACGTTGAAGATCAGCTGGTGTTGGTCTTTTTAGGTACTCCTCGCCGAATAAATATATAATGCTTTCCACAAAATGTTCCACACATGACCGTGCAATAGTTTCACCGAGTCGAAGGTATTCGTTAACAACATCAGCTGCAGTCCCATATGCCAAGACACGAATGGTCGCTGTACACTTCTGAAGTGGAGAGAGACTAAGCCTTCTGAGAGCATCCGTCTTTTGTTGAAAGAATTCAACTTCATTGAAGAGTCGTTCAACAATATGCATGAACAACGGCCTGTTCATTCTAAATCGTCGCCGGAACATATTTGCGAGATACGTTGGATTTTCACTGAAATAATCATTCCATAAACGAATATGCCATTCTTCACGATTTCTTTCGATATAAGTTTTTTTTTTGTTTCTTTGCTTTTTCTTGATGACCATAATTTATGGTAAGATTCTCTAAAGTTTAATCAATTTCTTGATCAAAATATTGATTAAATTGTTGATCAACATATTGATCAACTGCATCATCAAAACTGTGATCATCCAATCCTTCAAAAGGATTTTGAGAAGAAGATGCCATATGAAAAGGAAAAACTTTTTTTTTTATATGTCTGGAACAAGAGAGTAGAGGAGAGAATTGTGGGGAATGTTTTAATTGATCTAATGTTTTATTTGATCGAATGTATCTCGAATCCAAACTGAGAATAAAAATTATCTTGTGTTTGTTGAGAGAGGAAGAAGAGATGAAGAGTTGTGTGCTCAAGAATGAAAATTTGGCCTTAATTTATAGAAGACAAATAATAATACAAACATAGAAGAAAAGTTATATTGTGGCCAGACATAGAATCCGTGAAACGATAACACATAAGTCTTGTGACCTGACATACAAACATACATTCTTGTGACCTGACTAATAGCATCTGTGACACTAGAACACAAAGACAAAACACACAAACATACATGTCTTCAGACTAGACAAATACACATGACCCGTGACACAACACCACAATCCGTGACCTCCTCTCTCAGCTTCTTCTCTTCCTCTTCTTATCATCAACCTTAGAGGATTGTCCTTCTTCTAGCTTGATTCTCGACTTCATGGCTTTGAACTTCTCCTCTCTCAGCTTCTTCTCTTCCTCATGCATCCTTTGCAGGAGCCTTCTGAACTCTGGTTCAGTGTCATCTTCCGATTCCTCCACCCTAATCAAGTAGTCCATATTTATCATGTATTCTTCGCTTAATAACTCCACCATATCAGCTTCTTCTTCATCTGATATCTCCACTACTTCCACTTCACTTGGTGTGACATCCGCCACATCATCATCCGTGTCTTCTTGTGGGAGAGGTGGTGGTATCATACCTCTCGCTGAGAGGCCACAAACAATCAGTTTTTTTGCTTCCATTGCTGGTGGTGTGTGACTTGTTCCCCTGAAAAACAAAAACAGAAACGCATTAGAACATTTATCACAAAGACTGATAACATTCATCACAAATACTACTTATATTAGACATGAATAACGATTTCAAAGCAAGATTGATCAGAAATACTACTTATAACACACATGAACTACTTATATTACACATCAACTACTTATATAACACATCAACTACTTCTAAGATTACACTGACAACATTTCAGTTATCAGTTTGTTCTTAAGCGCCACTTCTAATTCAGTAAATGGCTCTTTTTTTGCAATCGAACTGTCAAGCAGCTTCTTGTTGCTAAGCTTATCCTTGAAAGCTAAGTTCTTGGTCTTCATCTCCATCATATCCTTAAAACCCTTGCGGAATCTTCAGTTCTTCTCCCACTGGCCTTTTAGCCTTCGCCTTTGCAGTTTTAACACCAATAGGCCTATCCATTGCTTCATCCTCCCCATTAACACTGGGCATAGAGGCTGATGACTGAAAAGATTGTTCTTCCCCCACCCTCTTTCTTTTCGAACCTGAGCTTTGTTGACTACTTCCTTGAGTCCCACACCATTTCTGATCATTCCTAAGCTCCATCCACGCATGTTCCAATGAGAACTTCACCTTGTAATCGTTGGAGAATATATCATGTGCAGCCTTCAAAATGTCATCTTCATTCTTGCCACTGGTCCTCTGTTTTGTTGCAGCTTCAAATGACCCCACAAACTTGCAGACACCTTCATTTATCTTCCCCCACCTTTGCTTACAGTGGGTCTGCTCTCTTGGAGCCAAACCAACCACCTTGGGACTTGCGTTATAGTAAGCCGTAATCCTCTTCCAAAAGGTTCCTGCCTTTTGCTCATTTCCAACGAGTGGATCTTTGGAGGTGTTCAACCATGCACTAATGAGGACCAGGTCTTCAGCTGTTGACCACTTGCACCTTTGCTTACGGTCCTCACCAGTTTGTGCATGTGAAGCAGATCCTCCAACGTCTGGAGTAGGTGAAAAACTCAGAAACTGAGTTGGATATTCATTGTTAGGGAGCTGACTGTTTAGTAAGTTTAAAAAGCTAGAGGACTAGCTTTGATTAGGATCCATACCGAGAAGAAGAAGTTGAGAAGAAAGATGAAGGAGATGATTAGAAAGAGAAGGAGGAAAGTGTGTTTATAGATGGCAGAGAAGGAAGAGAGGATGCATTCATGACAACCAACAAACAAAAACGTGTTGACATTTATCTACTAGTTTCATCACATTAAGCGTAAATCAATTGTAGCTATCCATCACTTCTATTAATCACACAACCATATCCTAACTCCAACCAACACATTAAATACAGTCGGTTCAATTCTAACCACAACCTAAATCAATTCTATTAAGGAGAACCAGTTAAGAGTAACACTAACCTTATTTTGCAGTGAACTCCTGAGCTAGATGAACCTTTGCTCGATGAACTTTGATCCTTTTATCTGACAACCGAAAGACATAAACAAAAAATGATTTAGACCATAATCCAACAGAAAGACATAATCAAAAGCGAAAAAAAATCAAAGAATAGAGACAAAACAAGGATTGAAACATAGCAAATCAACTTTGATCCATCCGTATTAATTGAAACAAAATTAAAATCCAAGAACAAACAAAACATATCCAGAGATCAAACACATCAAATTTTTGATTTCAGGTGAAACAAACAGAACCAACAAACTACAATAATCAATCACATGCGTTTGCTTCAACAGAACAACCGGTTTACCTTTCGATTTGAGGTGAAAGCTTCGATTTAAGCCACCGAGGGAAATCTTCGAGGAGAAGACCCATCGAGTGACAGAACCAACAAACTACATACAAAAACAACAGATCAGACCTAATCGAACACATGCATAGTCAAGAACAAAACAACCGCTTACCTTTCGATTTCGAAAGAGCCACCGAGAGAGAGCTCTGTCGCCTCCAGGAGAACCACCGATGGAGAGGTCGCCGACAAGAGCCACCGAAGGAGACGTCGCCGATGAGAGATACCGACGGAGACATCGCCGATGAGAGACACCGAAGGAGACGAAATCGCCTTTCGTCGAGAGAGTTTCGAGGGAGAGAGATGATCGAGATAGAGAGAGAGAGAGATGATCGAGAGAGAGAGAGAGAGAGAGAGAGAGAGAGAGAGAGAGAGAGAGAGAGAGAGAGAGAGAGAGAGAGAGATGATCGAGAGAGACGCGTAACCGATTGCTTCGTCCTCTCATTTTTTGACACCTGTCAATAAGAGGCGGACCTTCGGCACCTCCCGCAAGAGGCAATTCTTGAGCTTATGTGTTTTGTTATTTTTTTTAACTAGGTTTGGGGGTAAGAGTTGGGCTAAGAGTCAGCGATAATGCTGCTCTTAGAAGCTACGAGACGGGTTCTTATATTCCGCTAAGAACCTCACCCTAAGAACTCCCATTAATCATGGTCTAATATTAGAAGTTGGCAATCGTTTTTAGTGGTTGTAATATTTTTTGACAGTTTGTTCAATTATTTGTCACCATTATTATGTATTTCCACGAATGATTTAACATGCCAGAGAGCTTACACCGATGGCACCAATTTTAAAAGATTGACGATTTGTATCTCTAATGACCCATGACCCATTATATTCCTCCTGCATGACTATCCTTTCTCCAAGCATCATCATCAGTAAAACAAGTCATTTCCTTCTCATGGATTTGTGTTCAACGGTGGCTGCTTGTGGCGATGCAAATTCCCCAGATCAGCCTCCTATTCATGCAAATTAAGCTATAGACGTCAAGTTACCACTTATTCCGTCAACACGCCTTTAAAAATTATAATCTGCCATTACGTATATAGAATTACAATCAATGATTGTTAGTTACCGTTGAGATTCGATCAGTTCATAATAAGATTCTCTTATAGTAATTGATTAATCAGCTGTCGATCATTTTTAAAAGCCACATGTACACACTTGTGTTTAAGATTAATTTATTTATGGAAGCGTTGTCACGAAAACAATCTCAAGGCACAACGGTCCGAAAACGACTCACTCTGACCTAGATTTGCAAAACATTAATATATCTTATCACATGCATTTAATGCCAGAACCTCTAAGATCTGCTCGTGGTTTATAAATTATAATCGTTGTGCATGCCTTGATATCACCATGTACTGAACGCGACCAAAAGTCTTTACTGATCTTAAGAAAGTAACTAGTCACTAAACTTACTCATTGTGCCACTGTGGTCAAGATTTTTGAGCATCCATAATGTTTAGTTAAGAAAAATATGTAGTTACCACGAATATGTTAAACACATAATTTTTTTAGCACAAAGCACATCCATAGAAATTTCATCTTTTTTTAAAACACTATAACTTTGGTTAATGGGTTTAATTTGTAGGTGGACTTGATGGGAGGATGATGCATGGGACAACATGAAGTTTAAATTTCTAATGGCATTCACTACCACAATACTCTCATTGATTTTACTTGGGTTTGATGATCTCATGCATTAATTTTGAATTATTAAATGCTGAAGACGCAGTTCGTTGGGGGCACACTGACTTTCTTCTCAAAGCCACTTCACATCCTGGCACCATTTATGTTCAGCTTTCTTAGTTATATTCACTAGAACAATTCAAACTTTGTTTGAAACAATGGGAGGAGTAGTTTTTTTTTTTTTTTTGCTAAGAATTTGAATTGCATTACTTGAATGGGCAGTTTGCATATTACAAAGAGTTTAAGACAGGTCAGGAACAAGCTCCATGGCAAAAAAGATAAAACATGGAGATAACCTGAGAAAATAGTGCTAATTGATCACCTTGCTGTTAGGCAAAAGTTAACCATTTAGCAAGAAGGTTTTTGAACTTCTTACGGTTCCTACGAGCGAGAATGGCGTCTCTGATTCTGCGATCAAGTAGTTTAAAGATGACTTCTGAAGAGGAGGAGATGTTGTTATGCAGCCTATTGTTCCTCTCATGCCACAAAGAGTAGATAACTGCTTGAGCAACAAGTCTTCTTAGAGTTGTTGGACAGATTGAATCCTTTGATCCCAACCAATCAGAAAAAGCATTCCAAGAGTGAAAGGAGAGAGTTCTGTACCCTAGCCTTCTGATGATCATGGCCCATAGATGCTGGCTAACTTCACACCTGAGGAAGATGTGATCTCTATTTTCTTCAAACCGATCACAAAGGCAGCAACTTGTTTGAATCTGTAAACCCCACGGCTTGAGTCTTGATCTAGTAGGGAGCGTGTTCAAGTGGGTGACCCATAAGTGAAAGGCGTGGCGTGGAATAGCTCCCTTATACCAAACATTACTTGTCCAAAGTTGGATAGGGGCTCTTGGTCTCAATGACTCCCACGTGAGCTTTGTGGAAAAAGCATCTAGTTCTACATTATCAACTCGCCACAAAAATTCATCATCATGAGCAGAAGCACATGGGAGACTAACAGAGGCAAGGTGAATTTGCAAGGCCTCCGCTTCGTCAGAACGGGCTGATGGAAGCTTCCATCCATTCTCATTAACCACTGAGCAGATTCTGGCGTCCGTAGGGATTCCCAGCTCTTGTGGCCCTTGGGGACCAAAGTGACGAATGAGAGGACCGAAAGGAGTCCACACGTCATGCCAGAAACTTGTTTGATTTCCGTTACCCACTCTCGACATTAAAAAAGCAGAGGCAGCATTACGCAGAGAAAGCAAAGCTTTCCAAGTCCATGATGAGTGGCCTTTTTGTTCCTGCTCCCAAAATATTCTGTTTTTGATCCTGTTTTCCTTGATCCAGCATCCCCAAAGTGATTTATGATTGCAAAACAGAACCCAAATGAGGCGGAGACAAAGCGTGAGGTTCCAGACTTTAAGATTTCGGAGGCCGAGACCTCCTTCATTCATTGGCAAGCAGAGCTCGTTCCATCCTACCTTGGCACCATTTTTCTTTTCTATGTCTCCTAACCAAAGGAAGCGAGTGCAGAGACTCTGAATTTTGCTTAAGCAACCTTTAGGTAGGATAAAAGCAGTGAACCAGAAGTTTAGAAGACCATATATAACAGACTTGATGAGCTGTAACCTTCCTGCAAAGGAGAGAGCTATAGACTTCCAAGAGGTAAAGTGCTGAGTGATCTTGTCTAGTAGGGGCCTGTAATCTCCAATTCTGAGCTTTCTATGCATTAGGGGCAGCCCCAGGTAGGGGATAGGTAGAGAACCTAGCTTGAAACCAAGACTAGTTAAGTCATTTGTTTCATCTAGAGTCAAACCACCAGTGAAAAGGTCTGTTTTACTTTGATTCATAGTTAGGCCAGACCACAAAGAGAAGTCGTGAAGGGTTTTTGCAATATTTTCCAGTGACATTTTCTCTCCATCAAAGAAGACCATTATATCATCAGCAAAAGAAAGATGGGTAACCTGAGGCTGAGACGCGCTTGGATGAAGGCCGATGGATCCATTAGAGAAATTCTTTTTCAGCATTTGACAGAATACCTCCATTACAAGAACAAAAAGATAGGGGGAGAGAGGGTCGCCTTGTCTCAAGCCTCTAGTTCCTTTAAAATACCCACAGAGCTCTCCATTGATCGAAACAGAAAACCTCGTGGTGGTGATACAGTGTCGAATAAGGTTGACAAAGCTGACTGGAAAATTGAGACCGGTTAAGGTGTTGATTACAAAATCCCAGTTAACAGTGTCAAAGGCTTTTTGCAAATACACTTTTAGCATTGATCTTTTAGAGATGGATTTCCACTTGTAGCTCTCCACCAGTTCTGTTGCTAACAATACGTTTTCCGCCAAAGACCTTCCGGGGATAAAAGCTGATTGAGAGTTGGAAATAATGCTTGGGAGGATCTGTTTCAGGCGATTTGCCAGCAACTTAGAGGGAACTTTATAGATTGTATTACAGCATGAGATGGGGCGGAACTCCTCAATCTTAGACGCATTAGGCTTTTTCCGAATCAGTGTAAGAACTGTTGCATTCCACTGAGTTAAGATTCTGCCAGAAGAAGGGAATTCCATAACTGCAGAGATCATATCAGGTCCTACTGTGTGCCACTGAGCTGTGAAGAACTCTGCTGGGTATCCATCCGGGCCTGGGGATTTATTCCTAGGGAGTGAGAAAAACACATCCTTGATCTCTTGCGCTGTGAACGGAGCTGAAAGACAGTTTCCTGCCTCTGTCGTACATCTATAAGGAACCAGAGCAGCAATAAGGGAGGGGGACGAAGTGGTTGCAGCAACATGAGTAGTTTATTGTAGCGTTTTATAGATTGGTGATCCCTAAAATAGACCATGCTTGTTAGGGCTTCTTGGGAAAGACCAGAGGCGTGATTACATCAAGAACTAAGAAGTGTGTTTAAGGTACTCAAGAACAACCTTGGTTTTGATATCTCCGGTGAAGTCACCGCCTCTATTTCGGCCCCTTCATGGTTTTCCGGAAATGTGATCCTTCTTACTCCAGTCTCTTCCGTCAACAGCCATCACGGTAAATATGAACATTTTTTCTAGATTAAAAGAAGCATAATTTGTCATGTTACACAAAACAACATATCTCAGTTACGTCAAAGTTAAAGGACAAAACCTTGGAGCTGATGAGTTTGATAACATGTTTAGCTGAGATATCACGTTGGTGCCAGAATTCATCTATCAAAGGTTTAAAACAAATAGAATACCTAATTTTGTATAGTGATTGTATGATAATTATATATATATATATATATATGTATTAGTTTAATTTTGTTATGTATGTATCTTGAGGAATATGTTTAAAGATATCAGATCGTATTAGATATACTAGGGGCATTTCCCCCGTGCAAGCGCGGGGTTGTAGACATATTTATTGTTTCATCTCAATATTTGTTAGGGTTATTGTAGCTGTGAATTTTGCGTTTTGGGTTGATCATTGTTTTTTAAGTTTTTTATTGTTATAGGGTTAGAGTTGTGATGATGTACTGTGTATGCACTGTTCTCCACTCATGAAGGAGTAAACTGTGTTAGTAATGTGATTGATATAGTTCGTGTTGTTGTTTGTTGTGTAATGAGAATTATTGTTTGTTTGTCTTTTTAATTTGTTACTTGTACTGTTGAGATTACATAAATTATATTAAGGTTGTTGAGAGTACCTTTTGTTTCTGGATATTTTTTCACCAGTTTAGTTGTGTAAGTTGTGTGTATTAAGTTATAATTTTTTTTATTTTTATTATCTTGGTTATATGTTTTTTCACTTTTAAACTTGTTGTTTTTACCGGACCTTTAAAACAAATATATGAAGACTTGTAGAAATAACTATAAAATGAGTGACAATTAGTATTTCGATATTAATGGGTTTTAAATGAATATATGTATTTCTCATAAGAAGAAAATAGCGTTGGCATGTTGACATTGAGCATATAAGCTATTTTTATAAGACAAGAGGAGTGAGCAGGTGGAGATGTTGTTACCGCCTTTGTGTCTGTTGAGATTGTCTCTTGTATCTCCTGGTGTGTGGCTGTGTTTGTTTCTCTTTTATTTAATGGGTAATATGTAAACAAAAATCATTGTTAGTTGTATTTATCAGAGTTTGTAACTTACTCTGCTTTTTTGTTTAGGTAATTTCACTGATCTTAGTTGTCGTCTTCGTCTTCTTCGTAAGCATCTGTGAAAGTAAGTTTGTAAATTGTTAAATATTTGGCCGTGTAGTTTATATTTGTTTAGCTGGCTTAATGTATGTGTCGTTGAGTTTTAGTTGAGTTGATTGGTTTGGTATATTTGTTTTGAAGTTTATTTGTAAGATTAGACAAAAAGAGAGGTGATCATTAATGATTCGTCTTTTTTGGGATTCTAGTTTTTAGTGTTTTGATTGTTTGGGTTATTGTGGTTTCTTTTAAACAGTAAAATAAAGATTTGTGTAAAATTAGATTGATAAGCAAGGGAGATAAATAGACGACCACAAATCTTGGGTATGAAATATTTTTGATTATTGATGTTAGCACAATATAGACAGTAATATAAAGGGAATTATGTGTTGATTGTTTCTTACGGATCAATGAGGAGACGGATAACGACTCGAGTTGTTTCTTTGGTGAGGCCAGAGCCCTGGACAGAACGGATTTGCCCAACCACATCTGTGAGTTTAAATATCAGTTATGATATCAAAACATAATATAAACCCAGATGCAATATGATAATATACCTGGAAGTTCTAGGTTTGTGTTTGCAATCACTTGGAGATTGTCGAACAGTCTAATCTTGAGGAATGGATGATCAGTTATCTTGTACATGCTTGAGCACCCGTGATGATCTCAGGAGCACCCGTGATGACTTCATCAATAATGGCTAGTGAGATGAAACGAATTGAGAGTTGGAAATAATGCTTGGGAGGATCTGTTTCAGGCGATTTGCCAGCAACTTAGAGGCAACTTTATAGATTGTATTACAGCATGAGATGGGGCGGAACTCCTCAATCTTAGACGCATTAGGCTTTTTCCGAATCAGTGTAAGAACTGTTGCATTCCACTGAGTTAAGATTCTGCCAGAAGAAAGGAATTCCATAACTGCAGAGATCATATCAGGTCCTACTGTGTGCCACTGAGCTGTGAAGAACTATGCTGGGTATCCATCCGGGCCTGGGGATTTATTCCTAGGGAGTGAGAAAAACACATCCTTGATCTCTTGCGCTGTGAACGGAGCTGAAAGACAGTTTCCTGCCTCTGTCGTACATCTATAAGGAACCAGAGCAGCAATAAGGGAGGGGGACGAAGTGGTTGCAGCAACATGAGTAGTTTATTGTAGCGTTTTATAGATTGGTGATCCCTAAAATAGACCATGCTTGTTAGGGCTTCTTGGAAAAGACCAGAGGCGTAATTACATCAAGAACTAAGAAGTGTGTTTAAGGTACTCAAAAACAACCTTGGTTTTGATATCTCCGGTGAAGTCACCGCCTCTATTTCGGCCCCTTCATGGTTTTCCGGAAATGTGATCCTTCTTACTCCAGTCTCTTCCGTCAACAGCCATCACGGTAAATATGAACATTTTTTCTAGATTAAAAGAAGCATAATTTGTCATGTTACACAAAACAACATATCTCAGTTACTTCAAAGTTAAAGGACAAAACCTTGGAGCTGATGAGTTTGATAACATGTTTAGCTGAGATATCACGTTGGTGCCAGAATTCTTCTATCAAAGGTTTAAAACAAATAGAATACCTAATTTTGTATAGTGATTGTATGATAATTTTTTTTCTAACTATTAAATTCACGTTATATACCAAATATAGTTATAGCTGGCTACAGTAGGCACCTTAAATGGCAAAAGAACTTGAACTTTATATGTTTTGGTGATTATACTGGATTCAGCTTTATATGTTTTTGGTGATTATTTTGCTATATAAAGTGGTAGTAGTTGCTTGCAATTTTAGATTGTAAATTAAACGAGTCATTCTGATCATTCGCAACCACTTAATCAATAGATTTGTTTTTACTTACATACAAAATGACCGTGAATTCAGATCGTTATCACCTAATATTGGGTAGTCAAACATCCGCAAAAGAAGATGGAATGTTATTTCCCGAAAATCATTACTCTAAAACAGATTAAAATCTAAAATTTGCATACAAACCAACACTATAAAACATCATGAATCTTCCAATGATCAAATCACTTTTAAATTTGTCAACACATCTTTAAAAGAAGAAAAAAGCAAAAAAAAAAGATATTATCACCATGGCTGGCGCAAGAAGTTTGGTCAAGGCAAATCATACTAATGTAGGCTCATTAATTTTAATGGCCTTGGTGTTTGGTTCTTGCGTAGCTAATGGTGAGTATCTCAGTGACCGCCGTGGTCTTGTCGCTGTTGCCGGCAACCCTACGGTCTTTGATATTACTAAGTTTGGAGCAGTGGGAAATGGTGCCACCAATTCTTTCAAGGTGATATTTCTTTAATTTATTGGTTATTAGTAAAATGCATATGAAAACAAATATTTATCCAATAATAAATGGTTTATTCTAAATGCACTATGCAGGCGTTTTTAAATGCATGGCTCCAAGTGTGTGCCAGTCCTGTACCAGCAACGCTACTAGTCCCTAAAGGAGAGTTCTTGACTGGTCCAGTAATTTTTGCTGGTCCATGCAAAAGCAAAGTGACCATCGAAGTTCAAGGCACAATCACCGCTACACCAAGCGGATACGCGACCCCTGAATGGTTCTTATTCGAGCATGTCGACAATGTCCTCCTCACCGGACCCGGCACATTCCACGGCAAAGGTGAAGCCGTATGGAAAGCAGATGGCTGTGGCAAAAAGGTCGACTGCAATCTTCCTCCAACGGTAAGGATATAAATATATATAATATCATTAATTTTAAATGTTTTGTACTGATCAAACGTACATACGTACCCATGCAGTCTCTAAAATTCAGAAACATCTTAAATCTTGAAATTGCCGGCATTAGCTCGGTCAACGCGAAGGCCTTCCACATGTTCTTGGTGAAAACTACAAATGTCAACATTCACAACATCAACATTATTGCCCCTGCTGAAAGTCCCAACACCGATGGTATCCATTTGAGCAATGCGGTCAACGTTAACATCGTTCAGAGTACAATAGGAACAGGAGACGATTGTATCTCTGTCGGTCGTGGTTCCACCAATGTAACAGTCGAACACGTGACTTGTGGCCCAGGACACGGACTAAGTGTTGGTAGTCTCGGAAAGTACCCGCACGAGGAGGATGTTAGCGGCATTCACTTTAAGAGCTGCACGATGAAAGGTACCGACAACGGTCTAAGAATCAAGAGTTGGGGTGGTTCGTCTCCAAGCAAGGCTGTGGACATTAAGTTTGAAGATATTACAATGGAAAGCGTCAAGAACCCAATCATCATTGACCAAAACTACGGCTCAAGAGGCGGAGTAAGTATATATACCCAAGATAATCTCAAACCAAAACTTACATTAATTACTTGATTATTCAGCAGCTTACGAAAATCTTTTTTTTTTGTGTGTGTGTATTATAGGATTCAAAGGTTGCGATAAGCGATGTGTTGTTCAAGAACGTAAGAGGAACAACAATTACTAAAGATGAAGTCCAGATCATGTGCAGCAAATCAGTACCATGCACAGGAGTCAGCGTCATTGACGTGAACTTGAACTTCGTAGGTGATAAAGGAGGACATCCTTCGGCGTCAGGAGGCTTGATCGGAGCTCTTTGCACCAACGCCAATGTTATCTTCGGTGGAAAGCTTAGCTTCCCTATGTGTCCCAAATAAGCTTTTTGATATTTATAATTTAATATTGAAGAAGTCAAAAGTTTCCACAAACCTTTGTTTTGTTTGTGAGTTAATTAGTTTGTGAGTTTATCAAAATTAATTAATTCATTGGAATATTTGACTTTTGATGGAATTTTCCCATAACTTTATCACTTTTCTATTTTTTTTTTTTGTGTTCATGATATAATCAACGGACCAATCAACTGATTGCCTGAAAGGCTTGTTGCTTTGTTTCTTAATTAAACTTAGATTAACCTAAGAGCATCTTTATTGCAGTTGTTTCACACAATCTCTTAATGTAAAAGTGAATTAAAATAAATAAAAAATATGTAATAAGTGAAGACACGTCTCTTAAATTGGAACAATAAGAGCATATGCAATGGTCATCCCCCAAGGGGAGTCCTTACCATTTTTTTATTATTAAATTTTTTTTTTTAAATAGTTAAGGATTTATATTAAGAAGCTCGGTGCAATGGTGATATCCGATTAGGAGTCCTTAGAGAAAAAAAATTTTGTTTTTAAAAAAAATTTGTTTTTAAAAAAAATTTTGTTTTTAAAAAAAACGAAAAATTATTTTAAATTATTAGAAGTTAAAATATTACAATACATAGAATTTTTTTAAAAAAAGATACAATGATAAAACTTAAAATACACTAATTATTAATCTTCCTCACCAAATTTGTTCCAAATATTTTCGATTAAATCATTCTTCAATCGTTCATGTATTTGCCTATCACGAAGATCATTCCGATTGGGAAACATATTATTCAGATTTGTAGGCCTCTCGGTTTCGACCTCTGAACTTCTGGTGACGTCTCCTTCTGCAAATTCTGAAATATCGTAACGAATGTATCCATCTCGTTCATTTTCGACTATCATATTGTGTAGTATGATACATGCTCTCATAATCTTCCCTATCTTTGCCTTGTTCATTGAAATAGCCGGGTTTTTCACAATCGCAAACCGGGCTTGTAGAACTCTAAAAGCCCGCTCCACATCTTTACGGGTTGCTTCTTGAACTTTAGCAAATAACTCTTGTTTAGGAGTTTGGGGGAGTGTGATAGATTGGATAAATGTTGACCATTTTGGATATATCCCATCTGTGAGGTAGTACGCCAATTTATACGGATGCCCGTTGACCACGTACTTTACCCTGGGGGCACGACCTTCTAAAATGTCATCAAAAATAGGAGACCGATCGAGGACATTGAGATCGTTTAAGGTACCTGGAGGACCAAAAAAGGCGTGCCATATCCAAAGATCTTGTGAAGCTACAGCCTCTAATACAATTGTCGGTTTTCCTGATCCACGTGTGTATTGTCCTTTCCAAGCGGTCGGGCAATTTTTCCACTCCCAATGCATACAGTCAATGCTCCCGACCATCCCAGGAAACCCACGTGTCTCTCCAATATCGAGAAGTCGTCGAAGATCCGCCGGTGTGGGTCTTCGTAGATACTCATCTCCAAACAACCGGATGATTCCATCAGTGAACTTATGTAAACACAAAAGTGCAGTGCTCTCACCAATTCGGAGATACTCGTCAACCGCATCAGCTGCAGAACCATAAGCAAGCTGACGAATTGCTGCCGTACATTTTTGAAGCGGTGTATGACCAAACCTCCCGGTTGCATCTTGTCTATGTTGAAAGAACGGAATGTTCTCTGAGAGTTCATAGACAATACGCATGAATAAATCCTTATTCATGCGAAATCGCCGTCTGAACTGTGCCGAGTATGTCGCGTCTACGCTGAAGTAGTCATTCCATAAACGGTTATGGCCTCCTTCACGATATCGTTCTACATAAGCACGTCTCCGTCGATTATTTGGTTGGGGCTCCACAATATCATTGTATGTATCTTCGACGATTTGGTCGATAATATCATCCAATCTTTCGTCGACATCATCAGATGATGATGATGATGACATTAGTAGATATTCCTACGGTCAAAAAATATTATTATTTTCATTTGATCAAAAAGTATACTAAGAAGTAATTTAATGAATTATTTTGACTTTACATACCATACTACAAGTTTACAATTTTAATGAAATATTTTGGCTTTACATACCATAGTATATTTCTGTACATGAAAGTTTCAGTTATTACATACCATACTACAAGTTTTAGTTGTAAAATGGAAACAACAACTAGATAATAACTTGCATTGCAAGAAACATGTAACTTTGTAAGAAACATGTAACTTCGTAAATCAACTTGATTAAGCAAGTAACAAGTAACTTCATAAATCAACTTGATTAAGCAAGAAACAAGTGCATGGAAAATAAATTCAAGCTTAAACAACAAGAACCATAGTTAAAGAGTAAACCTGAGTAGAGAGCTATTACAAGAGTAGAAGGAGATCTTGGTTCACAAATATTACAAAGCTTTCTGATGTTTAGTACAATGAGAAACATAGAGAGCTATTACATGGCCGAGTACTTATAGTACCTAAAAGTGGAAAACAACTACCCCGTCACTTGTGAGCTGGAGCTACAATCCAAAATGCTCTCACTACTCCAAATGTATCTGTGACTACTTCATCTTGCTAAAGACCAAAACACTTAGACGTCCGTGACTACTTCACCTAACCTGCAACAACATATTAAAAACATGTTAGCTTAGCTGTAAAACAACATGAAACAACATAGTACACAGGGACTACTAAGCAACCTCAATCAACACAGAGTTCACATCATATCATTTCAGACATTAGCTTCAGTTTAAGTGATGTTTCAATATCAGATAAAGGCTCTTTCTTCGCCAGCAAGCGATCAAGGAGTTTGTTTTTTGAAAGTTTTTCTTTAAGTTCTAACACGTTTTGAAGCTTGGACAACTCTTCTTCTTTACCACTCATCTTCTTCTTCTTACTGCCACCTTTCGCAGCCTTTACCCCGATTGGTCTCTCCTCTGGATCTCCCACGTCTGCTTCTTCTGTATCAACCTCCAAGACGGACCTCCGCTTTTCCTTTCCACCTTCCTTAGCCACATAAATCGAGGCCCATTTCTGGTCATGCCTCAGCTCCCTCCAGCAGTGATCAAGTGTGAACTTGTAACCATACTTGGTGAAGAATATATCTAATGCAGCTTTCATCAGATCATCATCATTTTCCCCACTTTTCTGCGCCCTCAAAGCTGCATCATAGCATCCAGTAAACCTGCATACTTCCCCGTTGATCCTACTCCACCTCTGTTTGCAAGAAGTAATCTCTCGCGCTGTTTGACCAACGAGCAGAGGGCTTGCGTTGTAGTACTCTACAATACGCTTCCAGAAAGCCCCAACTCTCTGCTCGTTGCCAATGATAGGATCCTTACTGGTGTTAAGCCAAGCACCAATAAGGATCTTATCTTCTCTAGGAGAATATTTCCTCCTCTCAGCAGACTGAGCAGGAACTTCAGACCCGAACCAATAAGGTTCGGGTGATTCAAGGTCTATAGGTATTTGACTATGCAGAAGGTTTGTGAAACCATCCATCTCTCTAGTTTCTATTTTGTGTTACTCTAGTAGTTACACAGAGGCTTAAGTAAGCCATGTTTATTTATTATACAATTAAAGTTGAGCAGTTAGGAAGATAGGAAGCAAACTACAAGCATTTAACAACAATCAAATCCTAAGTACTATTCTAGCAAACAGAGGTGATGATAGGAAGCATACTAGCCTATTTAAAACCAATCAAATCAAACGGGCTGGGAAGACATAAAGTAATTCAGTAGCATTTATTATTACAGTCCTAATTTTTATTCTACCACCAAGCACCATTCAAACCATTCTAACAATATGAATTTCTCTTGAAGAGAAAATCCAAAGTGAAGTGATTAAAACCATAGTACCTGACTTATTTGGCCACTCGTGAGGTGATAGAATAGTCCCGTTTGAAGCCTTTGAAGGAACTCCTGCAAAAACATAAGATAATGCAGTCAAATGTTGTAAAACCATCGATTAATCTATATATTAATTCCAATGAACTCTAAAACTTACCACGTAGAACGAAGAATAGCAAAGCTATCACCACTAGTACGCACACCATTAGCTTAACTCGTGCTAAATCCTTTCCTAACTCGTGCACACTCTTCACTAGCAGCAACAACTTCTGCTCTCTCTCTGTACCTTCTTCATTTAGCCGCCTTAGCTGCGTCTGAAAGTCCCTCATCTCCTCCTGAACCGCTTTCTCTATATCGAAGCTACTCTCTGCCTCATCCGCCATTGCACGTTCCGCGTACAACCGAGCTTCCTCCGCGTACAACTGAGCTTCTTCTTCGAGAAGTGAGGTTACGTCCACCTCCGCGGATGATGAGGACGGCTGGCTGTAGCTATATTGTCCCATTCTCGTTAACCTCGACCATAAGAGAGAAACAAGGAGCACAGATTAGCAACGATCTATATAAAGAGAAAGACACACAAACATATAGACAAAGACACACAATCGAGAAGAAAAATTGAATTCCAATGAATCCTTTATCTAACCAAAATCGAGAAGAAACAAAATGAACAAAGCAATTGAAACGATTTAAACCAAAACGATTGAAACGTTTTATACCAAAATCGTATTCAAACCCTAATTTTGAAACGAAAAATCCCAAAATCGAAAAAACCGAACCCTAGATTGAGAGGAAAAGAAGAAGCAGAGACTCTAGATCGATGAAAATAGCAGACAAGCCTTCGATTGAAACGATTTAAACCAAAACCCCCCTTTCGTTTTATACCAAAATCGTATTCAAACCCTAATTTTGAAACGAATAAACCCCAAATCGAAAAATCGAACCCTAGATTGAGAGGAAAAGAAGAAGCAGAGACTATAGATCGATGAAAATAGCAGACAAGCCTTCGATTTACCTTCAGGATCCGAGGGAGACCAATCACGATGGTGGGTTTACCAAATCGCCGTCGAGAGTCGAGAGCGTCGAGAGGAAATTTTTTTTTCTTTCCTTCGGTCGAATGACCTAATTTTTTTCAACACCTCCTAACCCAATCTCGCCTCATCCACTCACCTTTCGCCACGTCCCCCAAGGATCGAGTCCGTCAACATGCTAATCACGGACCAATCCTTAATGTTATTAGCATTAATAATCATATTATATTACTATTTTTTCGACGGACTCGTGTGACGGATTCAGAGTCATCCTCCGTTGCACGTGCTCTAAGAGACGTATCTTAAAGGACACGTGTTGTTCCCTTCTTCCTCTTTTAATTCTCCTCTTTTGATACTTTTCTTTTCGATCCTCGTTACTGATAAATCCTCCTCCTTCTTCCACCTCCTTGCTTCTCCTCCGGTGCCGGATTACTCTCGACTCAAACTCTGTCTTCTCTCTGCGAACCTCTGTAACCAAAAGCTAGGGCAAATTCTATTGTCTTTTTTTTTTTTGTGGCAACCAGAGGGAGGTATAGTTTACTTACTTACTTTCTAGCTTCCCTTTGATTGTCTTTGTGTAAATCAAAATGAGTTTCAAAGGAATCTCTGAAAGAGTTAAGGTTGGAAGTAATCGCAATTGCGGGTGTTCTTGTAGTTTTGAATAGGATTGAAAGTTTGATGCTTCAAGGAGTAAGCTTTTCAATTAGGGATTTGAATAGGATTGAACGTCCTGTCCTTTATCGTGTCTCCATTTGTTTTTTTCGATCTCTTTGGGCTGTGTAATGTTGTAAACGTTAAAGGGTTTTTGATTTGGAAGAAGAAAGTTTCAAACTTTATGGACAAAATGATGAAACTTTTGTTAAATGAAATGCATGTATTCGTGAAAGATTGATTGAATTGGTTAAGATCGGTTTGTGTAGATTGACTGGAGCGGGCTTCATTGTAATGAAGATTGTTACTTGGCTCATGAGCGTTTGGCCATTATTGACCCCATCTCTGGAGACCAACCTCTCTACAACGGAGACAAGACCATCGTTATCACGGTACATTGTTGGCTTGTGTTCTAATCTCAGTTCTTTCTCAGATGATAACATACATGACAAACATGAGTCAAACAACAAGGCTTTACGTGCTTTCAGGTCAATGGCGAGATATACAACCACAAGGCTTTGCGTGAAACTGAAAGTCTGAAGTCTCACAAGTACCATACCGAGAGTGATTGTGAAGTGCTTGCCCATCTTGTAAGTACCATTTCTTGCTTCCGTAGATAGATAGATCTTGTGTGTGTTTCTGCATTTCTATGAGCAAATGATGATTCCGTCTACTTTTATGTATACATTTACCTGTGTTCTTAGATTATTTTTTGTACATGAGTGAGTAACAACAACAATGATCTCTAAAAACAAACTTGTGTTGAGAATATTTTATAAATTTTTTTAAGAACTATAATTAAGAGACTTGCAATAAATCACCTAAATGTTCATATCTCTTTCTAAGTCTCTTAGTTCACTTTTACATTTTAAAAACTATTAAAAATTAATTAAGAGACCCTTTAAGGGATTTAGGGATAATGATGCTCTAATTAATCAGTAACAAGCATATAAAAGGTTGGTCACGTTAATTGAGATTATCGACGTCTCCAGTGTCCACTATCTCAAAACTTCTCCAATGATGTTATTAGAATGCTTAGAGCATGATCATCGCTGAAACTTGTTTTGGGTTTCTTAATTTTTTTTTTTGTTTTGTCTGATTTTAAAAAAAAAGGAAACTAATTGCGGGCTGCCACGTGTCATGGGGCCCGCAAACAGTACAAGAAACTGCCAAAAGTCAACCATTATCTCGTGATTTCTGCAACCGATTTAAAAAAAATATGTGGGACCCACGCCTTTAAAACCTCATTAGTATACTGAGATAATCATGGTCTTAGAAGAAAAACTGTTCACCCTCTTAAATTTATTTGACAACTTGTAAATGTTTAAAATTCAAAATTTGTTTTACATACTTTAGAAAAGCGGGGACTGGTTTCAAATATAAATAAAAATTTTATATAGTGATTTGACTGATGATATCTGTTGTTAAAAAGTATTCAAGTAAATTAAATTGAAATCTGCGTCTAAATTTCAGTTATTGAAAAAAAACTAAGTGATTATATATGTAAGTTATTACCAAAGTTCATAATCTAAAAAGGAAAAAAAAAGGTTCATAATCTGAAACTGTTTATTCAAATAAGTTTTCTTTTTCTGAGTTTGAACAACTGAAAGACAAACAAAGTTCACTGAATTAAAACTTAATAAAAATAGTTTAAAGAGGCTCATAATGTGGGGGGGAGGGGGGTGGTTTTGAGAAAGCCTGTTTGTGTAAGTAAAGCCCAATAGATTGGAAACCCTAGAGAAGTGATATATAATACATGAACTCTCTCTACTACTACTAGTTTTGGATAAGGACTTGTCCTCCGCCACAACAACAAGAGAAGTAAAAAATGGTGTCTCTGAAGATCCAGAAGCGGCTCGCCGCATCGGTGATGAAGTGCGGGAAGGGCAAAGTATGGCTCGATCCCAACGAATCCTCCGACATCTCGATGGCCAATTCCCGTATGTGTTCATTCTCTCTTTCTGTTCATTTTGTCTTGTGGTAGTAGTAGGGAAGTGAGTTACTCTAGTGTAAATCAATTGGATCACTATCTCCTTTGCTCGCACTTGTTCTCTAAGCTTTAAAGGGTACCATTAAATTAGTGAATTAGTCTTTTGAGTAATGATGAATCTGAAAATGTTCATTACTGATGGATTGTTTTGAAAAACTTAAATAGGCCAGAACATCAGGAAGCTGGTGAAGGATGGTTTCATCATCAGGAAACCAACGAAGATCCACTCTCGTTCCAGAGCTCGCCGTATGAAGATCGCCAAAATGAAGGGGCGTCACTCTGGATATGGTAAGAGGAAGGGTACCCGTGAAGCTAGGCTGCCAACTAAGATACTTTGGATGCGTAGGATGCGTGTGCTAAGGCGTCTCTTGAAGAAGTACAGAGAGTCGAAGAAGATTGACAAGCACATGTACCATGACATGTACATGCGTGTTAAGGGTAACGTCTTCAAGAACAAGCGTGTCTTGATGGAGAGCATCCACAAGTCCAAGGCCGAGAAGGCCAGAGAGAAGACTCTCTCTGATCAGTTTGAGGCTAAGAGGGCTAAGAACAAGGCTAGCCGTGAAAGGAAACACGCTAGGAGAGAAGAGCGTCTTGCTAAGGTACCAACTTAACTCGTTAAACAATTATTTCTTTGAATTTGATCAAGTATCCTTAAACATGGGTTTATATTGTAGGGTCCTGGAGGAGATGTTGCCCCTGCAACTGCACCACCAGCTGCTGCTGCTACTACCACTACTACTGCAGAGTAAGTTTGATCTCAATGCTGATATAAAATTGAATTTTGTTCCAAATTGTTTAAACATGTATTAATTCGTTTATTGGGTTTTTGCTTGTGTAGAGTACCGAAGAAGAAGTCTAAAAAGTGAATGTGAAGGGGATAAAGTGATCGAGCTATATAGATCATCTCGCTTACTTGACTTGAAGAAACTTTTGAATTGGGTTTGTTGAATTACTTTGTTTGCGCAAAAAACATAAATTATGTCCGTTACTCTTTATGCTTTCAGATTATCCGTGTTTCATGAAACTTGCTCTTCAAAATGTTGTGCGTTTTCTTATCTCTTCGTTCGTCTCGAGTACCAAGTTCATCCACAATTTTCGCAACGTTAAAAATCCAGTCGATAAAGTGAACGTTTACTTATTTTATAATCAACTTAGTGGCATCATTTCAACAGAAATTCTTACACGCCTTTAAGCTTTCTTCCCTCAATCTTGAACCGTTAGTGTCAACTAAATTCTGACCTTGTTAGTGAAAAAGGTTCTCACTAAATCTCTTTAACAAAAGAGGAAACAAAGCTTAACTGAAACTCGATTCTTACCCTTTAAACGATATAAACAGGGAAACCAAGTGTCAAAAAGATAACATCATCTATAAAAGAACGCCCACCGTGGGATTCGAACCCACGACCACAAGGTTAAGAGCCTTGCGCTCTACCAACTGAGCTAGACGGGCTTGTTGATTACTAAACACTTGTCGTTTTCAGAGTGTAAGCTTATTATTGTCCATAGTTTTTGAAGACGAGAGCTTGTTGGAAGGAAAGCTGTAACATGTAAGATTTTGTGAAGACAACCTAAAAACGCACTGGCTTATATTATGAGACTAAAAACTACTTTTATGGTTTTATGGTTCAATTATCATTTTTCTCTGTTCCATGATTTTTTATTGGCAGATTAATGATTAGGAAAAGTATGTAGACAATAGATATGCAAGTTAATCCTAGTACTTGAGAACCAAAGCACTGAACAAAATAATAACAGTAAAATTATTGAATCAATAATAAAGGAATTTGCAAACCTAACTATTCTTTTCAAAACAACAAGTCAAAATATTTATTTGAGGACGGATAATTTGAGACACAACCAATAATTTGATTAATACAACCAAGTTTCTTCAAAACCCACTTAGTGATTGTAAGAATAATAATGTTGAGACATAAAAGGGCGAAGATCGCTAGCAGATTAATGAAGCAGAGAAGAGACGAGAAAGGCGAGAGCAGTTGCTAAGCTTATAGAAGCTGAAACCTCCCGTGAAGCTGCTGCTGCGGTGATAATGATCGGCGGTCTCGGCTTATTATGAACGCATTCGTCACAAATCGGCGGCTGCGGTGGTGGAAGTGGTAGTGGGCAGTGCGTACAGGGCGGTGGCGGTGATGGGGGTGGCGGAGGAGGAGAAGGCGGTGGTGGTGGGGGACAAAAAATCTCTAACGGAGGCGGTGGAGGTGGTGGGAGAGGTGGAGGACAGAGTATCTCAGGCGGCGGAGGTGGTGGAAGAGTTGGAGGACAGAGTATCTCTTGCGGTGGTGGTGGCTGATCACATGGATTCTCACATTCTAAGCACATTTCACATTCCGTCTGCATTTTCTCTGTTATATTCAACGCAACAGAATGTGAAAGCAAAAGCAGAGTGAAGAAACAGAGGAACTCCATTGCCAGGGAGGAAGAGAGCATTTTTGCAGTGGTGAAAGAAAGAAACAGAAACATGAATGGCATTTTAAAAGAGAATTCTGCAAAAAAAAACCTCAGCTTTGCACGAATTGCCAAAAGAAACATAAACTTTTGGGCTGACCAAAAATATGTAGACCCTTGGTTCGAACCCAGGTTGGTTGGTCAAATGGCAAGGTTTTTTTTATAAAATTAATTTTGAAATTAAAATAGAAAATAAAATTTTATTTTTTCTTTAAAAAAAAAACACGAACTTTTCACGAATTGAAAATAAAAAATAAAATTTTATTTTCTATTTTAATTTTAAAATTAATTTTATAAAAAATTTCTTTATTTTTTCAATTTTTTGGAATTTTAAAGATCTTTTTAAGTTTGTAGAAAATTTTGGAAGAGCTTTTATTTTTTTAAAAGAAAAATAAAATTTTATTTTTAATTTTAATTTCTAAATTAATTTTATAAAAATCTTCTTTATTTTTTTAATTTTTTTTTGGAATTTTAAAGATTTTATTAAGTTTTTAGAGAATTTTTTATATATAATATGTACCAAATAAAAGTAAACATGTTAGTAAGTATATTGAAAGTGCCAGTAGCCCAGTGGTAAAATACCTTTCCATTTGACCAACCAACCTGGGTTCGAATCAAGGGGTCTGAAAGTTTGGTGTTTTTTTGGTCAACCCAAAAGTTTATGTTTATTTTGGCAATTCGTGTAAACTTGAGGTTTTTTTTGGCTGAATTCTCCATTTTAAAAGGACTTGACTTTCATTTAAGAACCTTCAAAAGCAAAAAAAAAACTTTGGAATCTGATACGAATTAATTTTTACAGCTTTGATTTGAAGAACAAAAACCTTTTTGGACCATGCATTAACTGTTATCCACAACAGGAAGAACCTATTCTCTTTTGATCCTAGTTCCTTTTTTTTCCAGCTTCGGAAGAACCATTGAAGCTAATTGAAAAAGTTTATTTAGGCACTTATAGCATTTACAGCTTCTTTAGTTTAGAACCACTCGTCTCTCATTTACGAGGAAAAGTTTCAGGCGCGTTATGCATTTCATTTGAATATCATTGCAGCTCTCTTTTACGACTCATCCGCGGTGCCAAGCTATCACATGCCTGTTAAGTTTGGAGGTTGTAGAGTTTTCATTACATTGCTTTATGTTCCATATTCCACTCTACTTGTTGACCGTACCGGAGTTTACAAAACAAGTTACCGTAGTTTCGTCATCCGGACAACATTCACTAGTCGGGTAAATTTCAATTTCACTTGGTGACATATATAATTTGTGTATTTTTTTTACAGTCTTGAGTTCAAAAGCAACACCACTCAGAAGATTTTACCCCAAAAAGAAAAGCTAACTGGATAAGAAAGAAGGATGAATCAATCAATCAATCGAGGGAAGTGATCTTCTCTTCGTCAACATCAAAAGCTTTACGTGCTTGTTTCAGCTCTTCCTGCATTGCCAATAGTTCCCTACACCGATTAAGTTTTGGCAAATCCTGCATCAAACCAAAATTTTTAAAAAAGAACACCAGTCAGTCAGAGTCATACATGATAGAATACAAAACCGTAGCTAGACTGAGCGAGTGAGTAATTTTACCTTGCGGATTAGATACAAGAAGTCATCAACCAGTAGCCTTCCTCGCTTCGTGCCAATCTCCTGAGCCTTATGTGTCTTAAAACATTAATTAAGAAAGAAAAAAATCTCTTTCCAGGTTAGCAGAAGCCAGAATATACTACTCAAGCTTCTATCTCAAGTCCACTAGTAGTAAAAAAAAGATGAGAGGAACTCAAATACCAAATCAGTGACGTATTCAACGACAATATCTTCAACAAGGGCGACAGTCTCTGGGAGAGGCTAAAAAGACGAGTATCTTTGCATTAGTTTCACCATCCATATACCAAAGATTTGAATAGATGTTGGTTAGATATGCATCAGCGTGACACTTATTACTTGTTATCTATCTATATACGAGTGATTCAGTAATATGAAGTAGAAAAGAAGAAGAAAGCTTACGTTCTGCTCATCGCCAAATCCATACATCATATGCTGCACTGTAAATCACCAAAGATCAAAAAATAAAACACCCACACATAAAACAAAAAAAATGATAGAATACAAAAAAAAAAAAAGAGAATCAACTATGTACATTCTTTTTGGAAGAGGGGTTTGCGCTTTTCCGGCGCCTGAGAACTTCCGGCAGCTTTCGATTTAGACGATGAAGTCGGCGCTGCTGCTGGTGTGTTACTCATCTTCTTCTTCTTCCCACAACAAAATCGAAGAAAATCCGATTTAGTCCGACTACTGTTTAGGGGAAAATTTGAGAGAAAGCAATCCTAAAGTTCAACTAGAAATATAGAATTCCAAAGTACATTCACGAATTCACCATAATCACCGCAATGGATAAGTAATGAAGATTCAAAAGAGCAAAATTAAGAACAGAGGAACTCACCGGAGATGAACAGATGCGGATTAGCTTCTGCCCGTATAGGTCAGTGGCAAATCGGCGACGATGATGAAAGTAGAGAGACTTTTGTGAGTTTAATACAGAGTAAATTAACATTATTTACTCTTTTATTATGCACTATGTTTTGGGCTTTAGACAGGCCCACTCAATACCCATGACTTAAAATGGGTTGATTTATTACCTTTTTCTTGTTGGAATAAAAAGACATGGACACAATTTAAGAGCAGCCCCATTGAGAGTTACAAAGGGGTTCATGGGCTCAGGTTCATAGGCCCGGAAGCAAAAAAAAAGAAAAAATGGGTTTAATTCCGCGACCCGCGTCCTACGAGTGACCCCGTATGAAACGGGTTCACGCCAGGTGTCAGCCATCCATTGGAGACGCGTTATTGAGTTCACGAGGAGGAAAGCGGAGAGAAATCATTTTCTCTCATTTCTGAAAAAAAGGGTTTCGGTCCGAGAGGCAATATCTCGTGCGACGCCGACCTTTCTCCAATTTTCTCCTTCGAATCGATGACGGAGTGTCTCATCCACGAGCTCAGGTGAGTATCGAGTGGATTCACGGTTAGATAGAAGCTTTTTGGGGTCGAAATCGATCTCGGGAATTCAAAATAGATTTTGTGGTTTCGAGTTAGGGTTCGAAATCGATACGGGGGTTCAGATTTATGGTTGTAAACCTCATGCGGGGTTCGATTTATCGATTTATGGTTGGTTTCTCGGTGATTGGAAATCGAATTGGGGTTTTCGAGTTAGGGTTCAAAATCGATTTTGGGGGTTTTCGATTAGTGATTTTAAAACGTCATGTGGGTTCGATTTATCGATTTATGGTTGGTTTCTCGGTGATTGGAAATCGAATTGGGGTTTTCGAGTTAGGGTTCAAAATCGATTTTGGGGGGTTTCGATTAGTGGTTTTAAAACGTCATGTGGGTTCGATTTAGTGTTCGTTTCGTCATATTTTTCATGATTATGTTGTAATCAGTTTGCTTCTCTGGTTCAGATGGATCCCGCAGAAGAGAGAAGAGATAGAAAGAGGCAACATGAGTACTTCAACATGTTGGGAAACGTGGCCGATTCACAATACGGGATTCCCAGAAGATGTCCCTGTGGTGGGAGAATCATTGACGAGGTTTGGGTGAAGGAGGAGTACGATACTCTTCCTGGGAAGCGCTTCTTCACCTGCATAAACTACGAGGTAAGAGATACAAACCGCTTCTTCCATGCATTACTCTCACTTGGCAAATTAGTATTAATTTTATTTTAGTTGTGCAAGTCTGATGTGTTTATGTTATCAACAAGGCTGATGGGTTTCATTATCGTCAGCCTTGGGTGATAGGTGTCCAGGAGGAGATGGAACGCCTGCGTAAGCGTGTGGAGGAGGCTGACCAGGTGATCTAGTGGGTGCCCAATCTCAATAAACAGATTGAGAGTGTTGAGGTTAGTGAAGTTTTTTTGAGAGTATCGAATAGCAAGTTAATAATTGTAAAGTTAGGTTTTTTTAAGTCACTAACAACGTTTCTTTGTTTCCATGTGCAGGCACATGTTAAAAGGCTCACTTTGCTGCTTGATAATCTCACTAGTGACGTTTATAACCTCAGTGTGCAGGTGGCTGATCTTGAGAAGGTCTGCTTCGAATGAAATCCAAAAGGTAAACACTCAAACTAAACTGAACTGAAGTAGAAGTAGTATTTAGTTTAAAAAAATGTTCCTGTGTAGGTTGCTTGCTGAAGTAGAACCGAACTTAACTAGGTAGACTAGAAACTAAACTAGATCTTCATAATACTAGGTTCCGTGTTGTATTATTTGAAATGCTCTGAATGTGATGTGATGCTCTCTAGAGTAGGAACTGAACTAGGTTTCATTAAATCTATGTTAGTTGGTTGCTGTGCTTAATGCTCTGATGAATGCTCTCTGTCTACTTCTTGTTCAAGTTTTTAAAAACCGATTTGATGTGTAATGGATGCAGTGTGTGAACAACTTGTTGTCTAATTAAGTATAATCAATGTTTGGTAGTTAGAAACACCACCCGAAACTCAAAGCAAAATAGTAGTTTAAATACATAGCAAATCCTTTCGACCCTAAACTCAAACCAACTTCTCAAAACACAAAGAAAGTTTAAAACACCACCCGAAACCAAAATGGATCCGTTTTCCCTTAATTCTCCCGGGTTTATGAACCTATTATCTTCCCAGAGCAGTCAAACCATAGAAGTAGGGTCTTCTGATGTTCCTAAACCTGTGGAAAGGAGAAAGTGGACAACACAAGAAGACATTGTGCTCATTAGTGCTTGGTTGAACACCAGCAAGGATCCCATAGTTAGTAACCAGCAGAAGTTAGGGTCGTTTTGGAAAAGAATAGAGGAATATTTTAATTCAAGCTCTCAGCTCACTTGCTTTGCTCCTAGAAAGTGGAGTCAGTGTAAGTAGAGGTGGGGAAGGGTGAATGAGCAGGTGTGTAAGTTTGTGGGAAGCTATGAGGCCGCTTTGAAGGAGCAATCTAGTGGTCAAAATGAGAACGATGTCATGAAGTCTGCTCATGACATCTTCTTAAATGACTACCAGGTCAAGTTCACACTTGAACATGCGTGGAGGGAGCTGCGGTTTGATCAAAAATGGAGATCAAACTCTGTGTCAAAAGATGGTGCAAAGGAGAAAAAGAAGGAACCTGTGGAGACGGTGCCTGACTAGGAAGAGGTTAGGCCTCCTGGTGTTAAGGCTTGCAAAGCAGCAAAACGCAAGAAGCATGGGAATGAAGCAGCATTTGATCGACTGGAGAGCATTCTAGACTTGAAACAGAACATATCCAAACAGAAATTACTAGAACGTCTCCTATCCAAAAAAGATACTCTAACTGATAGTGAGGTGTCTCTGAAGGACAAACTCGTTTCTGAGATGCTTTGATCTGGTCAGTGATAGTTGTTTAGGTGATTAGTAGCGTAGTTGTTTAGGTTGTGTAGTTCATAAATTGGTTACTTGATTACTTGCTTACTTGCTTACTTGATTACTTGATCACTGGTTCTAGTTGATTAACAACTTGTCTTGCTTCTTCTGTTTTATTTTGCAGGTCAAGGGTTGTACTTCTGCAGGTCACGGGTTCTACTTCTCTATTGGCGCAGCACGTTCTATTCTATAGTTGATGGGTTCTAGTTGTCACGGGTAGTAGCTGTCACAGGTTATCAGTTTATGTATTTTCATTTCGCGCCAGGTCACGGGTTCTAGTAGGAGGATGGTGTAGTTGTCACGGGTTGTAGTAGTGACAACACGTTTTCAAGTACGTTTGCTTATGTATGTTTGTGTCACGGGTGTAAAAGTGTAGTATTTTGTTTGTTTCTACACTTCACGGGTATTGTAAGAGGAAGGACTATAAAATATATGTCGTATGTCTCATTTATCAATTGTCTCTCATCTTTGTTTAAGTTGTTCCTCTCTTCTTTAAATTTGTATCTCAACCTGCAAAAAAAAAACAATCCATCAAGGCCACTCCATCAAGGCCACGACATCAAAACACTCCCCCTTCTATAAACTTGTTCCTCTCTGTTCTTTAAGTTCTTCCCCTCTCTTCTAAAAACTTGTATCTCAAGTTCCATATACCACAAAACACTCTATCAAGCCCACGCCAAATCAACAACCACAACACCCATCAAGCCCACGCCAAATCAACAACCACAACACAATCCCTCCTTGGTCTATCTCTCCCTTAATTTTTTTTTAAACACTTAGCCAAATCTTCTTCTTCTATCACTTTTTTTTAAAACACTTAACAAATTTCCAAAAAAAAAAAAATGTCATCCTCATCGTCAGATGGCGTAGATGAAGCTGTTGAAAAAATGTTCGACCAAGAATTTGATAATATCATCGACTCCCTAGTTGATGTTCAAGCCAACAAACCGAAGAAACGAGCTTATATCGAAAGAGATCGGGAACAAGACCACAATGAACTATGGAATGACTATTTCAAAGAACATCCTACATACCCACCGAACATGTTTAGGCGGCGTTTTCGAATGAACAAGCCTTTATTCCTTCGCATTGTCGATCGCCTCAATAATGAAGTTCCATACTTTGAGCAAAGAAAAAAATGCTCACGGAAGGTACGGGCTATCTGCACTTCAGAAGTGTACAACAACTATCCGAATCCTGGCATATGGTCAATCGGGAGATACATATGACGAATATCTCCGACTAGGTGAAAGTACTGCACTTTTATGTTTGGAAAATTTCACTAATGGGATAATACAATTGTTTGGAGATGAGTATCTAAGAAGACCTACAGCTGATGATCTTCGACGATTACTCGACAATGGAGAGGCACGCGGGTTTCCGGGGATGATAGGCATCATCGACTGTATGCATTGGGAGTGAAAAAACTGCCCAACCGCTTGGAGAGGCCAGTACACCCGTGGTACAGGAAAGCCGACAATTGTCTTAGAGGCTGTGGAATCACATGATCTTTGGATATGGCACTCATTTTTTGGATTACCAGGTACCCTCAACGATATAAATGTTCTTGATCGGTCACCAGTTTTTGATGACATTTTACAAGGTCGAGCTCCTCGAGTTAATTTCAAGGTCAACAACCACAAATATCGTATGGCGTACTACCTTACGGACGGAATATATCCGAATTGGTCAACATTTATCCAATCCATCCCACTTCGTCAAGGTCCTAAAGCAGAGCTATTTGCTCGACGTCAAGAAACCGTCAGAAAAGATGTCGAATGTGCTTTTGGAGTATTGCAAGCGAGGTTTGCAATAGTTAAAAACCCAGCTCTACTATGGGATAAGGAAAAGATAGGAAAGATTATGAAAACTTCAGTCATACTCCACAATAGTAGAGAACGAATGCGACGGATACACTCAGTATGATACATCTGACTTCGAAGCAGGAGAGTCAAGCCGAAGTTCCAAGGTTAAAAGGAGAAAAAGTGTGAATGTCCCTATGCTTGACATTTGCAATCAAATTCGGGATCCACAGATACATGATCGTTTGAAAGCTGATTTAGTTGAAAATGTATGGGAAAAATATGGTAATCATGATGAATAATCTTTGTATGTTTATGAATTCTCATTATATTAAATAAAAACTTTTAAAAAATATTTTAATTTTTTTTTATTCCTATGAACCCTTCTTCAGGTTCACTAATGGAAGAGCAAAAATTATACAGGTTCAACACTATTCATGGCTCCACCAAAAAATTAATTAAAAATTCTTATGAACCCCAAGGGGGAGGTTCACTAATGGGCATGCTCTAATATATGTAACTTGTGTCACTGATTCTCTTGCATTCTCCGCTCGTTCAGATTCTCTCTCAAAATGGGGATTGTTATGTGCAGGGCATGGGAAAGTGAAGAGAAGAAGACGTTTCCGATCTCTTCCCTTCCTGAAGATTTTTTGATTGAGTGCATAGCTCGTGTCTCTAAAGACGAGTATCTCACTCTTTCCCTCGTTTCTAAGCTCTTCCGCTCCATTGTTGCTTCCCCTCAGCTTTACGCCAGACGATCTTCATTAGGACGCACCGAAACTTGCATCTATATGTACCCATCCGTAATGGCTCCACCTCGAACACCCGCTTGTATACTCTCCTCCGCAGCACCAAGTGTTTGGTCCCTATCCCCTCGCTTCCTCCTCTGCCTTCTCTAGATGTGGGAGGAGGCTATGTCGCAGTGGGTTCAAGGATATTTGTCATGGGTGGATATTACAATAGAAAATTCACGTCCCATGTGTTAATGATCGACTGTGGATCTAACACGGTGCGTCATGCCTAAGGCGGTCAATGATTCGGTCGCTAACGTCATCGATGCAAAGATATACGTAGTTGGAGGTCATTACCGGGATACCGAAAACGGTTCGTGGTCATCAAACAGGATGATGGTGTTAGACACGGAAACACAAACGTGGGAATGCGGTGAGGAGAACTATGGTCTTGAGGCGGTTGTAGGCTGATTAGCGAGGAAAAGATATACATCATCAAGGGTGATGAGAATAACTTTGTTTTCAAACCAAAGGAACTGACATAGTTTTAATGCATAGTTTTACTGCATCAGTTCTATATTTTTATCAATTAATTTAGTAACATTTCATATGCTCTCTAAATCAGTGAACAAACCACAATAGAATCACAATTGTAAATAAATAGAGATAATAAAGGTTCTAAACCTCTCATATCATTATCATATGTTAGTTTATGATATAATTATGCATTAAAAAAGTTTTGATATATTTTTTTAATTTTTTATATCAAAATCTATGTATTAATCCTACAAAATATTCAGTTTTTCGGTAAATGGTTAATATACTGAAGCCTATAATCTTTAGTGTTGTTTTAAAATTTATAACCACATTCTACATTTGTATTAATATATTTTAAACTCTCTTTCACGATACATGGGCATTAGTCTATTTTTTTTATCAATTAATTTAGTAAAACTTTATATGCTTCCTAAATTAGCGAACAAACCACAATAAAATCGCTTTTCTAGGGAAAAAGAGACAACAAATGTTCCAAATCTCTCTGACCATAATAATATGTTAGTTCATAATACAACTATGTATTAAAACAATATTGTCATATTTTTTGAATTTTTCTCAAAATTTATGTGTTAAACCCTACAAAATATTTAGTTTTTCTCTAAATGCTCTATATACTTAAGTCTATAATCTTTAGTGTTGTTTTAAAATTTCTAACCATATTATACATTTGTATTAATTATATTCTAAACTCTCTTCCATATGGTACATGGACATCGTTCTCTTCTTTTTTATCAATTAATTTAGTAAAATTTCATATGCTCCCTAAATCAGTGGACAAACCACAATAAAATCACTATTTTAGAGAAACGGAGATAACAAAGGTTCAAAACCACTCATACCATCATCATATGTTAGTTCATTGATACAACTATGCATTAAAAATATTATTATATTTTTTGAATTTTTCTCAAAATCTATGTGTTAACCTTTACAAAATATTCAGTTTTTCGGTAAATGGTTAATATACTGAAACCTATAATCTTTAGTGTTGTTTAAAATTTTCTAACCACATTCTACATTTGTATTAATGTATTCTAAACTATCTTTCATGGTACATGGGCATCATTCTATTTTTTTTATCGATAAATTTAGTAAAACTTCATATGCTCCCTAAATAAATGGAAAAGCCACAATAAAATCACTATTCTAGAGAAACGAAGACAACAAAGGTTCAAAATCTCTCTGACCATCATTGTAATACTCCGTCTAAAAAAAAAAAAAAAGAGAAGGCTCGGAATAGTATCGGCGGGAAGTGGAGTCATCGAAATTTGACTACAGTTTAATGATATGGTGCAATGTCATTAAATGTAAGTCAATAGCTTAATTGGATAATTAAACCATTTTTCAAAGAGTAGTGACCAATGAATGTGGAGTTTTGGTCACCAAATTTGGGTTAGTTAATCATGCTTAAAAGGAAAGAAGAGACAAAGAAATATTTTATATTTGACAATCACGTGTCCAAGAGAGAAGAGGAGAATAGTGAATCATATTTTGCCTTGCATTGTCATCATCACATGTCCATCTTGGGGGGGAGACACTACGTGGAAAAAGAAGAGAATGACAAGGTCAAGGTGACGTGGTCATCAAAGAGAGAAGGTGGGGCAGCTGTCACAAATCTATTCATCTGGTTTTACTATAAAAGGAAGGTGGACCTTTGCCATTTTCTCACAACATCAACGACCAAAAGAGAGGAGAAGAGAGAGAAAGAGTAGAAAAGAAATAAAGGGAAAAGAAATAAAAGAAAAAGAAAGGAAATAAAAGAAAATAAATAAATTAGAGAATTGCTCGGAGGACCAAGACATGTTACAAGATTGCAGGATTAACGGTACAGAATTGCGGGATTAACGGTACGGAATCAAGACGAAGATTGGAGGGGATAAAAAGGGTTTGGTCAGCTTCCGGAATCAGAAAGTCAAGCCACATCGCTTAATCACTGTGAGTCACGGTTAATTGTTTGTTAACGTGTTTTTAATGCAGGTCCCTGACATCGGAGACGGTTTCCGAGCTAGGATTGTCGGACCGGTCTAGGTGTCAGTTTGTGGATCCGAGGCTTGAGACGATGTCTGGGGTAAGTGGATAGCAAGACTAGTCTAAGCACCCGGATTATTGTGATTGTGTGATTATTATATGTTGTTATAGTGTGTACCTCGTGTTGGTACTGTTGTATGAGAACCTCGTGGTGGTTCTAGTAGTAGTTTGCAGGTCATTGCTTCCTCAAATGGTACCACTAAGCCGGTCGTGGTCCGGAAAGTGGTGGGCTCGGTTTAACTTGGCTTGATCACCAAGGCCGAGTGTCACACGTGGATGTGACAGCCCCCGGCGAGTCCGATAGAGGACCGGGGCACGGCGATTCCGATTGAGGACCGTGACCGGGCGATTCCCGAGCGCCTACGCCTGTGTGGTGTAATAGTGAAGGGATTGCCGGTGTCCCTTATGTGGAGGAAGAATGATTCTGTTGTGCCCTAGGAGTATATATATGGTTGATTGATGTGATGACACTCATAAAGAGTGTTTGGATTTATTATGGTTTAATTGTTTACTGCTTAATCATTTAAAATTTAATATTTGAATATTGATTGTTGAACTACCCGTCTTGCTTGTGTTTGGGGTTAGTTTAGAATGACGGGTAGTTGTATATGCTAGATAGGGAACCCTGGCTCACTGAGTGAAACTAGTTCACTCACTCCTCACATCCTTTTTGCAGGTGACCAGTAGAGAGGACCGTAGCACTCGCGGAACTGTAGGAGCTGGTGTAGATTGATCATCTTTTGCTAAAGACTCGTTTTCAAGATATATGAATGTATGTTTTACTTTCGACTGCGTCCATGGACCCTATGTATAATATTTTGGTCTTGTGAACTTCATGTTTTATATATATAAAATAAAGTATGTTTTATATTCGTGACGTGTTGAATCTGATATTAGGTTAGTCCAACCTAACACAACTCTATTACTCGGTACGGGTTGCAAAGCCTCAGGCCGAAGATTAGAGAAAACGAGTTTTATGGATATTCTGGGTTACAGAATTATGTTTTGTGACTTGGAAAGTCTATTCTAAACCCGTTGTGACACTTCTGGACTTGGCAGAAGAAGGTCGTTCGGGCATGTTCTTGTTTGATTGTTGCCCGGCTGACTGACCGATGTCTAAAACGGTTCGGGGGTGTTACAGAGGTGGTATCAGAGCATGGTTTAGATCATGCGGTCAATCACGCGTTTTTCGTGTTTTATCGAGTCAAATGTGTCGCAAAAGATGTATTAGGAAACCAGCAGAGTCCCGCTCTAATTAGTATTCTAAATAGGAATTCCTTGTTTGTGGATTGCAGATGGCAAAGAGGGGAAGGAGTGATGGGGGACAGGATTGGATGCTGGGTATAGACAGAGTCCCAAGAAGAAGGGTACTGGGATATGAATCCGAGGGGAGAGTGCAAACACCGCACACTAACCAAGGATTCAGTGAAGAAAACGTAGGAAGAAACAACAATCTGTTTGGGCATGATCAAGAGATACCACCAGAAGAAAACTTTCCACCAAACCGTACTGTAAGGGGAAGACCAGAAACAGATGATAGCGAGTCAAGTGTCCAAGGACCAAGACCAATTAGGCGGAACAACCCGATTGAACCAGAAGTTCATGATCAACCACAACAAGGAGAAGGAATGGAGCACACTTTGAAGATGCTTCATGACGTGATAGCGAGGTCACTACAACAACCTCAAGTGCAACCTCAGCCACTCGTGCCACCACAACCTTCAGTTAGTACACCGATGTTACCATTGATAACTGCCATGGAGAATATGAAGACACCACATTTTGAAGGAGGTACAGATCCATTTCAAGCCGACCAGTGGCTTCGAATTATGGAGAAAAACTTTGAGACGCTGACGTGTTCCGAAGAGTCTAAGAAGAAGATGGCAGTGTATTACTTAGACAAAGACGCAGCAGAATGGTGGGAGAGTAGGGATCGCCAAGTAGGATATCTGGTCACCACTTGGGCGGCATTCAAAAAAGAATTTGAACGCAAGTACTTTACTCCTGAATCCAAGCGAAGGCTTCAACGCCAGTTTGCAAACTTGGTACAAGGAGATAAGACGGTTAGAGAATATGAATCTGAATTTATGCGACTGCGACGACACGTGCTACGAGGACAAGATGATGAGGAAACCATGATATCTAACTTTATGTTTGGTCTAAAACCAGAGTTAGAAAATAGACTGGCAGTCGGGAACTACGAGAGTCTGACCGAGCTAGTGGAAAAGGCTGTGAATGTGGAGATTGGATTGGAAGCTGAGAAGGCGGCAACTAAGAAATCCAAGCAGCATCAAGAAGGAAAGTATGGTGGAAACCAAAGATCTTTTAAGGGTAAAGATAAGGAAAAGGAGTCGGGAGGGCCAAGTCGACGATCTCTGTTCACAGGGAAATGCTTTAACTGTGGCAAGATAGGCCATAAGTCAAGTGAATGCTACGGGAAGAAACCTGGATCCTTTCAGTCAAACTCCTACAATCCTACATGTTTCACGTGTGGAAAGAAAGGGCACATCTCTACCCAGTGCAGCGTCAACCGTCCTATCCCAGCTACGCCAATCACTGTCCATCCTCCTCCAGCTCCACCTGCAATCGCACCACCGCCAAAAAGGCAAGCTATAGGAGGTAGAGTTTACGCTTTAGAACTAGAGGATACTAAACCTCCAGGCCCATCTAAGGGTCCCATCACAGGTATTTGGGTTCTTTAACCTTACTAGATTGATTTTGTGTTGTTTGATTGCTTGTGATGGATTGGTTAATTTATGTTGGATAATTATTATGTTGTTGATATATATTGATGTTGTGGCAAGAACTTTACATGTTGCGGGGCGTCCCACACATGTATTGTTCGACTCCGGGGCAACACATAGTTTTGTGACCCCTGAGGTAGCTGCCGAGTTTGTGGGATCATTTGTGATTGACAGGATGGATGTGGCTGTAATGACTCCCGGAGACCAAACCCTCCAAGCAAAAGAATGCCTCAGAAGAGTTCCATTAGTCATTTGCGAGAAGATGTTCTTGGCAGATTTGTTGGTGGTGCCCTTAAAAGGATATGAAGTTATCTTGGGCATGGATTGGTTATCAGGCTATCGGGCACAATTAGATTGTGGAAAAGGTCGTATTTCGTTCAAGGAGAACGGGCAACGGCAAATAGTATTCTACGGGATCAGTCCAAGTAAGTATGTGTCTTTAGTAGCTGCCTTGAGAGTGGAAGATTTGCTCAAGGATGGAGAAGCGTATCTGGTAACAGTAACTGCTAGTGAAGGATCCGCTAGCAATGGAGTTGAAATTACAGATATTGCGGTAGTACAAGAGTTCGAGGATGTGTTTGCAGCGTTGAAAGAGTTACCTCCACCTCGGAGTAACCCTTTCACAATTAACTTGGAACCTGGAGCTAAGCCGATAGCAAAGACTCTCTACCGCATGGCACCTGCAGAGTTAGCAGAGTTGAAGAAACAACTTGAAGATTTAATGGAGAAAGGTTTCATAAGACCTAGCTCTTCACCATGGGGAGCTCCGGTCTTATTTGTTAAGAAGAAGGATGGTAGCATGCGGCTTTGCATTGATTATCGAGGAATCAACAATATCACCATCAAAGATAAGTATCCTCTTCCGAGGATAGACGAGTTGTTGGATCAGCAAAGGGGAGCAAGTTGGTTTTCGAAGATCGACTTGGCGTCGGGCTATCATCAGATTCCGATTTCAGAAGGTGGTGTCATGAAAACTGCGTTTAGAACTCGTTATGGACAATATGAGTTCGTCGTAATGCCTTTTGGCCTTACTAATGCACCGGCGGCCTTCATGAGATTGATGAATGAAGTTTTCCACGATTATCTCGACAAGTTCGTGATAATCTTCATCGATGACATTTTAATATATTCCAAGACAGAGGTCGAGCACAAAGCACACTTGAAGCTAGTGTTGGAACGGTTAAGAAACCAGAAGCTGTATGCCAAGTTCAGCAAGTGTTCTTTCTGGAAAAGAGAGATCGGGTTCTTGGGGCACCGTGTGTCTGGAGAAGGAGTTTCCGTAGATCCGGAAAAGGTGAAAGCCATCGAGGAATGGCAAAGGCCATCAATGGTAACCGAGGTAAGAAGTTTCCTCGGGTTAGCCGGGTATTATCGAAAGTTCGTCAAGAACTTTTCTTCGATCGCTAAGCCCTTGACGAAGTTGACCGGAAAAGGAGTTCCGTTCATCTGGGGAAAAGAAACAGATGAAGCATTTCAGAGACTGAAGAAAGCTTTGACCACAACACCAGTGTTGGCATTACCTGAACAAGGTAAACCTTACACTGTGTACGCAGATGCTTCTAGGGTTGGGTTGGGTTGTGTGTTGATGCAGGAAGGCAAAGTAATTGCTTATGCATCAAGGCAACTCAGGAAACATGAAGAGAACTACCCAACACACGATTTAGAAATGGCGGCAGTGGTGTTTGCGTTAAGGATTTGGAGATCTTACTTATATGGAGAAGTCGTGGAAGTATTCACAGATCATAAAAGTCTCAAGTACTTGTTCACACAGCCTGATTTGAACCTCCGACAAAGGCGATGGATGGAGTTTGTGGCGGATTACGACCTGAAGATTCAATATCATCCAGGCAAAGCTAATGTAGTCGCAGATGCACTAAGTCGTAGAAAGATGGCATCCAATGTTGGAAAGGAAGTGGAAGCGTTATCGAATGAACTCAAGTTGATGACATTACGGGCAATTGAAGGAGAACCAAGTGAGCCTTTAGGCATGCGTGCCGTAAACCAAGCAGGTTTACTCGCACGGATCAGAAAAGAGCAAGAATGTGATGAAAAGCTAAAGAGAATCATCGAGGAAGTCAAGAATCATGAAGGTGCAAACCCAAGTGGCTATCATGTGGCATCAGATGGTACACTTTTACTCAATGGAAGGATCTCAGTACCACATGGAGAAAGGCTACGAGATGAGATTTTGAAGTCGGCGCATCATTCGTTACTCAGTATCCACCCCGGGAGTACGAAAATGTATCGAGATATCCGAAGGTATTATCATTGGCCAGGAATGAAGAAATCAGTGGCGCGATGGGTGGCTCAATGTCAAACTTGTCAACAAGTCAAAGTCGAGCATCAGATTCCAGGAGGGTTGTTACAAAGCTTACCAGTACCTCAGTGGAAATGGGATTCCATATCCATGGATTTCATCACTGGGTTACCCCCGGCTCGAGGTAGATCAAATAACACAATATGGGTGATTGTTGACAGACTGACGAAGGTGGCGCACTTGTTACCTATGAAGGAAACTGATAAGGTAGAAGTATTGGCAGAGATGTATGTGGACCAAATTGTGAGGTTGCATGGTGTGCCAACAGATATAGTCTCAGATCGAGATCCTAGATTCACCTCAAATTTTTGGAAGGCGTTACAAGAAGCAGTGGGAACTAAGTTATTCATAAGCACTGCGTATCATCCCGAGACGGACGGCCAAACAGAAAGAACCATTCGCACCATAGAGGATATGATGCGGATGTGTATATTGGATTGGGCGGGAAGCTGGGAAAAGCATTTACCATTAATCGAATTCTCCTACAACAACAGCTTTCATTCTAGCATAGGTATGGCACCATATGAGGCGCTTTATGGGAGGCCATGCAAAACACCTTTGTGCTGGACCGAAGTTGGAGAAAGAAGAGAGTTCGGACCCGAAATTGTAGAAGAGACGGCGAAAAAGTTGGAGATCATTCAAACCAATATGAAGAAATCGCAGGATAGGCAAAAGAAGTACGCTGATCAATCAAGGCGAGAAGTGGTGTTCAGTATTGGTGATTGGGTTTATCTAAAGGTGTCAGCTCAGAAAGGAAAAGATCGATTCGGGAAAGTCGGGAAACTAGCGGTAAGATTCATCGGACCTTATCAGATTATAGAACGAATCGGAGAGGTAGCTTATCGTCTCAACCTACCTGAAGAAATGAGGATGCATCCGGTGTTTCATGTATCAATGCTACGGAAACATGTTCATGATCCAAAAGCTACTGAGATGGATCAAATCGAAAACCTGCAAACAAACCTCACTTATCCAGAGGGGCCGATCCGAGTAGGTGAACGTCGAATACGGAAACTAAAGAACCGAGAGATTCCTCAAGTCCAAGTCTTCTGGGGTAAGCGAAACCGTGTGGTCGTGACCTGGGAGGATGAGTCGAGATTCAAAGCATCGCATCCAGAGTTCTTCCATGAAGATGTAGTGATGGAAGAGGGGGATCCATCGAAACCCTAGAGAATTCGGGGACGAATTCTTATAAGGGGAGGAGGATGTAATACTCCGTCTAAAAAAAAAAAAAAAAGAGAGAAGGCTCGGAATAGTATCGGCAGGAAGTGGAGTCATCGAAATTTGACTACAGTTTAATGATATGGTGCAATGTCATTAAATGTAAGTCAATAGCTTAATTGGATAATTAAACCATTTTTCAAAGAGTAGTGACCAATGAATGTGGAGTTTTGGTCACCAAATTTGGGTTAGTTAATCATGCTTAAAAGGAAAGAAGAGACAAAGAAATATTTTATATTTGACAATCACGTGTCCAAGAGAGAAGAGGAGAAGAGTGAATCATATTTTGCTTTGCATTGTCATCATCATGTGTCCATCTTGGAGGGGAGACACTACGTGGAAAAAGAAGAGAATGACAAGGTCTGTGACAACCCGCCCCGTGGGAACTAACTGTCCCGTGGGCCCCAGGCTCACAGCGCTGCAGCGCACCGACCCCAACCCCTCCATTATGAGTTCTCTCTAACTCCATAATTAGGTTGTTGGTGAGCCTCGAACCCAGGACCTCACCCTTTAACAGCATTCCCACAGGACAAGCTGTCACCAATTGACCTGCAGATCAATTGGTGACAGCTTGTCCTGTGGGAATGCTGTTAAAGGGTGAGGTCCTGGGTTCGAGGCTCACCAACAACCTAATTATGGAGTTAGAGAGAACTCATAATGGAGGGGTTGGGGTCGGTGCGCTGCAGCGCTGTGAGCCTGGGGCCCACGGGACAGTTAGTTCCCACGGGGCGGGTTGTCAGATAACCAGGAGAGAAGGGAGAAGGCCGGACTCCACTCTTGCAGGCCAAGACAGCCTTAAAGGTAGATGCAGTGTAGAAAGTGGTTTCATGGGAGTTCCATGGAAGGGAGGATGGGTGCGACCCATGAATGGAACTTATCAATACTGGAAGTATATGATAAGGATTGATAGAGGCGTGCACTGGAGGAGCATGGCCGAACATAATAAGGAATGGCACATGATCTAATCAGATCATGTATAAGGTAACCGGTTTTATGATTACCTTTTTGAATTACAATTCTGTTGACTGTGGAATTGATCATGGCCAAGTATGGCACGTCCTTGAGGAATATATATATTATGAATGATTATGGTGTAGTTTGTTGGATCAGACTTGATGACATTAAACCATGGCCTTGGCCGGTTAGGAGAAATCCTCCATGGCCTTGGTTTGGAAGGTATGATCGGATCTCATAGTTCCTGAAGGACTTGAGGGGATCTGATGATTGATTCTTCTTAGTTGGAATTTATCATGAATTATCATGATTTTTATTGGGTTTTATCGAATTGATTTAGAGATGGTCAGTTTGGCCGGTTTGGCTGTTCGTGGCCGAGATCTCTAGGATCGAGGCCAGTTCTGCAAATTATGATTATGGCATTCTCTTAGTTGGGAATTATCATGAATTTACATGAATTTTATTTAGTTTTTGGATCACATTTGAAATCAGCCAGATTTGGGTTTAATGAGAAAATGATCGGTTAGTTATGGAACCAGCCATGCAGTGATAGATCCTTGTGTTAGGTTGTCGGATCATATGCTTGTGTATTGTGAAATGTTTGTCACTTATGATTATTGATCATAAGGAATGTTAGTTATCAACCTTGGGTTGGTAAGCTATGTGCAAAGCATTGGCTATGTTTTTGGAGCAGGTTTGCTTGCGGTCGAAATTGCACCTGAGGGCATATTGGGGTTGGATCCTTGTGTTAGGATATCTGATCTTATGTTTGTGTGCTGGAACATATTGTCACTTATGATATTGATCATAAGGAATTGCTGGTTATCAACCTTGGTGTTGGTAAGGAAGGCCGTGTGTGATCTGATCATGGGCAAGGATGGACGACCTGATCCTTGGATGATGGATCAAGGTGTCTGATCTGATTGATCAAAGGATGCACCGGTGGTAAGAGCAACACTAATCAGGTTCAGTGGGACTTGGTTCCATGACTGATTAGGAAGTATGAAGACTCATCAGTTCTGAGTCATGTGGGGTGGCTGGTTGATTGACTCAGGATCTGATGGGCATTGTTAGTCCATGAGCTGGACTTGGTATCATAAGTTGATAAGGCAAAAAGGATGCGGGACAGTGCATGAGCCGGTAAGGGCCAGATGCATGTCCTTAGCTGTTTGAAGACTTCTCAAGGGTTACTTATGTCTGTGGGGATGGTTGGCTGAATGACTAAGTACCCAAGGGAAGAGTTTATGCAGGTATAAGGGAGTTGGACGAGTGGATGGGGAGCTGGGCAAAGCTACCTCGCAGCTCGATCAGCTGGAACGGAGAAGCAAACCTCAAGTGAAGTGGTTCAGCTCAACTAGCTGGGTGAGCTAGCTAAGACGGCTAAGTCAGCTGGGACAATGAGCTAACAAGCTCTGGGAATGTGGCAAAGGTATGATCTGTCAATGTTGCATAGATCTAGATAGAATGGCTTAGGGGAACGGAACCTCTGATTGTATGACTTGGTCTAGGTTCAGGATTGACCTTGGAGCTAGCTGGCAGTTGTGTTTACTGACCAGTAGCTGAGGTGATCTGACCAGACAAGTGTTTGATTGGTTTTAGACCAATGGTTAAGTAGATACTATTCCGCTGTGCATAAGTTGAAAGGATCTAGCTAGGGAATGACTAAGGTAGTCTTCAGCTAGGATCTGAGTTAGCCCTCGCCAATGGGCGATATTTTAAATAAAGGGCAAAATTTTTTGAGGTTCGGTCCGGGTATGGACTGAGCGACGTGAGGCATCGACCGCGGCCTAGTCGGCCGGGATCGGGTCTTACAAGTTGGTATCAGAGCATGCTTGATCCTGTTACGGACAGTGCTCAAAGATGTTGAGTTCCAAATCAAAATTATTTCTGAAAACTGAGATGACTTGGAACCTTAGTTGTGGTGAGCCAAGTGAGAGTTGAGGTAAGTTTGGGTTTCATGCTTGTGAACGGGGAAGTTCCAAGATGAGCCGGCTTAGACAAGATACACTCTTCCACGGCAAGACCCTGAAAACATAAAGGTTAGTTTATCTAGTTATTTGGGAATAATGGACGGATTGGATGATGGACGCAATGCAAGATATTTGTATGGACGACCTGGACAAGGGAAGTAACATGGACCAGAGAGTGGCTTAGGTTGAAAGAAACGTGCAGCACTCTCTTGGAGGTAAATGTTATCCCTTGGTGGCCGTTCAAAACAAGTGAGCATACGCAATGTTCATGTTAGTCTAAGGGAGACGCTACATGGCTAGTACATGAGTGGGCTTGTGATCAGATGGATCAGCTTGGACTCAGTGTAAGTCAAGGTAGGATTCCTTAAGATTGAGTGAATGGAATGGATAAATTCCAAGAGGAATTGGAAACACGATGTTAAGTATCTTAGTATGATGAGGATTGAGGTATATTATAAACACTTTTGTGGATGGTATGGGACGTTCACAGATGTGTGATGCTTTGGAGAATGGTATGGGACATTTTCCACATGTGTGATCAAACCGAGATCCTACTCATCTAAGTACTTAATGATCGGTGGTGTGGAAACACATTATTTGATACTGGAGCTACACATAGTTTTGTGAGTCCAAGTATGATTGGAAAAGGTTTGTTCCAGTATGGAACATGGGATGGTCCTGAACGAGTGAGTGCGGCCGGAGGGCAAGTTATGAACTCACTCGGTCTGGTTAAGGACATCCCTGTGGTGATCTTGGATAGGCCGATGCCTATAGATCTGATTGTGGTCCCCCTCAAGCATCATGAAGTGATCTTGGGCATGGACTGGTTGGGAAAGTATCGGGCAACTCTAGATTGTCACCGGGGAAGGGTGCAACTTGAGAACGAGTTTGGACCCCGATTAAGTACCAAGGAATCAAGCCAACCTCTTGTAGTTTGGTGGTTTCAGCAGTCCAAGTAGAACGGATGCTTGGAAATGGTTGTGAGTCCTTTTTGGCTACCATTTACACTGATGAGGTTGTAGGGGCCTGTGACCCAGAGGGTATACCGTTGGTTCGGGAATTTCAGGATGTGTTTGGGGCACTACAGGGCATTCCCCCTGATAGGGCTGACCCATTCATCATTGAATTGGAACCTGGAACGGCCCCATTATCTAAAAGTCCATATATAATGGCACCAGCTCAGATGGCAGAGCTGAAGAAGCAACTTGAGGAGTTGCTTGAGAAGGGGTTCATACGCCCTAGTGTATTGCCTTGGGGAGCACCAGTTCTTTTTGTGAAACAGGAAGATGGTAGCTTCAGGCTGTGTATTGATTGAGACGGTTGAGTCCCTGAGTGGACCAGAACCGTAATATGATCGAGTCCGGTAAGGGACGAGTATCAGGACACGACCTACTCGGAGATGGACCTATGGTCGGAATGCACGGTCGAGTCCTTGAGTGGACCAGGACCGGAATATGATCACATCCTAAATGGACCAGGATCGAAATATGACAAAGTCCAGTGATGGACATAAGTAAAGTTAAGGCGGTTTAGTCTAGTAGGGACTAAGATCGCAATATGGCCAAGCTGGAAAAGGCTATGGTCGGTTAAGGGATGATCCAGTACGATTAGGCTGGGATCATGAACCCTTGGTGTCTGTAAGGACATAAGGAAACAAAACAATCTGTTAGGACTTGTGGTACAACAAGCGGCCTAAAGATTGGAACGAGTTCATTAAGACTTGACTGATACATTGAGTGGCTTGGAGATTGGGTAAATCTACTAAGACTCGGGTATGCAGTAAGTTCTTAGGGACTGAAGATGATCTAGTCATGGACTAGGGTCAGAGAGTAAGAGACTTGGTGTCTACTAGGACCCCAACCTGGAGAGTTGGGTCAGTGACACAAGTCATGTCTTTGTATGGGTGCTGGATGGACCACTTGATAAGATTTTGGGTTAAATATCTATCAAGTGGGGGAGACTTGTTGTGTATATGATAACCAGGACGTGGTCAGTGAGAAGGAACAAGGTGGGAGATGCAACGAATTGGTTAGAAAGAACCAATCGAGCATGCTCCATGTTCCGGGTACAAAGGAGTTCGTATGGAACCTTTGTCATGAGACAAGAGGTTAACACCACTGGATTCGAGGACGAATCCTTCGTAAGTGGGGGAGACTTGTCATGTCCCCGATTCTGGATAGGATCGTCCGGACGGACTGCGGTGCGTGGAAATGCACCAGTATGGTCATATAGCCCAAAGACAAGCGTGTCATAGCCTGGAAGTAAGGTTAAGGGAATCAGGAAGATAAAGCATAGCTAATCCAAGAAGGAGACAAGCTCAAAGGAGCAGGACAAGCGAGCTGGTAGCTGGACAAGATCCAGGTGAAGCTCGATGAAGTGAGTGATCAGAATGGATCATGGGAAAACTAAGTCTAGGTCTGGAAATTGACCAAGGGACTTAGAAGGATTGAAGAAGATAAAGGAACACAGTGTATAACAGCTGGGCGATGCAGTAAGCAAGCTCGACTAGCAAGGTGAAGTGTAGTGCAGCTCAGTGTAGCTCACTGAAGAGTGTGTCAGCTCCCTGAGCTAGATGGACTAGCTCACTCAGCTGGGACAGCTGGGGATCAGCTCAACTCAGCTGGACTGAGTGTTCAAGTCATGGGCAGTTGGGCCGGGTCTGGACAGTGGCCGGGCCATATGGGTGACCCGTGTGTGCCGATGGGCTGGTGGGCTCTTGGGATTGAGCCAGGAGCATGGACAATCTGTGTGGGCTTGCTTTGGACTTGTCCAGGAGTGGATTGGCAGTTCCAGGGCGTGTGGTAACTGCCATAGGCGAAAGGGTGTGATCTGGACCATTGATTAAATCAATGGCCAGGATTGAAACCGAAGGGATGCAATGGTTAAAAAGTAACCACCCCTTCTTCTATAAAAGGCAGGCAAGTCCGTGGCTTTTCAGGCACACCAGTACTTCCTTCTACACCCTGAAACACAAAGAAACACAGAGAAAAGATAGAGAGTTGGTCGGATTCCCAATCCAAGACCCATGGTTGTGTGAAGGCCATAAAGAGGCAGTTTTGGGAGAGATCAAGGGGGGAAGTTATGAACGACTTTCTGGTGGCTTTGATCCGTAATGTTATCACCCAAAGCATCCTCCAGGGCCTGAGAACACATGCAAATGGTGAGGAAAGAAGGTAGATGACCGGAACTCATTCCCAAAGGCCAAGACAGCCTTAAAGGCAGATGTGTGTAGAAAGGCAGTTTCATGGGCACTGAAGGGGGAAGTGATGGACGACCCTGTGATGATGTTTGATCATGGATGATCACATCCTGGGCTTCCTCTGTGTCTTGGGAACACACGCAAACACCCAGGAGAGAAGGGAGAAGGCCGAACTCCACTCTTGCAGGCCAAGACAGCCTTAAAGGTAGATGCAGTGTAGAAAGTGGTTTCATGGGAGTTCCATGGAAGGGAGGATGGGTTCGACCCATGAATGGAACTTATCAATACTGGAAGTATATGATAAGGATTGATAGAGGCGTGCACTGGAGGAGCATGGCCGAACATAATAAGGAATGGCACATGATCTAATCAGATCATGTATAAGGTAACCGGTTTTATGATTACCTTTTTGAATTACAATTCTGTTGACTGTGGAATTGATCATGGCCAAGTATGGCACGTCCTTGAGGAATATATATATTATGAATGATTATGGTGTAGTTTGTTGGATCAGACTTGATGACATTAAACCATGGCCTTGGCCGGTTAGGAGAAATCCTCCATGGCCTTGGTTTGGAAGGTATGATCGGATCTCATAGTTCCTGAAGGACTTGAGGGGATCTGATGATTGATTCTTCTTAGTTGGAATTTATCATGAATTATCATGATTTTTATTGGGTTTTATCGAATTGATTTAGAGATGGTCAGTTTGGCCGGTTTGGCTGTTCGTGGCCGAGATCTCTAGGATCGAGGCCGGTTATGCAAATTCTGATTATGGCATTCTCTTAGTTGGGAATTATCATGAATTTACATGAATTTTATTTAGTTTTTGGATCACATTTGAAATCAGCCAGATTTGGGTTTAATGAGAAAATGATCGGTTAGTTATGGAACCAGCCATGCAGTGATAGATCCTTGTGTTAGGTTGTCGGATCATATGCTTGTGTATTGTGAAATGTTTGTCACTTATGATTATTGATCATAAGGAATGTTAGTTATCAACCTTGGGTTGGTAAGCTATGTGCAAAGCATTGGCTATGTTTTTGGAGCAGGTTTGCTTGCGGTCGAAATTGCACCTGAGGGCATATTGGGGTCGGATCCTTGTGTTAGGATATCTGATCTTATGTTTGTGTGCTGGAACATATTGTCACTTATGATATTGATCATAAGGAATTGCTGGTTATCAACCTTGGTGTTGGTAAGGCAGGCCGTGTGTGATCTGATCATGGGCAAGGATGGACGACCTGATCCTTGGATGATGGATCAAGGTGTCTGATCTAATTGATCAAAGGATGCACCGGTGGTAAGAGAAACACTAATCAGGTTCAGTGGGACTTGGTTCCATGACTGATTAGGAAGTATGAAGACTCATCAGTTCTGAGTCATGTGGGGTGGCTGGTTGATTGACTCAGGATCTGATGGGCATTGTTAGTCCATGAGCTGGACTTGGTATCATAAGTTGATAAGGCAAAAAGGATGCGGGACAGTGCATGAGCCGGTAAGGGCCAGATGCATGTCCTTAGCTGTTTGAAGACTTCTCAAGGGTTACTTATGTCTGTGGGGATGGTTGGCTGAATGACTAAGTACCCAAGGGAAGAGTTTATGCAGGTATAAGGGAGTTGGACGAGTGGATGGGGAGCTGGGCAAAGCTACCTCGCAGCTCGATCAGCTGGAACGGAGCAGCAAACCTCAAGTGAAGTGGTTCAGCTCAACTAGCTGGGTGAGCTAGCTAAGACGGCTAAGTCAGCTGGGACAATGAGCTAACAAGCTCTGGGAATGTGGCAAAGGTATGATCTGTCAATGTTGCATAGATCTAGATAGAATGGCTTAGGGGAACGGAACCTCTGATTGTATGACTTGGTCTAGGTTCAGGATTGACCTTGGAGCTAGCTGGCAGTTGTGTTTACTGACCAGTAGCTGAGGTGATCTGACCAGACAAGTGTTTGATTGGTTTTAGACCAATGGTTAAGTAGATACTATTCCGCTGTGCATAAGTTGAAAGGATCTAGCTAGGGAATGACTAAGGTAGTCTTCAGCTAGGATCTGAGTTAGCCCTCGCCAATGGGCGATATTTTAAATAAAGGGCAAAATTTTTAGAGGTTCGGTCCGGGTATGGACTGAGCGACGTGAGGCATCGACCGCGGCCTAGTCGGCCGGGATCGGGTCTTACAAGGTCAAGGTGACGTGGTCATCTAAGAGAGAAGGTGGGGCAGCTGTCACAAATCTATTCATCTGGTTTTACTATAAAAGGAAGGTGGACCTTTGCCATTTTCTCACAACATCAACGACCAAAAGAGAGGAGAAGAGAGAGAAAGAGCAGAAAAGAAATAAAGGGAAAAGAAATAAAAGAAAAAGAAAGAAAAGAAAAGAAAATAAATAAATTAGAGAATTGCTCGGAGAAGCAAGACATGTTACAAGATTGCAGGATTAACGGTACAGAATTGCGGGACTAACGGTACGGAATCAAGACGAAGATTGGAGGGGATAAAAAGGGTTTGGTCAGCTTCCGGAATCAGAAAGTCAAGCCACAACGCTTAATCACTGTGAGTCACGGTTAATTGTTTGTTAACGTGTTTTTAATGCAGATCCCTGACATCGGAGACGGTTTCCGAGTTAGGATTGTCGGACCGGTCTAGGTGTCTGTTTGTGGATCCGAGGCTTGAGACGATGTCTGGGCTAAGTGGATAGCAAGACTAGTCTAAGCACCCGGATTATTGTGATTGTGTGATTATTATATGTTGTTATAGTGTGTACCTCGTGTTGGTATTGTTGTATGAGAACCTCGTGGTGGTTCTAGTAGTAGTTTGCAGGTCATTGCTTCCTCAAATGGTACCACTAAGCCGGTCGTGGTTCGGAAAGTGGTGGGCTCGGTTTAACTTGGCTTGATCACCAAGGCCGAGTGTCACACGTGGATGTGACAGCCCCCGGCGAGTCCGATAGAGGACCGGGGCACGGCGATTCCGATTGAGGACCGTGACCGGGCGATTCCCGAGCGCCTACGCCTGTGTGGTGTAATAGTGAAGGGATTGCCGGTGTCCCTTATGTGGAGGAAGAATGATTCTGTTGGGCCCTAGGAGTATATATATGGTTGATTGATGTGATGACACTCATAAAGAGTGTTTGGATTTATTATGGTTTAATTGTTTACTGCTTAATCATTTAAAATTTAATATTTGAATATTAATTGTTGAACTACCCGTCTTGCTTGTGTTTGGGGTTAGTTTAGAATGACGGGTAGTTGTATATGCTAGAGAGGGAACTCTGGCTCACTGAGTGAAACTAGTTCACTCACTCCTCACATCCTTTTTGCAGGTGACCAGTAGAGAGGACCGTAGCACTCGCGGAACTGTAGGAGCTGGTGTAGATTGATCATCTTTTGCTAAAGACTCGTTTTCAAGATATATGAATGTATGTTTTACTTTCGACTGCGTCCATGGACCCTATGTATAATATTTTGGTCTTGTGAACTTCATGTTTTATATATATAAAATAAAGTATGTTTTATATTCGTGACGTGTTGAATCTGATATTAGGTTAGTCCAACCTAACACAACTCTATTACTCGGTACGGGTTGCAAAGCCTCAGGCCGAAGATTAGAGAAAACGAGTTTTATGGATATTCTGGGTTACAGAATTATGTTTTGTGACTTGGAAAGTCTATTCTAAACCCGTTGTGACACTTCTGGACTTGGCAGAAGAAGGTCGTTCGGGCATGTTCTTGTTTGATTGTTGCCCGGCTGACTGACCGATGTCTAAAACGGTTCGGGGGTGTTACAATCATCATAAGTTAGTTCATGGTACAACTATGCATTAAAACAATATTTTCATATTTTTTTATTTTTCTCAAAATCTATGTGTTAACACTTACAAAATATTCAGTTTTTGAGTAAATGGTTAATATACTGAAACTTATAATCTTTAGAGTTATTTTAAAATTTCTAACCACATTCTACATTTGTGTTAATGTATTCTAAAATATATTTCATGGTACATGGCATCGTTCTATTTTTTTATATCAATTAATTTAATAAAACTTCATATACTCCCTAAATCAGTTGATAAACCACAATAAAATCACTATTCTAGAGAAACAGAGACAACAAAGGTTACAAACCTCTCTGACTATCATTATATGTTAGTCGATGATACAACTATGCATTAAAGCAATATTGTCATATTTTTTGAACTTTTCTCAACATCTATGTGTAAACAAACCCCTACAAAATATTCAGTTTTTCGGTAAATGCTCTATATACTGAAGCATATAATCTTTAGTGTTGTTTTAAAATTTCTAACCACATTTTACATATGTATTAATGTATTCTAAACTCTCTTTCATGGTACATGGACATTTTTTTTATCAATTAATTTAGTAAAACTTCATATGCTCCCTAAATCAGTTGACAAACCACAATAGAATCACTATTCTGGAGAAACGAAGACAACAAAGGTTCCAAAGCTCTCTGACCATCATAATATGTTATTTCATGATACAACTATGCATTAAAACAATATTGTCATATTTTTTGAATTTTTTTTAAAATCTATACGTTAACCCCGACAAAATATTCAGTTTTTCGGTAAATGGTTAATATACTGAAGCCTATAATCTTTAGTGTCGTTTTAAGATTTCTAACTACATTCTAAATTTGTATTAATGTATTCTAAACTCTCTTTCACGGTACATGGTGATAGGTCATGGATTTTACCCACTTTTAGCCATGATCTATAAGTGCTTTTATATACATTTACTACTATATAGATTATATTTAGAGTATTTACAGGTTCAGGGACGATTTGGAGGAATATAGTGATTTTGGTGTTTTTTGGAGTCTTTTGAGGTGCATAACTGCACAGACGCGTCAGATGTTTATCTATGGATGGAGACCTTTCCACCGTTAGATTGAGCCCATATTTTTAAACAAGATAGAGTTTTGAGTTAGTTTTCCAATGCCACTGGTTTGAGGTCAATCAGCATCCTGTAGAAGAAGTTATGCCCGTTTTACTGAAGAGTGGTCAGTCTGCCTCGCGAGAAGAAGCTTCCGAGGAGATGAATGACTGTCGATCGATGAAACAGCATTGGTGTCGGTCGTCGGTGATGCCAGAGTATGGGCTGAGCATATTTTATGACCGACTGAAGCCCATAAGCAATCACAAATTACCAGAATATCCTTGGACGACCTAAAACTCTATTTATGTGTTTTCTAAGCCATTGTTGACGGCTAAGCTTTCTATTCTATTGTTTCTCTTAGGTTAGGAGAGAAGGGAGGAACTCCTTCAGATTCCTCCTGGAACTCCTTTGGTTTTTATCTATTCTATTGCAGTTTTATATCTATTCATCTATGATTTCTGTGACAAACTTCATGCTTGAATAGATTCACCTATTAGGTTTAGGGTTCAGAAAGGATGAGGGATTAGCCCCAAATATAGATTGCTAAGTTTTTAGGATGTCCATCAATTGAATTGCACTTATTTCTTGTGTTCTAGAGTCGCGAACTAGAACCATGATCTTAGGATGAATAGGCGCACACGAGAGTATGATTTATCTCCTGAATAATTCATATTGTGCTAGGATTCCTAGAGAAAGACAAGAGTTGATCTAGGAACCTAGTGAACATAGTTCAAACTTGCTCGGTAAAGCTCGCTGGAAGGATCGTCGATCGACAACTTGGTAGTTGTATTGATCGATGGTCTGAAAGGTGTATCGATCGACGGTCTGAAAGGTGTATCGATCGACATTCCAATCGAATCGTCGATCGACACTGTCTACAGATCAACATGTGAGAGTTGAGATCTTAGATTTAGTGATAGATAATCTAGACATGCGAGAGCTGGTAGATTATTGTTATTGTTTGAGTTCTTGTGCATCCAACAAACATTTTATGCATCTATATCATTACAATCCTGATTTCCTGAATAGAAACTCTAGATCTAGCAAAACCATCCTTCCATCAAACCTCAATCAATCAATCGAGCAATTAACTTGCTCACAGACCTGTCTTTTACATTTAATCATAATCAACCTAGCTTAATCAACTTAATTAGATTTATTAGGTTCCCTAGCTCCCTGTGTACTCAATTCCTAAGTACTACAAATTGATCTCTTATTTAAGAGAGTATAAATCACACCTTAGGGTAATTTGAGTGATATCACATGGGTATCGTTCTATTTTTTTATCAATTAATTTAGTAAAACTTCATAGGCTTCCTAAATCAGTGGACAAACCACAATAAAATCGCTATACTAGAGAAATGGAGATAACAAAGGTTCCAAACCTCTCATACTATCAATCATATGATAGTTCATGATATAAATATGCATTAAAAATATTGTTATATTTTTTGAAATTTTCTCAAAATTTATGTGTTAACCCTTAAAAAATATTCAGTTTTTCGGTAAATGGTTAATATGCTGAAGCCTATAATCTTTAGTGTTGTTTTAAATTTTATAACCACATTCTACATTTGTATTAAACTATCTTTCATGGTACATGGACATCTTTCTATTTTTTTATCGATTAATTTAGTATAACTTCATATGCTCCCTAAATTAGTGGGCATACCACAATAAAATCACTATTCTAGAGAAACAGAGACAACAAAGGTTGAAAACCTCTATGACCATCATCATATGTTAGTTCATGACACAACTATGCATTAAAACAGTATTGTCATATCTTTTTAATTTTTTTCAAAATCTATGTGTAAATATTCAGTTTTTGAGTAAATGATTAATATACTGAAGCATATAATCTTTAATGTTATTTTAAAATTTCTAACCACATTCTAAATTTGTATTAATTGATTCTAAACTATACTTCATGCTACATAGACATCGTTTTACTTTTTTTATCAATTAATTTAGTAAAATTTCATATGCTCCTTAGATCAGTGTACAAACCACAATAAAATCGTTATTCTAGAGAAACAGAGACAACAAATGTTCTAAACCTCTCTGACCATCACTATATGTTAGTTCATGATAACTATGCATTAAAACAATATTATCATATTTTTTGAATTTTCTCAAAATCAATGTATTGACGACCCCTACAAAATATTGAGTTTTTTGGTAAATGGTTAATATACTAAAGCCTATAATCTTTAGTGTTATTATAAAATATCTAACCACATTCTACATTTTTAGTAATATATTCTAAAATCTCTTTCATAGTACATGGGCATCGTTCAATTTTTTTTATCAATTAATTTAGTAAAACTTAATATGCTCCCTAAATCTGTTGACAAACCACGATAAATTCGTTATTCTAGAGAAACGAAGACAACAAAGGTTCCAAACCTCTCTGACCATCATAATATATTATTTCATGATACAACTATGCATAAAAACAATATTTTCATATTTTTGATTTATTTTCAAAATCTATGCGTTAACCCCTACAAAATATTTGGTTTTTCGGTAAATGGTTAATATACTGAAGCCTATAATCTTTAGTGTTGTTTCAAAATTTCTAACCATATTCTACATTTGTATTAATGTATTCTAAACTCTCTTTCATGGTACATGGATATCGTTCTTTTTTTATCAATTAATTTAGTAAAATTTCATATGCTCCCTAAATAAGTGGACAAACCCCAATAAAATCGCTATTCTAGAGAAACGGAAAAAAAATGTTCTAAAATTCTCTGACCATCATTATATGTTAGTTCATGATAAAACTATGCATTAAAAGAATATTGCAATTTTTTTTTTCCTCAAAATCTATGTGTTAACATTGTACATTTCTACATCATTTGACAAACCACAATAAAATCACCATTCTAGAGAAACGAAGATAAAAAAGGTTCCAAACCTATCATATCATCATCATATGTTAGTTCATGATACAATTATTCATTAAAATGTTTTATTATATTTTTAATTTTTTTCTCAAAATCTATGTGTTAAGCAATACAAATATTCAATTTTTCGGTAAATGATTAATAAACCGAAGCCTATATTCTTTAGTGTTTTTTTTTTAATTTCTTACCACATTCTACATTTGTATTAATGTATTTTAAACTCTCTTTCATGGTACATGGGCATCATTCTATTTTTTTTATCAATTAATTTAGTAAAACTTCATATACTCCCTAAATCAGTGAACAAACCACAATAAAATCGCTATTCTAGGGAAAAAGAGACAAAAAAGGTTCCAAACCTCTCTGACCATTATCATATATTAGTTCATGATACAACTATGCATTAAAACAATATTTTCATATTTTTGAATTTTTCTCTAAATTTATGTGTTAACCCTTACAAAATATTCAGTTTTTCTGTAAATGCTCTATATACTGAAACCTATAATATTTAGCGTTGTTTTAAAATTTTTAACCATACTATACATTTATATTAATGTATTCTAAACTCTAGCTACATGGCTGCCGAGATGGCATTAAGGAATTTACCGGCCGTGAAGCAACATCTTATTATTTCATTTTGGAAGGCGTCTACTATTATGGCAGTATCGAAATTCTGGAGTTCTTTTATTGTTTGTTATTTTGGAATTAAGGGTATCATTAAACCCATTTTAGTTAGCTCTTGGAGCTTTGTTAATTTTTTTTAAAAGAGGATTCTTAGTTGGAATTGTCGAGGTAGGTATGGGAAGCAAGTGGACCATAAGCTATCTACGAGAAATATGGCATAAACATAAGCCGGATTATTTATTTTTATCAGAAACAAAGCAGGAGCCAAAATTTGTTCAAGACTTTCAAGCACACATTGGCTTTGAAAATTTGGCTACAGTAGATCCAGTGGGAAGGAGTGGTGGTTTAGTGCTTTATTACAATAATGATTATCAGGTCCAGGTCTTATATTCTAGTAATAGAATGATCGATGTGGAAGCGGTGGCTCTCGGGAAAACGGTTTATCTTACGTTTGTATATGGGGATCCAGTTCCAAAGCTAAGAGAACAAGTATGGGAACGATTGACTAGATATGGGCTTGCACGATCTGAACCTTGGTTTATCATTGGAGATTTAAATGAAATAACGGGAAATCGTGAGAAGGAAGGAGGATTGTTGCGAAGTGCGGACACATTTATTCCTTTTAACAATATGATATGGAACAATGGTTTATTGGAATTTCCGGCTAGGGGAAACAAAATGTCCTGGCGAGGGAGACGGGGAAAAGGAAAAGGGGCAGTGACGGTAAGGTGTCGTCTAGATCGAGCTTTAGCAAACGAGGAGTGGCATACTTTGTTTCCATGTTCTTACACATAATATCTAGGGATGGTGGCATCTGATCATCGGCCTGTGGTGGCTTATCTAGAAGATAAAGTTTCTAGAAGAAAAGGGCAGTTTCGTTTCGATAAAAGATGGATAGGACAAGAAGTCTTTTTGGAATCAATTACAATGGGCTGGACAGAGTCTAGGGAAGATAGTGAAGGTGGGATTGTGGAAAAGATTAGCAATTGTAGAAGCAAAATTACTAAATGGCGGAAAAATAATCCACCTTATGGAAAGGAAAAAATTAATGATTTACAGAAAGCTCTAGAGGAGGTACAAATAGATAACTCTAGACCTTAAGAGAATATTTTAGAGATTTCCAGGAAGTTACAAGAGGCATATAAGGACGAAGAGTACTGGCATCAGAAAAGTAGGAATACGTGGTATTCTTCGGGGGATCTTAATACAAAATTTTATCATGCTTTAACTAAGAAACGACGGGTCCGTAATAGGATCGTAGGCTTACATGATGCTGCGGGTAACTGGATTACAGAGGATACTGGGGTGGAAAAGGTGGCAGTAGACTATTTTGAAGAGCTTTTTACTACTACGTCACCAACGGCGTTTGATGATTTTCTCACAGATGTGACACCGGGTATCACCCCTCAGATGAATCAACGTTTGCTGGGAATAGCAACGGAGAATGAGGTTCGTGATGCTTTGTTTATGATGCATCCAGAGAAGACTCCAGGATCGGACGGCATGACAACTCTTTTTTTCAACACTCCTGGCATATTATCAAGAAGGATTTGGTGGATATGGTGAATAATTTTTTGGTCTCTGGCATACTGGATCCAAGGTTAAACATTACTAACATCTGTATGATCCCAAAGACGGATAGGCCTATGAGGATGACAGAGTTGCGGCCAATTAGCCTATGTAATGTTGGGTATAAAATTATCTCGAAGGTCCTGTGTCAGTGATTGAAAATTTGCCTACCTTCACTCATTTCCGAAACCCAATCGGCTTTTGTGCCAGGACGGTTGATTTCCGATAATATTCTTATAGCTCAGGAGATGTTTCATGGATTACGGACTAATAAGGCATGTCAAGGAAAATTTATGGCAATTAAAACGGATATGAGTAAAGCGTATGATAGAGTGGAGTGGGTTTTTATCAAGGCTTTACTACAGAAGATGGGTTTTGATATTCATTGAATTACATTAATGATGGAATGTATATCCTCAGTTCAATATCTTGTACTATTAAATGGTCAACCACAGGGGCTTATTGTTCCACAGAGGGGATTAAGACAAAGAGATCCTTTATCGCCTTATTTATTCATCCGGTGTACTGAGGCTTTAATCGCAAACATTAAAAAAGCGGAACGAGGGCGACTTTTAACGGGTATGAAGGTAGCTAGAGCATGTCCATCGATATCTCATTTGCTTTTCGTAGACGATAGCCTCTTCTTTTGCAAAGCTCAAAAAGAGGAGTGTCTTACCATTCTCAGGATTTTAAAGGAGTATGAGGTAGTATCCGACCAACTTATAAATTTTGATAAATCTTCGATTCAATTTGGGCACAAAATTGAAGAATCGGCTAGACAGGAGCTACGAGATATATTGGGCATCCAGAATCTAGGAGGGATGGGGTCTTATCTAGGCCTCCCAGAAAATCTGGGGGGTTCCAAGATACAAGTTTTTAGTTTTGTGCAGGACCGGTTAAATAATAGGGTGAATGGTTGGACTTTTAAATTTTTAACAAAAGGAGGAAAGGAGGTGATTATAAAATCGGTGGTTACGGCATTGCCAAATCATGTGATGTTTTGCTATCGATTACCTAAGGCAACAGCCAAAAAATTAACGTCCGCGGTCGCACAATTCTGGTGGAGCCCAGGGGAAGTACGAGAGATATGCATTGGAAATCATGGGACAAAGTATGTGTTAATAAGGAGGATGGAGGTTTAGGATTTAAGGATATCACTGATTTCTCGAGTTTTTAAAGGTAGGTATTACAGGAATGCCTCACCCCTGGAACCGATTCGTTCATATTCTCCGTCATATGGTTGGCGGAGCATAGTTTCTGCTAGATCTCTGGTAAGCAAAGGACTAATCAAAAAGGTGGGATCATGATCATCTATCTCTGTATGGAATGATCCGTGGCTCCCAACTACTCGCCCGAGACCAGCAAATAAAAATCAACACAATTTCGACCCAGACCTAACAGTGGATTCTCTTATTGATTCTACTTCGTGAACTTGGAAATCGCAGGTACTCCGGACTTTGATGGATCCCCAGGATGTGAAAATTGTAGAAAGTATACCATTGAGTAGAACTCAGATGACGGATAGGGATGGATGGCATTTTACAAAGAATGGGAAGTATACGGTTAAATCAGTATATCAGATAGAACGGGTTTACCCAGACAGGGAAAAACCACCTTTAATGTTTGGACCTACAGTTGATGCATTGAAGGCTTACTGCTGAAAAATACGGTGTCCTCCTAAAATGAAACATTTTCTTTGGCAATTGGTGACAAGTTGTATAGTAGTCAAGAAGAATCTGAAAGCGCGAGGAATACAAGGGGATATATGTTGTGCACGATGTGGTGCGGAAGAGGAATCGATTAACCATGTGTTTTTTGAATGTCCGCCAGCACTTCAGGTTTGGGCCCTATCCAAGATACCATCAAACCCATCTATTTTCCCAACATGTTACCTCTTTACAAATATGGATCATCTTTTTTGGAGAGTTACACCACAGATGGATGATCATCAATTTGCGTGGATTCTTTGGTATTTTTGGAAAAGGAGGAATAATAAAGTTTTCAGCAATCTGGACATAGATCCTAGGGATACACTCAAGTTGGCAGAAACAGAGTCAACACTATGGGCTGAGGCACAAGTATTGAATGATAACAGGATAGTATCACCAGTTGAGGCTACGACTATCTCATCTATCCCGGGAAGATGGAGTTTCACGGATGGTTCCTAGAAAGAGAATGATATTTTTTCTGGACAAGGTTGGCTTAGTACTTTAGAAGGTTTTGATGGTCTATTGGGGGCAAGGAATGTCCGGGCTTGTTTGACTCCTCTGCATGCGGAGATGGAAGCATTAATATGGGCAATGGAATGTATGAAGAACTTATGTTAATTTCAGGTTACGTTTGCAACATATTGTTCTCAATTGGTGGAGATGGTTTTGAAACCAGAAGAATGACCAGCATTTGCAAGTTATTTGGAAGATATTAGAATCATGAAAGGAAGTTTCATACGATCAGAAATCATCTATGTACCAAGGACGCAAAATTCAATGGCGGATAGCCTAGCACGTAGTGTCAGGAAGCAGCCGTTTTTCGTCGTTCACATGGATCAAGATCTCCCGGTGTGGGCCACAGGGTCAATATGAGCCAGTATAAGTCGATGACAAAAAAAATAAAAATAAAGTTTTGCTAAATTAATTTATAAAAAACAATTGAACGATGTTCATTTGCCATGAAATAGAATTTAGCATACATTAATACAAATATAGAACATGGTTAGAAATTTTAAAACAACACTAAAGATTTTAGGCTTCAGTATATAAAGTATTTACCCCAAACTCAATATTTTTCGTAGGAATTAACACATAGATTTTGAGAAAATTTCAAAAAATATGACAATATTGTTTTAATGGATAGTTGCATCATGTACTAGTATATGATGATGGTCAAAAATGTTTGAAACCTTTTTTGTCTCCATTTCTCTAGAGAAATAATGGTTAATCCACTAATTTAGATAGTATATGAAGTTTTACTAAATTAATTTATAAAAAACAATTGAACGATGCTCATTTGCCATGAAAGAGAGTTAAACATACATTAATAAAAATGTATAATATGGTTAGAAATTTTAAAACAACATTAAAGATTATAGGCTTTAGTATATAAAGTATTTACCAAAAACTCAATATTTTCGTAGGGGGTTTAAAACATAGATTTTGAGAAAATTTCAAAAAATACGACAATATTGTTTTAATGCATAGTTGCATCCTGCACTAACATATGATGATGGTCAAAGATGTTTGGAGCCTTTGTTGTCTCCGTTATTCAAGAAAATAGTGATTTTATAGTGGTTATACCATCGATTTAGGGAGTATTATAAAGTTTTACTAAATTAATTGATAAAAAATGATAATGATTCCCATATGCCATGAAAAAGAGCATAAAATACATTAATTCAAATGTAGAATGTGGTTAGAAATTTTAAAACAACACTAAAAATTATAGGCTTCAGTATATAAAGTATTTACCAAAAACTCAATATATTCGTAGGGGTTAACACATAGATTTTGAGAAAATTTCAAAAAATACGACAATATTGTTTTAATTCATAGTTGCATCTTGCACTAACATATTATGATGGTCAAAGAGGTTTGGAGCTTTTTTTTGTCTCCGTTATTCAAGAAAATAGTTATTTCATATAGGTTATTCCACTAATTTAGGGAGTATATTAATTTTTACTAAATTAATTTATAAAATCAATTGAACGATGCTCATTTTTCATGAAATAGAGTTTAACATACATTAATACAAATGTAGAATATGGTTAGAAGTTTTAAAAGAACACTAAAGATTATAGGCTTCAGTATCTAAAGTTTTACCAAAAGCTCAATATTTTCGTAGGGGTTAACACATAGATTTTGAGAAACATTCAAAAAATATGACAATATTGTTTTAATGGATAGTTGCATCATGTACTAGTATAAGATGATGGTCAAATAGGTTTGGAACATTTTTTGTCTCCATTTCTCTAGAGAATAACGATTTTATAATGGTTAGTCCACTAATTTAGGGAGTATATGAAGTTTTACTAAATTAATTTACAAAAACAATTGAACGATGCTCATTTGCCATGAAATATAGTTTATCATACATTAATACAAATGTAAAATATGGTTAGAAATTTTAAAACAACACTAAAGATTATAGGCTTCAGTATATAAAGTATTTACCAAAATTTTAATATTTTCGTAGGGGGTTAAACACATAGATTTTGAGAAAATTTCAAAAAATAGGACAATATTGTTTTAATGCATAGTTGCATCCTGTACTAACATATTTTCATGGTCAAAGAGGTTTGGAGCATATGTTGTCTTCGTTTTTCAAGAAAATAGTGATTTTATAGTGGTTATACCATCGATTTAGGGAGTATTATGAAGTTATACTAAATTAATTGATAAAAAAATTATAATGTTTCCCATATACCATAAAAGAGCTTAAAATATATTAATACAAATGTAGAATGTGGTTAGAAATTTTAAAACAACACTAAAGATTATAGGCTTCAGTATATAAAACATTTACCAAAAACTCAATATTTTTGTTGGGGTTGTTAACACTTAGATTTTGAAAAAAATTCAAAAAATACGAAAATATTGTTTTAATGTATAGTTGCATCCTGCATTAACATATTATGTTGGTCAAAGAGGTTTAGAGCCTTTGTTTCTTCGTTTTTCAAGAAAATAGTGATTTTATAGTGGTTATTCCATCGATTTAGTGAGTATTATGAAGTTTTACTAAATTAATTGATAAAAAAGTATAATAATTCTCATATACCATAAAAAAGAGCTTAAAATACATTAATACAAATGTAGAATGTGGTTAGAAATTTTAAAACAACACTAAAGATTATAGGCTTCAGTATATAAAGTATTTACCAAAAACTCAATATTTTCGTAGGGGTTGTTAACAAATAAATATTGAGAAAATTTCAATATTGTTTTAATGGATAGTTGCATCATGTACTAGTATATGACATATAATGATGGTCAGAGATGTTTTGAACCTTTGTTGTCTGAGTTTTTCTAGAATATCAATTTTATTATGGTTTGTCAACTGATTTAGGGAACATATGAAGTTTTACTAAATTAATTGATTACAAAAATAGAACGATGCCTATGTACCGTGAAATATAGTTTAGAATACAATAAAAAAAATGTAGAATGTGGTTAGAAATTTTAAAAATAAATTTTTTATTAATGTATTCTAAACTATCTTTCATGATACATGGACATATTTCTATTTTTTATCAATAAATTTAATAAACTTCATATGCTCTCTAAATCAGTAGACAAACCACAATAAAATCGTTATTCTATAGAAACGGAGAAAACAAAGGTTCCAAACATCTCTGACAATCATCATATGTTAGTTCATGATACATCTATGCGTTGAAACAATATTGTCTTTTTTTTAAAAAAAATCTCAAAATCTATGTGTACCCCAACGAAAATATTGAGTTTTTCGGCAAATGTTCTATATACTGAAGCCTATGATCTTCAGTGTTGTTTTAAATTTTCTAAACACATTCTACATTTGTATTAATGTATATCAAACTCTATTTCATGGTAGATGAGCATCGTTTTATTTTTTTTGTCAATTAATTTAGTAAAATTCCATAATACTACTAAATTGGTGGACTTAATCACTATAAAATCGCTATTCTCTAGAGCAACAGTGACAAAAAAAAGTTTCAAACCTCTTTGACCTTCATCATATGTTAGTGAAGGATGAAACTATGCAATAAAATAGAATTTTCATATTTTGAAATTTTCTCAAAATCTATTAGTTAACCCCTACAAAAATATTGAGTTTTTCGGTAAATGTATTATATACTGAAGCTTATGATCTTTAATGTTGTTTTAAAATTTCTAAACACATTCTATATTTTTAATAATGTATATTAAACTCTCTTTCATGGTAGAGGGGCATCGTTTCAATTTTTATCAATTAATTTAGTAAAATTGCGTAATACTACTAAATTGGTGGACTAACCAGTATAAAATCGCTATTCTCTAGAGCAACGGAGACAAAAACAGTCCCAAACCTCTTTGACCTTCATAATATGTTAGTGAAGGATGCAACTATGCATTAAAACATAATTTTCATATTTTTGAATTTTTCTCAAAATCTATGAGTCCTACGAAAATATTGAATTTTTCGGTAAATGTTCTATATACTAAAACTTATAATCTTTAGTGTTGTTTTAAAATTTCTAAGCACATACTATATTTGTATTAGTGTATATTAAACTCTCTTTCATGGTACATGGGCATCGTTATAATTTTTTGTCAATTAATTTAGTAAAATTTCATAATACTACTAAATTGGTGGAGTAACCACTACAAAATCGCTACTCTCTAGAGCAACAGAGACAAAAAAAGTTCCAAACCTCTTTGATCTTCATCATATGTTAGTGAAGGATGAAACTATGCATTGAAACATAACTTTCATATTTTTGAATTTTTCTCAAAATCTATGAGTTAACCCCTATAAAAATATTGAGTTTTTCAGTAAATGTTCTATATACTGAAGCTTATGATCTTTAGTGTTGTTTTAAAATTTCTAAACACATTCTACATTTGTATTAATATATATTAAACTCTCTTTCATGGTATATGGGCATCGTTATAATTTTTTGTCAATTAATTTAGTAAAATTTCATAATACTACTAAATTGGTGGAGTAACCACTATAAAATCGCTATTCTCTAGAGCAACAGAGACAAAAAAAGTGCCAAACCTCTTTGACCTTCATCATATGTTATTGAAGGAATCAACTATGCATTAAAACATAACTTTCATATTTTTGAATTTTTTTCAAAATCTATGAGTTAACCCCCTATGAAAATATTGAGTTTTTCAGTAAATATTTTATATACTGAAGCTTATGATCTTTAGTATTGTTTTAAAATTTCTAAACACATTCTACATTTGTATTAATGTATATTAAACTCTCTTTCATGGTACATGGACAACGTTTTAATTTTTTGTCAATTAATTTAGTAAATTGCATAATACTACTAAATTGGTGGACTAACCGCTATAAAATCGTTATTTTCTAGAAAAACGGAGATAACAAAGGTTCCAACCTCTTTGACATTCATCATATGTTAGTGAAGGATGCAACTATGCATTAAAACATAATTTTCATATTTTTGAATATTTCTCAAAATCTATGAGTTAACCCCCTACGAAAATATTGACTTTTTCGGTAAATGTTCTATATACTGAAGCTTATGATCTTTAGTGTTGTTTTAAATTTTCTAAACACATTATACATTTGTAGTAATGTATATCAAACTCTACTTTATGGTAGATGGACATCGTTTTAATTTTTTGTCAATTAATTTAGTAAAATTTCATAATACTACTAAATTGGTGGAGTAACACTATAAAATCTGCGTGGCAAAATCACCTATAAGTGAAATTGCAAAAAAAAAAGATTCCAAAAACGCTCACAGGCACTGTTTTCGAAGCAGCTCTTTAGGTCTATGAATTCCGACGCCGGCAGGTCCGTAGCTCGCCGCCGTCGCCGTTTCTCTGATGCCTTTCATCTCTTTGTCTCTCTTCCTCTTTGTTTCACTATGCTTCTTCACGAATTTCTTGTGTGCTTGGGTTTCTTAAGCTCTTTCGCCATAACTAGCTTCAGGAGATGTTTTAGATGTCGTCTCTATGTTCTCTGGTTCCTGTGTAGCCCTTCCCCACATCTCTTGACTGCACTAGTTTCAGATCTGACTCACGATACCTGCAACTCTCCTCATCTGGCCTTTTCTTCTCAGATCTCAGATCTGAAGATGACCTTTCTCCCTACGGGGAAGATCCTTTCTGGCTGGTGCTGGTGTGAATGTGTCTCTCGTACCAGGCCTCTCCGTGCACTGCTCTCTAGACCTATGAGCCTTGACGGCTCTAATCCAGGTTCACTGCAAAAACCGTTGAGAGCCACACATACCGACGACTGCTCAATCTTCCTCAGCTTGTTTGAACTCAACGACCAACGGCTCGGCGCTGGCTCCGTCAAATCTCCCTGCCTCCATCATGGTAATGCTGGAGTTGGTAGTTCTTGTCTGGAATCAACGCTTGTTCCCTTGGAACTTTGTGTCAAGCTAATCTCTGTGCTCACCGGTATGAAGATGACAAATTGTTTACTGCCAGATTCTGTTTTAAGGAAGATCCGCTCAGTTGTGCTCTGGTTTGAGCCTGGCAACATATCTGGTAGTTTATTTTCAAAGATCGCTAGCTCTGAGCACTTTAGTTGCTCTGCACATGATGGTAAATCTCTCCAGGCGGCAAAGTTTCTATATGCTGATTCACAGGACCTGATCCATTCACCATTGATAGTCTTCGTTCTCTGCTCGGAGTACTCACAAGGCAGTCAATACGCCTCGGTAAACAGCTATTGGCCTGATCTTACAATGTTCATTTGTCAACCAAAGTTAGCTTGTTCAATCTCAAGAAAATGCTCAGCATCATTTCCACATCTGAGACTTCCAATGCTCGAAGCAAACAACCTGTTAAAACTATCCTTTGTGGATTGGTCTATACAAATTTCCTCTCGACAGGGCCGAGAGAGATCTTTCTCCACCATCGAGTTTCTACAGCAACTGCACTTATGTTCAAGATGTGTAAACTTCAATCCAGATCTAATGTCACATTTTCTTGTTGGGAAGCTTGAAAGATTAAGCCTCATAGACCTATCCTTTTTGGAAAAGTTTATATCAACTTCCTCCCACCGAGGCTGGGAGAGATCGTTCTCATCATTCTCCTCCTTCATGGAGAGAAACTTACCATCACTTTCCTCCTATACGGAGTCTCTAACGACCTCTACCAATCGGTTTGAGTTCTATACCCAGTTCGAGTTGCTCACGCTGTTGGTGATGCTACAAATCTCGTTCAACAATCACATTGGTCTCTACAAGATCCTTCATGAAACTTGGCAATTGAAGTTATGTGGTTTATTTATCTTAAGTATTTTAATCTCTTGTTTAGCCACCAAGTTGGCAGTTTGTAATGCTAATGAAGCTGTAAAAGCTATGAACTATTGTAAGGATCTTCAAGTTTAAGTAATGGAAAACACGTTTGCACAGAAAAAAACCACTATAAAATCTCTATTCTCTAGAACAACGGAGACAAAAAAAAGTTCCAAACCTCTTTGACCTTCATCGTATGTTAGTGAATGATGCACCTATGCATTAAAACAGAATTTTCATATTTTTGAATTTTTCTCAAAATCTATGAGTTAACCTCTACGAAAATATTGAGTTTTTGGTAAATGTTCTATATACTGAAGCTTATGATATTTAGTGTTGTTTTAAAAATTTTAAACACATTGTACATTTGTATTAATTTATATTAAACTCTCTTTCATGGTAGATGGGCATCATTTTAATTTGTTTTCAATTAATTTAGTAAAATTTCATAATACTACTAAATTGGTGGACTAACCACTATAAAATCGCTATTCTCTAGAAAAACGGAGATAACAAAGGTTCCAAACCTCTTTGACCTTCATCATATGTTAGTGAAGGATGCAAATATGTATTAAAACAGAATTTTCATATTTTTCTCAAAATTTATGTACGAAAATATTGAATTTTTTGGTAAATGTTCTATATACTGAAGCCTATGATCTTTAGTGTCGTTTTAAATTTTCTAAACACATTATACATTTGTATTAATGTATATCAAACTCTATTTCATGGTAGATGGACATCGTTTTAATTTTTTTGTCAATTAATTTAGGAAATTTTCATAATACTACTAAATCGGTGGAGTAACCACTATAAAATCGCTATTCTCTAGAGCAACGGAGACAAAAAAAAGTTCCAAACCTCTTTGACCTTCATCGTATGTTAGTAGTAAAGGATGCAACTATGCATTAAAACAGAATTTTCATATTTTTGAAATTTTTTCAAAATCTATGAGTTAACTAACCCCTATGAAAATATTGAGTTTTCGGTAAATGTTCTATATACTGAAGCTTATGATCTTTAGTGTTGTTTTAAAATTTGTAAACACATTCTACATTTGTATTAATGTATATTAAACTCTCTTTCATGGTACATGGGCATATTTATATTTTTTTGTCAATTAATTAAGTAAAATTTCATAATACTACTAAATTGGTGGAGTAAGTACTATAAAATCGCTATTCTTTAGAGCAACTGAGACAAAAAAAGTTCCAAACCTCTTTCACCTTCATCATATGTTAGTGAAGGATGCAACTATGCATTAAAACAAAATTTTCATATTTTTGTTTTTTTCTCAAAATCGATGAGTTAACTCCTACGAAAATATTTAGTTTTTGGGTAAATGTTCTATATACTGAAGCTTATGGTCTTTAGTGTTGTTTTAAAATTTCTAAACACATTCTACATTTGTATTAATGTATATTAAACTCTATTTCATGGTAGATGGACATCATTTTAATATGTTTTCAATTAATTTAATAAAATTGCATAATACTACTAAATTGGTGGACAAATCATTATTAAATCGGTATTCTCTAGAAAAACGGAGATAACAAAGGTTCCAAACCTCTTTGACCTTCATCATATGTTAGTGAAATATTCAACTATGAATTTAAACAAAATTTTCATATTTGTGAATTTTTCTCAAAATCTATGAATTTAACCCTCTACGAAAAAATTGAGTTTTTCGTTAAATGTTCTATATACTGAAGCTTATGATCTTTAGTGTTGTTTTAAAATTTCTAAATACATTCTACATTTGTATTAATGTATATGAAACTCTATTTCAGAGTAGATGAGCATCGTTTTAATTTTTTGTCAATTAATTTAGTAAAACTTCATAACACTCCCTACATTGGTGGACTAACCACTATAAAATAGCTATTCTCTAGAAAAACAGAGACAACAAAGGTTCCAAACCTCTTTTACCTTCATCATATGTTAATAAAGGATGCAACTATGTATTAAAAGAGTATTTCATATTTTTGAATTTTTCTCAAAATCTATGAGTTAACCCCTACGAAAATATTGAATTTTTTCGGTAAATGTTCTATATACTAAAGCTTATGATCTTTAGTGTTGTTTTAAAATTTCTTAACACATTCTAAATTTGTATTAATGTATATTAAACTCTCTTTCATGGTTCATGGGCATCATTTAAATTTTTTGTCAATTAATTTAGTAAAATGTTATAATACTACTAAATTGGTGGACTAACCACTATAAAATCTCTATTCTCTACAGCAACGGAGACAACAAAAGTTCCAAACCTCTTTGACCTTCATCATATGTTAGTGAATGATGCAATTATTCATTAAAACAGAATTTTCATATTTTTGAATTTTTCTCAAAATCTATGAGTTAACCCCCTACGAAAATGTTTAGTTTTTCGATAAATGTTCTATATACTAAAGCTTATGATTTTTAGTGTTGTTTTAAAATTTCTAAAGACATACTACATTTGTATTAATGTATATTAACCTCTCTTTCTTGGTACATGGGCATCGTTATAATTTTTTGTCAACTAATTTAATAAAATTTCATAATACTACTAAATTGGTGGACTAACCCCTATAAAATCGCTATTCTCTAGAGCAACGGAGACAAAAAAAATTTCAAACCTCTTTGACCTTCATCATATGTTAGTGAAGGATGCAACTATGCATTAAAACAGAATTTTTATATTTTGAATTTTTTTCTTAAAATATATGAGTTAACCCCTACAAAAATATTGAGTTTTTCGGTAAATGTTCTATATACTGAAGCTTATGATCTTTAGTGTTGTTTTAAAATTTATAAACACATTCTACATTTGTATTAATGTATATTAAACTCTCTTTCATGGTAGATGGACATCGTTTTAATTTTTTTTCAATTAATTTACTAAAATTTCATAATACTACTAAATTGGTGGACTAACCACTATAAAATCGCTATTCTATAGAAAAACGGAGATAACAAAGGTTCCAAAACTCTTTGACTTTCATCATATGTTAGTAAAAGATGCAACTATGCATTAAAACAGAATTTTATATTTTTGAATTTTTCTCAAAATCTATGAGTTAACCCCTACGAAAATATTGAGTTTTTCGGTAAATGTTCTATATACTGAAGCTTATGATATTTAGTGTTGTTTTAAAATTTCTAATCACATTCTACATTTGTAATAATGTACATTAAAATCTCTTTCATGGTAGAGGGCATCGTTTTAATTTTTTGTCAATTAATTTAGTAAAATTGCGTAATACTACTAAATTGGTGGACTAACCACTATAAAATCGCTATTCTCTAGAGCAACGGAGACAACAAAAGTTTCAAACCTCTTTGACCTTCATAATATGTTAGTGAAGGATGCAACTATGCATTAAAACATAATTTTCATATTTTTGATTTTTTCTCAAAATCTAACCCCTACGAAAATAATGAGTTTTTCGGTAAATGTTCTATATACTAAAGCTTATGATCTTTAGTGTTGTTTTAAAATTTCTAAGCACATATTACATTTGTATTAATGTATATCAAACTCTATTTCATGGTAGATGGGTATCATTTTAATTTTTTGTCAATTAATTTAGTAAAATTTCATAATATTACTAAATTGGTGGAGTAATCACTATAAAATCGCTATTCTCTATAGCAACGGAGTCAAAAAAACGTTCCAAACCTCTTTGACCTTCATCATATGTTAGTGAAGGATGCAACTATGCATTAAAACAGAATTTTCATATTTTTGAATTTTTCTCAAAATCTATGAGTTAACTAACCCCTACGAAAATATTGAGTTTTTCGGTAAATGTTCTATATACTGAAGCTTATGATCTTTAGTGTTGTTTTAAAATTTCTAAGCACATTCTAAATTTGTATTAATGTATATCAAACTCTATTTCAGGGTAGATGAGCATCGTTTTAATTTTTTGTCTATTAATTTAGTAAAACTTCACAATACTCCCTAAATTGGTGGACTAACCACTATAAAACGATCTCTAGAACGAGTCCCTATTGCGGATAGATTAGGGCCTCCCAATGTGGAACCGTTGATAATTGTTCCCCAAGAAATCCAAGAGACAGAAGAGCAAAGTGAAAGAGTCCCAATCTCAGACAGCCTCGGCCCTCTTCCTAGGGAGAGCGAGATTGTGGAAACTAGAACCAGTGCTTTGCCTCCTAAGAGGAAACCTGGCAGACCCCCGGGAATAAGGAAAGTCGCCTCCAGCCCTGGTCCTCTCAAGGCCCTCGGCGTACGCAAGAGAAAGGTTTCAACGAAGCCACCTTCAGGACGGAAAAAAACAAGCTCAGAGGTAGAGAGACCTCGGAAAATTGCTAAACAAAGTAAACAGAAAGCTGGTGTGGGGCAAGCAGAGGGATCTTTTGGCACTCCTACATCTTCTGAAAACACTCCCATTGCCAACATGATCCCACCAGCGGCACGAAGAAGGATGGATTTTCGGGCTCCATCCAACCTCGTACCTTAGCAATTCTAAGTTGAAACTGTCAGGGGTTGGGGAATCCCCGGACGGTTCGTAGACTGAAGGAGATATCCAAAAAGTTTGACCCGGATATCATTTTCTTAATGGAGTCAAAAAACCCCGACGATGTAGTGCTCAAGAAGTTAGAGCATTTACGATATGACTGTCATCACCTAGTTTCCCCTATGGGTCATGGGGCTGGTGGTTTGTGCCTGCTCTGGAAAGAGGGTCTGAACCTCAAAATTGTGGAGTCTAATGCAAATGTAATTCATACATTGATTGAAATTGAAGGAAAAAAGTTATATTCATCATTTGTTCATGCAAGCACGGACAGAAACCAACGAAACCTTCTCTGGGATCAATTAGTCACAAAATCAATTGTGCGAGAGGAAGCTTGGTTTATAACCGGTGATTTCAACGATCTGATAAGCAATGAGGAAAAAAAGGGGGGGCCAGAACACCCTGAAGGATCATTTTCTGATCTGCGATCCTTCTTCTTTGAGGGAGATTTGTTTGATTTGCAACACTCGGGAGATCCTTTATCGTGGAGAGGGAAGCGCTGGGACCACCTGGTCCGCTGTAGGCTTGATAGAGCTGCCTCAAACACGCTTTGGGCTGAAATTTTCCCAACAGCTAGGAGCCAATATCTCGAAGCTGATCTCACCTCAGACCATAAACCGCTTCTCTCCTTTTTGATAATGGAGTGAGAAGGAGACGTGGCTGCTTCAGATATGACCGTAGATTATGCAAAAATGTGGAAGCAAAGAGGGTTATCTCGGATTCCTGGAGAGGATCAGGTTCTGTGCCGGTCAGTGAAAAGCTAGCCTCTGCGAGAAGTGCCATTTCGGCTTGGAATAAGACGCAGCATCGTAACAGCCAGATGATCATAGAACAGAAGAAACAAGAACTTGATGCAGATCTATCCAGCCCCGACAACGATACTAGGTTGATTCAAGATATAGCTACAAAGCTCAATGCGGCTTATCTGGCCGAGGAAGAGTATTGGAAGCAACGTAGCCGGCTCCTTTGGCTGAAGCTCGGCGACCGCAATACGGGCTTCTTCCACGCAATCACAAAATCAAAGAAAAGAGCTAACTCTTTCTCGGTGATCGAACGGGAAGATGGTCAGATGGTCCACAAGGAGGAGGAGATAGTTCAAGTGATTGATGAATATTTCCAGAAGCTGTTTTCAACTCAACCAGGGGAAAGGGAAGAAACAGTTAGATATGCGCTGCGACCTATAGTGACAGAGGCCGAAAACATTGATCTCACAGCCATACCATCTGCAGGAGAGATACGCGAAGCAGCCGTCTCAATCAACGCGGACAAAGCTCCGGGCCCGGATGATGGCTTCTCGGCGGGCTTCTTTCATACACATTGGGAATACGTGGGGCCGGATATAGTTAAAGAAGTGCAATGTTTTTTCAAGGGTGATCCACTGTCGGACAACATAAATCACACCAATATCCGGCTCATACCGAAAGTCAACAGTCCACAAAAGGTCTCGGAGTACAGGACTATAGCGCTTTGCAATGTTTATTACAAAATATACTCCAAGCTCCTCACCCGACGAATCCAACCGCTAATGGAGAAGCTTATATCAGAAAATCAATCCGCCTTTGCGCCGGGATGAGCGATAGGAGACAATGTGCTTATCACCCACGATAGGAGACAATGTGCTTATCACCCACGAGGTCTTACATTACCTCAAGACGTCTAAGGCGGAACAGCGATGCGCAATGGCGGTTAAGACGGATATGAGCAAGGCTTATGATCGCTTAGAGTGGGAGTTCATCTCTCTAGTTCTTCTTCGGTTGGGATTCCACCAAGTCTTTGTGAACTGTATAGTGCAGTGTATCTCTTCTATTACCTACTCCTTCCTCATTAACGGCTTGCCTAGAGGGAAGGTAGTACCGAGTAGAGGAATCCGTCAAGGAGACCCTCTTTCTCCCTATATATTCATCATATGTAGCGAGGTCCTCTCGGGATTATGTAACAGGGCGCAGGAAGACGACTCTCTCAAGGGGCTGCGGGTGGCTAGGACAAGTCCTAGGATCAACCACCTTCTTTTCGCGGACGATACAATGTTTTTTCTTGATGCAAATCGAGGAAATTGTGCAGCTCTTACGGGCATCTTGAACAACTATTAGAAAGCTTCGGGCCAATCAATCAACAAAGAGAAGTCCGCCATCACTTTCTCCCAGAAAATCCCGGTAAGCCTCAAGGCGATGGTGAAGGACGAGCTCCAGATACAGAAAGAAGATGGCACCAGAAAATATTTGGGCATGCCCGAGCACTTTGGAAGGCGGAAGCGGGACACGTTTTCATCAATTGTGGAGCGTATCAAGCAGAAGGCACGAAGCTGGACCAACAAGCTTCTCTCCTCCGCTGGAAAGGTAGTCATGATCCAAAGTGTACTATCGGCTGTACCTTCTTACTCCATGACATGTTTTGAACTGCCGGTATCACTTTGTAAGAGGATCCAGTCGGCGGTTACGCGGTATTGGTGGGATAATAATGAAAACGCCAAGAAGATGGCGTGGGTCTCATGGTCATCAATGGCAAAACCAAAGGCACTAGGAGGGTTGGGTTTCCGGGATTTCCAAACGTATAATGTGGCGCTGCTGGCGAAGATTGGGTGGAGACTGCTCCAAAACCCAAATTGTCTACTTGGAAGAGTTCTTATGGGTAAACATTGCCCGGAGAATGATATATTGTTAGCCAAGGAAACGTCGACCATGTCCCACGGGTGGCGGAGTATACTGTTGGGACGGGATCTCCTCGTTCAAAACCTCGGATGGGCAGTTGGCAATGGACAGTCCATCAATGTATGGCAAGACCCTTGGCTGAGCTGCACGGCGCAAGAGAGACCAATGGGGCCGATCCATGAACACCTTCTGGAACTGAGAGTGGCTGAGCTAATGCAGCCTGAGTCTTGCGAATAGGACCTGCAAAAAATCCAGCTCTACCTACCCAGCTATATAGAGGCGATCCAAGGCATAAGACCGAGTCATACCGGGGCTCCGGACAAGCAAATTTGGCTAGGAACAAAAACAGGGGAGTATACTACCAAGTCTGGGTATTATGCTGCAGTCAACAACGAAGAAGCCCTTCTAGATGGACCTCAAGGTGGAAATTTCAACTGGGCAAAAAATATTTGGAAGCTCGACTGTGCCCCCAAAGTCAAGATGTTCTCTTGGAAGCTTCTAAAAGGAGCCATACCAGTGGGAGTCAGAGTCAATGAACGTCACGTACCTGTTGATCCGGCATGTAAGAGATGTGGAGAAGCTGAATCTATTACTCATCTATTCTTCCGTTGTCAGTATGCTTAGAAAGTCTGGCAGCTTGCCCCATTCCTAACTGAAATGGACTATAGCGGAATGATAGATTTAGCAGAGGTGTGGCCAACTATATGCGCTAACGTCTGCTTACCTCCTGCGGGGATAGCAGCTGGATCGCTGGTGCCCTGGATCTTATGGAGCCTCTGGAAAGAGCGGAACAAATTCGTGTTTGAAGGATTCTCATGCTCAGCTGAAGACACTCTTTCAAAGGCGATAACCCTAGCAAGAGAGTGGTGCTCATCCAAAGAACAAAGTAGCTCCACAAAACCAACCAGAAGCTCGATCTGCCTACAACCACCACGGGGTACGGTTACTGTTCGATCAGATGCAGCGTGGTCTCCTAACGGTACTAACGCGGGACTGGGGATCTTTGTACTAACGCCTGCGGGGACAAGATCTACCAGTACGAGTGTAACGCATGTAACCTCAGCGCTTATGGCGGAGAGCATTGCCCTTTTGGAGGCGGTCAAATGGGGAGCAGAAAGGGAGCTAAAGAGGATGCGGTTCGAGTCGGACTCGGCTCAACTGATCAAAGCTATCTACGATGTAACTTGTCTGCCTGAGATCTACGGAGTAATGTCGGATATCATATCTCTAATGTCTGTGTTTGATTATGTCTCTTTCGTTTGGATTCCACGAGAGAAAAATGTTCAAGCAGATAGGTTGGCCAAGGCTGCCTTGAATGTATCTGAACCTTTGGTGGTTGATGGAGTTGTTATGACTCCCAACTAACCCTTTAGTTTTAATTAAATGTGTGTTTCAAAAAAAAAACCACTATAAAATCGCTATTCTCTAGAAAAACGGAGACAACAAAGGTTCCAAACCTCTTTAACCTTCATCATATGTTAGTGAAAGATGCAACTATGCATTAAAACATAATTTCATATTTTTCAAATTTTCTCAAAATCTATGAGTTAACTAACACCTACGAAAATATTGAGTTTTTCGGTAAATGCTCTATATACTGAAGCTTATGACTTTTAGTGTTGTTTAAAAATTTCTAAACACATTCTACATTTTTATTAATGTATATTAAATTCTCTTTCATGGTACATGGACATCGTTTTAATTTTTTGTCAATTAATTTTGTAAAATTCCATAATACTACTTCATTGGTGGACTAACCACTATAAAATCGTTATTCTCTAGAGCAACAGAGACAACAAAAGTTCCAAACCTCTTTGACCTTCAATGATGCAACTATGCATTAAAGCAGAATTTTCATATTTTTGAATTTTTTTTCAAAATCTATGAGTTAACAAACCCGTACAAAAATATTGAGTTTTTCGGTAAATGTTCTATATACTGAAGCCTATGATCTTTAGTGATGTTTTAAAAATTTTAAACACATTCTACATTTGTATTAATGCACATCAAACTCTATTTCATGGTAGATGTACATCGTTTAAATTTTTTTGTCAATTAATTTAGTAAAACTTCCTAATACTCCCTAAATTGGTGGACTAACCACTATAAAATTGCTATTCTCTAGAGCAAAGGAGACAAAAAAAAAAAGTTTCAAACCTCTTTCACCTTCATCATATGTAAGTGAAGGATGCAACTATGCATTAAAACATAATTTTCATATTTTCGAATTTTTCTCAAAATCTATGAGTTAACCCCTACGAAAATATTGAGTTTTCGGTAAATATTCTATATACTGAAGCTTATGATCTTTAGTGTTGTTTTAATATTTCTAAGCACAATATCCATTTGTATTAATGTATATCAAACTCTATTTCATGGTAGATGGCATCGTTTTAATTTTTTATCAATTAATTTAGTAAAACTTCATAATACTCCCTAAATTGGTGGACTAACCACTATAAAATCGTTATTCTCAAGAGCAAAGAAGACAAAAAAGAGTTCCAAACCTCTTTGACCTTCATCATGTATTAGTGAATGATGCAACTATGCATCAAAACAGAATTTTCATATTTTTAAATTATTCTTAAAATCTATGAGTTAACCCCTACGAAAATATTGAGTATTTCGGTAAATGTTCTATATACTGAAGCTTATGATCTTTAGTGTTGTTTTAAAAATTTTAAACATATTCTAAATTTGTATTAATGTATATTAAACTCTCTTTCATGATAGATGGGCATCGTTTTAATTTTTTGTCAATTAATTTAGTAAAATTTCATAATACTACTAAATTGGTGGAATTACTACTATAAAATCGCTATTCTCTAGAGAAACGGAGACAAAAAGTTCCAAACCTCTTTGACCTTCATCATATGTTAGTGAATGATGCAAATATGCATTAAAACAGAATTTTCATAATTTTGAATTTTTCTCAAAATCTATGAGTTAACCTCCCTACGAAAATATTTAGTTTTTCGGTAAATGTTCTATATACTGATCTTTACTGTTGTTATAAAATTTCTAAACACATTATACATTTGTATTAATGTATATCAAACTCTATTTCATAGTAGATGGGGATCATTTTAATTTTTTGTGAATTAATTTAGTAAAACTTCATAATACTTCCAAAATTGGTGGACTAACAACTATAAAATTGCTATTCTCTAGAGCAAAAGAGACAAAAAAAAAGTTCAAAACCTCTTTGACCTTCATCATATGTTAGTGAAGGATGCAACTATGCATTAAAACAGAATTTTCATATTTTTGAATTTTTCTTAAAATCTATGTTCTATAAAATGTTCTATATACTGAAGCTTATGATCTTTAGTGTTGTTTTAAAATTTCTAAACACATTCTACATTTGTATTAATGTATATTAAACTCTCTTTCAAGGTAGATGGGCATCATTTTAATTTTTTGTCAATTAATTTAGTAAAATTTCATAATACTACTAAATTTGTGGACTACCACTATAAAATCGCTATTCCCTAGAGCAACGGAGACAACAAAAGTTTCAAACCTCTTTGACCTTCATCATATGTTAGTGAATGATGCAACTATGCATTAAAACAGAATTTTCATATTTTTGAATTTTTCTCAAAATCTATGAGTTAACTAGCCCGTACAAAAATATTGAGTTTTTCAGTAAATGTTCTATATACTGAAGCCTATGATCTTTAGTGTTGTTTTAAAATTTCTAAACACATTCTAAATTTGTATTAATGTACATCAAACTCTATTTCATGGTAGATGGGCATCGTTTATATTTCTTTGTCAATTATTTTAATAAAACTTCATAATACTCCCTAAATTGGTGGACTAACCACTATAAAATTGATATTCTCTAGAGCAAAGGAGACAAAAAAAAAAGTTCCAAACCTCTTTGACCGTCATTATATGTTAGTGAATGATGCAACTATGCATTAAAACCGAATTTTCATATTTTTAAAATTTTCTCAAAATTTATGAGTTAACCCCTACGAAAATATTGAGTTTTTTTCGGTAAATGTTCAATATACTGAAGCTTATGGTCTTCAGTGTTGTTTTAAAATTTCTAAACAAATTCTACATTTGTATTAATGTATATTAAACTCACTTTCATGGTAGATGGGCATCGTTTAAATTTTTTGTCAATTAATTTAGTAAAATTTCATAATACTACTAAATTTGTGGACTAACCACTATAAAATCGTTATTCCCTAGAGCAACGGAGACAACAAAAGTTCCAAACCTTTTTGACTTTCATCATATGTTAGTGAAAGATGCAAATATGCATTAAAACAGAATTTTCATATTTTTGATTTTTTCTCATAATCTATGAGTTAACCCCCTACGAAAATATTGAGTTTTTCGGTAAATGTTCTATATACTGAATCTTATGATCATTAGTGTTATTTTAAAATTTCTAAACACATTATACATTTGTATTAATGAATATTAAACTCTCTTTTATGGTACATGGCATCGTTATAATTTTTTGTCAATTAATTAAGTAAATTTTATAATACTACTAAATTGGTGGACTATCCACTATAATATAGCTATTCTCTAGAGCAACGGAGACAAAAAAAAGTTCCAAACATCTTTGACATTCATCATATGTTAGTGAAAGATGCAACTATGCATTAAAGCAGAATTTCCATAGTTTTTGAATTTTTTTCTCAAAATCTCTGAGTTAACCCCCTACGAAAATATTGAGTTTTTCGGTAAATGTTCTATATACTGAAGCTTATGATCTTTAGTGTTGTTTTAAAATTTCTAAACACATTCTACATTTGTATTAATGTATATCAAACTCTATTTCATGGTAGATGGGCATCGTTTAAATTTTTTTGTCAATTAATTTAGTAAAACTTCATAATACTCCCTAAATTGGTGGACTAACCACTATAAAATTGCTATTCTCTAGAGCAAAGGGGACAAAAAAAAAGTTCCAAACTTCTTTTACCTTCATCATATGTTAGTGAAGGATGCAAATATGCATTAAAACAGAATTTTCATATTTTTGAATTTTTCTCAAAAACTATGAATTCACCCCTACGAAAATATTGAGTTTTCAGTAAATGTTCTATATACTGAAGCTTATGATCTTTAGTGTTGTTTTAAAATTGCTTAACACAATATCCATTTGTATTAATGTTTATCAAACTCTATTTCATGGTAGATGGCACCGTTTTAATTTTTTTGTCAATTAATTTATTAAAACTTCATAATACTCCCTAAATTGGTGGACTAGCCACTATAAAATCGCAATTCTCTAGAGCAAAGGAGACAAAAAAAAGTTTCAAACCTCTTTGACCTTCATCATATGTTAGTGAATGATGCAACTATGCATTAAAACAGAATTTTCATATTTTTGAATTTTTCTCGAAATCTATAAATGTTCAATATACTGAAGCTTATGATCTTTAGTGTTGTTTTAAAATTTCTAAACACTTTCTACATTTGTATTAATGTACTTCAAACTCTCTTTCATGGTAGATGGACATCATTTTAATTTTTTGTCAATTAACTTGGTAAAATTCCATAATACTACTTAATTGGTGGACTAACCACAATAAAATCGATATTCTCTAGAGCAACGGAGACAACAAAAGTTACAAACCTCTTTGACCTTAATCATATGTTAGTGAAGAAAGCAACTATGCATTAAAACATAATTTTCATGTTTTTGATTTTTTCTCAAAATCTATGAGTTAACCCCTACAAGATATTCACTTTTCGGCCAATGGTTAATATATTGAAGCCTATAATTTTTAGTGTTTCTTTAAAATTTCTAACCACTTTCTAATTTTTGTGACAAAAAAAAAACACTTTCTAATTTTGTATTAATGTATTCTAAACTCTCTTTCATGGTACATGGGCATCGTTCTATTTTTTATCAATTAATTTAGTAAAACTTCATATGCTCCCTAAATCAGTGGTCAAACCACAATAAAATCACTATTCTAGTTAAAAGAAGACATCAAAGGTTCCAAACCTCTCTGACCATAATCATATGTTAACTATGCATTAAAACAATATTGTAATTTTTTGAATTTTTCTCAAAATGTATGTGTTAACTCCTACATAATATTCAATTTTCAGTAAATGGTTAATATATTGAATCCTATAATCTAATTTTTCTAGAGAAACAGAGACAACAAATGATCAAAACCTCTATGATCATCATCATATGTTAGTGCAGGATGTAAGAATGCATTAAAACGATATTGTCATATTTTTTGAATTTTTTTCAAAATTTATGTGTTAAACCCCTATGAAAATATTGAGTTTTTCGGTAAATGCTCAATATACTAAGCCTATAATCCTTAGTGTTGTTTTAAAATTTCTAACCACATTCTACATTTGTATTAATGTATTATAAATTATCTTTCATGGTACATGGGCATCGTTCTAATTATTTATCAATTAATTTAGTCACACTTCATATAATCTTTAAATGAGTGGATTAACCATTATAAAATCGATATTTTAGAGAAAAGGAAACAACAAAGATTCGAAAACTCTTTAACCATCATCTTATGTTAGTGCAGGTGTAACTATGCATTAAAAAAATTATTGTTATATTTTTGAATTTTTCACAAAATCTATGTCTTAACAATTCCTACGAAAATATTGAGCTTTTCGGCAAATGCTCTTTATACTGAAGCCTAAAAAAATATTTAGTGTTGTTTTAAATTTTTTAACCATATTATAAATTTGTATTAATGTATTTTAAACTCTCTTTCATGTACATGAGCATTATTCTATTTTTTCTAATTAATTTAGTAAAACTTCATATAATCCCTAAATCAGTGGACTAACCACTATAAAATCGCTATTCTCTAGAGAAACATAGACAACAAAGGTTTCAAGCCTCTTTGACCATCATCATATGTTAGTACATGATGCAACTATGCATTAAAATAATATTGTCATATTTAAAAAAAAATTCAAAATCTAGGTATAAACCCCGACGAAAATATTGAATTTTACGTAAACGCTCTATATACTGAATCATATACTTTTAGTACTGTTTAAAAATTTATAACCACATTCTACATTTGTATTAATGTATTTTTAATTCTCCTTTATGGTACATGGGAATCGTTATAATTTTTATCAATTAATTTAGTAAAACTTTACTCAAACTATAATCAGTTGATAAATGATTAGTCTAACATTTTTTCCCCATGTGACCTTAGTTTAAATAGAGAATTTGTATCCCTTACACACCAAACCTCTCATATTTGCAATCCATACTCTATTTCCCCTTAATTTTTTTCCCTCCATCATTACCATTCCCCCCCCCCCCCCATTGTATGGTATCTCACATTTTACAGTATATTTCCCTAATTTGCTCTTTTAAATATTACCAAATCTTTTATAACTGCATCTAAATATATGTAACTAAGGAACTTGTGTCACTGATTCTCTTGCATTCTCCGCTCGTTCAGATTCTCTCTCAAAATGGGGATTGCTATGTGTAGGGGGGCATGGGAAAATAAAGAAGACGTCTCCGATCTTTTCACTTCCTGACGATCTTTTGATTGAGTGCATAGCTCGTGTCTCTAAAGACGAGTATGTCACTCTTTCCCTCGTTTCTAAGCTCTTCCGCTCCATTGTTGCTTCCCCTCAGCTTTACGCCAGACGGTCTTCATTAGGACGCACCGAAACTTGCATCTATGTACCCATCCGTAATGGTTCCACCTCGAACACCCGCTTGTATACTCTCCTCCGTAGCAGCAAGTGTTTGGTCCCTATCCCCTCGCTTCCTCCTCTGCCTTCCCCAGATGTGGGAGGACTGGAGGAGGCTAGCTACGTAGTAGTGGGTTCAAGGATATTTGTCATGGGTGGATATTACAATAGAAAATTCACATCCGATGTGTTAGTGATCGACTGTGGATCTAACACGGTGCGCCATTTTTGCGTCATGCCTAAGGCGGTCAATGATTCGGTCGCTAACGTCATCGATGCAAAGATATACGTAGTTGGAGGTCATTACCGGGATACCGAAAACGGTTCGTGGTCATCAAACAGGATGATGGTGTTAGACACGGAAACACAAACGTGGGAATGCGGTGAGGAGAACTAATGTCTTGAGGCGGGTTGTAGGCTGATTAGCGAGGAAAAGATATACATCATCAAGGGTGATGAGAATAACTTTGTTTTCAACCCAAGGGAAGGTAGATGGGAAATTTGTACGGACAAAAGGCTGCATTCTAGTTGGAAAGGGAATACTGGTCCAGGTTGTATCATAGACGGCATATTTTATAGCTATGATACTTGTAACAATTGTTTAAGTGCGTATGATCTAAAGCACCGGTTGCCTTGCGGAGTGGTTAAAGGTGTGGAAGGACTCGTTAAGGGTTGTAAAGAGGCGTGCGTTGCTAGTTGTGGTGAAAAGCTCATGATATTGTTGATGCAGGATGGCAATGAGATTTGGGGTGCTGAGATTTCTTTATCACAAGTCAATCCAGTGGTGGGAGAGATTTGGGGAAAGGTTGAGTGGTGTCAACTTTTGCTTCGTGGGCTCGGTTACTTTTCAAATTGTCTTACTGTTGTTGTTTGACGACATTTTCCAAAATATATATAACATTTGTAATCTCTTCTGAAAATTTTATATATGTTTTTAGTATACCATTTCAACGTATGTTTGAAATATATCATGGTAAAAGGGTAAACAAGAAAAGAAGACTAATAAGCTTTTAGTGTCGTGCAAGTAGTTGGGATTGCATTTTGGACATATACCTCACCAACTAGCCAAAAAGACTCACCTAAAAAGACATGCATGCAAGCACACAACAGTGGGAAGACAAAGTGCATGAGCATTCTGAATATGCCACGTCTCCCATTGGATAGAACACAAAATCTTGGAACACGTCGTTGGTTTGTACACCTATATCCATTTATACATTATGACGTGGCAGTCTTGTCCTGGTGGTCCCACGTGGATATTGTAGGAAACTTACATTTAAACTTTATAACTTTTAAAATAATTTCTTTCATTTGTAATAACTAAACTTAAATTAATTAATTTCTTTTTAGCACGGTGTTAAAATCTAAATAACTCTCTTTTTTTTTTGGCTTAAAGCTAAATAAAAAACTTTAAATATTTTCATGTCATTTATGAAAGAGAAAAAAACAAAAATATCACTAAATTAAGTTTTTGTTCCCAAACTAGCACTCAAAGTCAAAAGTCACAAAAATAGCACTTAATGTTTTATCAAAAGTCACAAACTTAGGGTTTAGAGTTAAAGGATGGGGTTTAGGATTTAGGGTTTAGGGTTTAGGGTTTAGAGTTTAGGGTTTAGGGTTTAGGGTTTAGGGTTTAGAGTTTAGGGTTTAGGGTTTAGGGTTTAGAGTTTAAGGTTTAGGGTTTAGAGTTTAAAAATGAGGTTTTGGAGATAAGATTTCAAATTTTGAAAAATAAAAAAATTAAAAATTTCAAAGGATAAACTTAGAAATGTGCTATTTTGGTCATTTTAGTTTTTGAGTGCTATTTTTATGATATAAACTTAGAAATGTGTTATTTTGGAGATTTGCCCTTTATGAAATGAAATACCCATTTATAAAAGAGAAAAATACAAAAATAACACTAAATCAAGTTTTTGTTCCCAAATTAGCACTCAAAGTCAAAAGTCACAAAAATAGCACTTAATGTTTTATCAAAAGTCACAAACTTAGGGTTTAGAGTTAAAGGATGGGGTTTAGGATTTAGGGTTTAGGGTTTAGGGTTTAGGGTTTAGAGTTTAGGGTTTAGGGTTTAGGGTTTAGGGTTTAGGGTTTAGAGTTTAGGGTTTAGGGTTTAGGGTTTAAGGTTTAGGGTTTAGAGTTTAAAAATGAGGTTTTGGAGATAAGATTTCAAATTTTGAAAAATTAAAAAATTAAAAATTTCAAAGGATAAACTTAGAAATGTGCTATTTTGGTCATTTTAGTTTTTGAGTGCTATTTTTGTGATATAAACTTAGAAATGTGTTATTTTGGAGATTTGCCCTTTATGAAATGAAATACCCATTTATAAAAGAGAAAAATACAAAAATAACACTAAATCAAGTTTTTGTTCCCAAATTAGCACTCAAAGTCAAAAGTCACAAAAATAGCACTTAATGTTTTATCAAAAGTCACAAACTTAGGGTTTAGAGTTAAAGGGTGGGGTTTAGGATTTAGGGTTTAGGATTTAGGGTTTAGAGTTTAGGGTTTAGGGTTTAGGGTTTAGGGTTTAGGGTTTAGGGTTTAGAGTTTAAGGTTTAGGATTTAGGGTTTAGAGTTTAAGGTTTAGGGTTTAGAATTGAGAAATGAGGTTTTGGGGATAAGATATAAACTTAGAAAGGTGTTATTTTGGTCATTTTAGTTTTTGAGTGCTATTTTTGTGATATAAACTTAGAAATGTGCTATTTTGGACATTTGCCTTTTATAAAAACATTAAATTTTGAAAGTCGGCAAAATTTCTGAACCAATGTCGACTATCCCATTGCTTATGGGGGATCCGTGTGGGGCAAAACGTGTTGGATGGATAAGTCACGCGTATTACACGTATGTATGTGTAATGGTAAACGACGACGTTCGGTTCGCCTAGAATTCTTCATTTTTATTATTCTTTCTTTCTCCCAAAACAAAAACAAATATCGCAAAGAAAGAAGAGAAAGGGAAAAGTCTTGTGTTTTTTCTATTTTAAAGAGAAACGAAAATATAGCATTGAAAGATCTCAACACAAAAGTTTCCTCTTCGGTTGATAAATAACAATTTATTCTTCTCCCCTTCTAAATTTTCTGAGTTCTAAATCTTTTGTGGAATAGAATTTTGCATTCCCAAAGAAATTATAAAGTTTGAAGTAATAAATTGAAGTGGGAATCAGAAGAATCCAAAATTCAATAATAAAAGCTCTTTTAAAAAAAAAAAAAAGGAAACAGAACAAAAGATGGATAGTTTGTGTCTGAATCCCGGCGTAATTCCAGCGATCAAAGCGGTTGGAAGCGGTTGTGGAGGAGTTGTAGAAGTGAGAGCAAACGCATCGCAGAAAAGGAGACCTTCTGGGTCCTCTTTCAAACACCCATTGACGCCCTTTTGGTCCCGCGGTGGTGGAATCGCGTCGAGAAGACGAAGCGGCTTGGGTCTGGATGACGCTGTTCTGGTGGATTCTGGCGATTCAAGAAAGCCAATCGCGGAGGAGGAGCCGTCGGCGGTGGAAATGGAGACGGAGAGGCGAAATGGGAGCTGGATTTTGAAGATCTTGGATGTGCATTCTATGTGGAGAGATGAAGAGATAGAAGAAGAAGAGGAGGAGGAGCTAAACGACGCTGTATTGCCTGAAGACGACGGTGTATGTTCGGTTTTGGAAGATGGTGACGAAGAAAACAAATTTCAGATGCACAGAGAGTCATTCTCTAAATTGCTCAAGAGGGTCTCCTTGTCCGAATCAAAACTCTATGCCCAAATGTCTTATTTGGGAAATTTGGCTTATTCCATTTCAAAGATCAAGGTTCGAACTTTATCCATAATATTATTCGACATTGTTTTTTGTTGTATTGATATATCATTCTCTTGTCTGGAATTTTCTAATTCAGCCTGCCAATCTCTCCAAGTATTACGGCCTTAGATTCGTAACTTCGTCAGCTGAGAAAACAGAATTAGCTTTAAAGGCTCAAGTTTCAGCTGAGACCAAGCCGAAGGAGGAGGATGAAGAAGTTGAAGACGAGGAGAACAAAGGTGCGTCTGCTGCATATGAGGTTGTTGCATCAGCTGCTTCTTACCTTCAGTCTCGTACCACCAACATTCTTCCTTTCCCTTCTTCCTCCAAAAACGATGATGAGGAGGAATCGTCGTCATCTTCTTCTTCTTTAACCAGCTCTGTTACTTGTGTTGTTGCTGCTGAGGAAGATGTCAAACAAGCTGTTGCTGACGATTTGAAATTTACCATCTCCTCTCCTTGTGATTGGTTTATTTGCGATGATGATCAAACTCTCACCAGATTCTTTGTCATTCAGGTAATAAATAACACAAAACAAAAAGTTCAAATTCGAGATTTCATTCTCTTATGATGTTTTATATTGTAGGGATCGGAATCTCTAGCTTCTTGGCAAGCAAACCTTCTCTTTGAGCCAATTGAATTTGAGGAACTCGATGATGGTGCCATTGTTCACAGAGGTATATACGAAGCTGCCAAAGGAATGTATGAACAAATGCTACCTGAAGTCAAAGCCCACATCAAAGCCCATGGAAACAGAGCTAAGTTCCGTTTCACCGGACATTCTCTAGGCGGAAGCTTATCCTTATTACTAAACCTCATGTTACTGGTTCGAGGTGAAGTACCTGCTTCTTCTTTACTCCCTGTCATAACATTTGGTGCGCCCTTTGTACTATGTGGAGGCGACAGTCTTCTTAAAATGCTAGGATTGCCTAAAAGCCATGTCCAAGCCATCATAATGCACCGTGACATTGTCCCGAGAGCGTTTTCTTGTAACTACCCTTACCATGTAGCAGAGCTTCTCAAAGCTGTTAACGGACACTTCCGTAGCCATCCTTGTCTTAACAAGCAGAGTATGTTGTATTCTCCCATGGGGGAGCTTCTAATCCTCCAACCGGATGAGTCATTCTCTCCAGGACACGATCTACTTCCTATAGGAAATGGTTTATATCTTCTAACCGGTGGTGGTTTTGAATCGCTGGATGATGAGGAGGAACAACGGTTGAGAGCTGCGCAAACGGTTTTCTTGAACACGCCGCATCCTCTGGATATCCTTAGCGACAGATCAGCTTACGGGTCGAGCGGGACCATACAAAGGGACCATGACATGAACTCATATCTGAAAGCGGTTAGGAGTGTGATAAGAAAAGAAGTGAGTCAGATAAGGAGGTTGAAGAGGGAGCATCGTCGGAGTCTCTGGTGGCCTATTCTGGTTGCTAGAGAAAGCGGGAGGAGCTCGGGGACTGCCATCGGTAACAACGGTCAGGATTTCTCAGGGATGATGAAGACAGGAAGAAAGTCTTTGCAGAGGTTTAGCCGCCTTGTGGCCTCTCAACATATGCCTTTGATCGTTGTTCTCTTGTTTCCGGTTAAGTTGTTGTTCCTTGAAGCTTTCAACGTCCTTAGTTTCCGTTGAAATGGTTTTATTTTGGCGGTTTAAAGTCGTTTGATTATATTCCGGTATAGACCGGTTTAGATCATTCTTTATTCATGTTTTGTTGCGTTAATGCAGTAAATGGAATATAAGGGTATCGAAAGGACGAAAGTCCTGACCAATGTCATGCACACAAAGTAGTAACTTTAATTCTAACCCATCTGTTTTTGTGTCCCACCAACCAGACCTTCTACAGTTTTTTTTTTCTTTTATGATATAAGCTCTGATGATCAAAGAATCGCAATCCCGAATAATAATAAATGTTAGGATCTGACTCGTGTGTGTCTTGCCCACCACCAAACATCACAGCAAATCTAATCAAATCTCCCACCACCCTTGCTTTATAATGAAGCCAGCATCATCAGAAAGTTTTCAAGAACTTAGATTGCAAACTTAGTGAAAAGAGAGAGAGAGAGAGAAAATGGTGGGTGAGAAAGTGATTGTTGATGAAGTCGACACAAGAGACGCGTATAGAGCGGCGTACGTGATCCATTTCTTGTTGGGTGCTGGTAGTTTAATACCATGGAACGCTTTGATCACTGCCGTTGATTACTTTGGCTACTTGTATCCCGACAAGCATGTGGAGAAGACGTTCACCGTGGCTTACATGAGTTGCTCGGTCCTTGTTCTGGTTTTGATGATGACTTGGAACACAAGGTTGAGCCATAGACTGAGGTTGAACTTGGGTTTTTCCATGTTCATCATCTCCATGATGGTTTCGCCAATCATAGATTGGGTTTGGAAAGGTGAAAAGAATGAGAATATCTCTTATATGTTGATGGTTGGATCAGTCGTGCTCTGTGGTTTAGCTGATGGACTGGTCGGAGGAAGTTTGATCGGTTCAGCCGGAAAGCTTCCTAGACAGTACATGCAAGCAATTTTTGCCGGGACTGCCTCTTCAGGTAAACCTCTTTTAATTCCATTTAAAAATGGCATAATACACATACTACGTACTTGATTCTGACCACCATATATATATACTATTTTGAGGCTAGTTTTTTTATAAAAATAAATAGTTATATACATAAAGCTAGGGGTGGTCACTTTACCCGGTATCCGAAACCGCACTTATGATAAAGGCTATCGTTATGTTGTTAGTAATTATTTAGAAAATATCCAATATATAAATAATTAAACAAGTAGCCTTAAAATAACAAAATTAACGTTAATCTTATACTATTTTTCTGTCTTTTTGGTAGGTATTATAGTTTCGGTCCTTAGGATTACGACTAAAGCTTCGCTGCCACAGACACCACAGGGGATGCGAACCAGTGCTCATTGCTACTTCATAGTGAGCTCCACCATCCTACTATGCTGCCTCCTTTGCTGTAACGTGCTATACAAGTTACCAGTGATGCAACACCACCTTAGTCTTCATCAACCTTTGTATTCAAATCTAACAGTATGGATGGTTGGGAGGAAGATCAAGTGGCCAGCCTCGGGTGTTCTGATAATCTATACTGTTACCTTATCGATATTTCCAGGATTTCTAGCAGAGAATCTGAAGTCCCAACTTCTCCAGAGTTGGTATCCTATTTTGCTCATCACAGTCTACAACATCTCTGATTTCGTTGGCAAGTCACTCACCGCCCTCTATCTATGGCAGAATATTAAATCTGCTACTTGGGCTTGTATCCTTAGGCTTCTCTTTTACCCTCTCTTCTCTGCGTGTCTACGTGGACCGCATTGGCTTAGAACAGAAGTGCCAGTGGTTGTTCTCACGTTCATGCTAGGCCTCACCAACGGCTATCTCACTAGTGTCCTCATGATCATGGCTCCCAAAACGGTCCACGCATCAGAAGCAGAACTTGCGGCAGTCTTCATGATTGTTTTTCTAGGAATAGGTCTTGTTTGTGGCTCAGTTCTTGGCTGGGTCTGGCTCATCTGAACTTCTAATTCTGTGCATCCATATTTTCATTATAAAACTATAAATGAATGTGTTTCTGCAACTATATATACTATAATTTTCAAAATACCATAGATTAAAAATAAATATATGATTTAAACTCATGTACGAGTTTTAGAATACATATTGAATCATATATTTACATGGTTATTCACTTATTCTATTCTACTATGAGATTGTTAGTAAACAAGTTTAATAGTTGTCAAAAACTCAATATAGGTAATACAAGTATGTAAATGAATTTATAAGTCATCTGTCATATTGATCTGAAAAGGCAAAACAAATTACAGCACTGGAAAAATCTACAAGATTAGTAAAATGATTATTGGAAAATTCTTATTACAACTTACATGAGGATATATTATAGGAGCATAAACAAAGAATATAGATATTAGTAAAAAAAGAATATGTTGACAAAAAAAAAAATATTGATATTGTTATCCAAATAAAACAAAGACAACTGAAAGAGAAAGTTGTCAACTCATCACTATAACCGTAAGCTTGGCGAGTCCATGTCCATTAGCCCATATCCGTTTGTCCATTTATTATTTGTGGACAAAGAGTGACCATTATCATTAAGGACCATGTTCATTAAGACCCAAATCCACTAACACCCATATTTATATGGACTGCCATGGGGTCCATTAAGAACCATATAAGAATATTTTGAATTTCAATTTATAAGCCTAAAAATTCAAATATAAATTCACAAGATTAAAATTCATCCATAAATTCATAAGTACATAGCATTAGTTCATAAATACTTAAATATCATCAGTTCATAAATACTTAAAGACATAACTTCAAAGTTCAAACTCCATAAGTGCTCAACTTCATACATGTCACTTGCCTGCACCAAATCAAGAGATAATGTTATTAATTAGCCATGCACAACACAAGATAGCAATGTATAAGCAGACTCAAACATACACAACACAAGATAGCAATGTGAAAGCATAAGTAGCAAGCAGACTCAAGTCTTACCCATGAACTCAGACTTGACATGTTTCATTAACTTCTTCTCCAACTTCCTCCAACTCCAAGGGTTGAAAATCCACTTCATCACCTAAGAAAATTCAATTATTAGTTTCAAGTACAAGACCAGAGACAAATCTAAGGATATAACCAGAGACTAATGATCAAGAACTTACAGTCTAAAGACTCAAATCCTCTTAACCAATTTCTTGCGCAAATCAGTGCTCTGACATTCGAAGGGAGAAGGCAGCTTCTGTATTTGTTCAATACACGGCTTCCAATGCTGAAGGATGATTCTGAAGCAACCGTGGTGATGGGTATGCTCAAGACGTCACATGCCATTGATGTGAGCTCCTTAAACCGATTAGCATTGTCTCTCCAGTAGGAGAGAACATTCAAACTCTTGAAGGCCATCATGTCTAAAACCGGTTCTTCTAGGTACTTATCCAAGGCTGACTTCCCATTACCACCAGCGTTCTGTGAGAAGAAAGCATAGTATGCCTGCAACCCGAAATAAAAACAGTAATGCTCAGACCTTAAGAAAGCATAAACACACTAATGAGCAATGCAATGAAACGATCTTACATCATATCCTGGTAAAGTAGTCTGTGCTGTAGTTCCTGAAGTTGATCCTGAAGTTCTAGCCATGTTTTTCTTTTTGTTCTTCTTGTAGACATCAAACAACTTCTTCAACTTCTTCTTAATATGATCCAATTTCGTCTTACATGTCGCTGCATCTAGAGTTGTGAAGCAATACTCTAGAAATCCAATCTTCAACCTCGGATCAAGCACAGCAGCAGTACTCAACAAAAGAGTACGACAGGTTATGCTCAATCAAGGCTATTGCAATCATCTCACGAAACACAAGCTGATCTATCTTCCTACCAGATCCAGGTGTACCAGGGACAGGATTCAAAGTACATACTTTCATATGACGCAAAAGACTAGATGTTCCACTCCTACGCAGGTTTAAGTAGTAGTTGTGTTTGCAGAATTTGCACACTACGTCACTCGAACCATCTGGATACTTCTCTCCTACTATACTAAAATGCTTCCAGCATCTAGAGGTTCTGCGTTTACCTCTTTTGGCACGGGTTTCAGCTGTGCTCATGAGAGTATCCTCCACTGCTACTGCTTCATCTCCATCTGAGTTTTCATCCATCAGCTCATCCCCACTCATGTAGTCTTCTGCGTCATTTAGATTCATTGTATCCTCGTTGTTCATCCTGAAAAAAAAGAGATAACATGATAAAGGAGATGACCACTATTATGTAATATAATTGTTGGAGATTAAGCGTGACAGATAAAGCATTAATTAAGGGAGAGCAAAAAGGCAAGAAAAGAGATAACATGATAAAGGAGATGACCACTTTACAGAACATAAAAGACTTTACAAAACAGAATGTGATGATAACTCGTTTTTTAAATATGTGCTATAGTGAGAAGCACATCTGATCATAGTTTAAATCATATAAAAGTAGCAAGCAAACTCATAAAACACATCAAACTCATCGATGACCTCTACATATCTCATAACAAATCATCAGCTGATCATATCCCATAACAAATCAATAAAACACACATTCAGTTTTGCAAGAGACAAGTTACCTTGTGTGTCACTACAGAAACGCTCTCTCACTTCAGCTACTCTTGTCTGTCAAGTGTCAAGGACTCGAACCTCCAACGTCCTGTTACAAAAGAACAAAACCATTAAGTTACATATCTCAAACGCAATACAAACGGATAGAACGAAACTCAAAGAATCAATCCATATCTATACAAGAACGGATACAAACAAACTGAATGCGTACAGATCAGTAAACTTGAACCTATCTCAAATCTCATAAAACCCAATCTCAGATTCATCAATATGAACAAACCCAACTCAGATCACAAACAAAAATCCATCTCAGATAAAAAAAAACCCAACTCAGATCTCAAACAAATCATCAATATGAACAAACCCAAAGGATGGAAACTGACCGGAGGAGAAGATGAGAACAGACGGAGTCACGGAGAAGAAGTTGAGAACAGAAGGAGGAAGAGAGGAGAAGTGGAGAACGGTCGGAGGATAGGGGGAGAAGTGGAAAACATACGGAGGACAAGAGGAGAAGTGGAAAACAGACGGAGGACAGGAGGAGAACGGAGAGCTTCGTCGTCGTCGCAATAGCCAAAAGAGATGCCGACTCGCGAGTTTCGTGAAAAGAGAAAAATGAATTTTTTTTAATTTTTCCTCAAAATTGAAAACCCTAGAAATTTTTTTTATTGGGCCACCTAAGTCCACATTGCCCAATTCCATAAAAATCCATAGATAAATTGGTTTCCAAATTCTGACCACTTAAAACCCACATGGAAATATGGATAAAATTAGTGGAAGCCCAAATGTAGACATGGACGCCCATCCGACAGTCCAGTTTACAGTTCTACTCATCACGAAGACCTTTTTAAGTTGGACTCTCTCTCTCTCTTTCTTTCATATGTTGTTGTTCTCTGAGAGAAACAAGAAACAGAGTAAAACATTTTTAAAAAGCAGAGCTTAGAAACTCAATCGCAGAGACGGAGAGATCAGAGATGGGAGATGTAATATTATTCATCGAAGATATTAGCGATTTAATATCAAATTTCTCACGCTGCAGAATCTGTCACGAAGAAGAAGCCGAGAGCTACTTTGAAGCAGGGCCGGGCTTGTACGCAATCTCGCGAAACATCCGTATGGGGCCCCCACCTCATGGGGCCCCCACTTCCAATTTTTTCCTTTGTATGTAATGTTAATATATGAATCTTAGGTGCAAAGTCAAATTAAAAAGTAAAATTTTGGTTTCTAGTGACAGAATAAAATACATGTCACGAACATTATTAGCACGTAAGTCTGAAGATATCTCTATTTTTTTTATTTAAAGAATTGTAAATATTATAATAAATTTAAATAAGTAAAAAGCATCATATTTTAACTCAGCAAAGGAAACTTACGAGCTACGAGACAGTCTTTTCAGCTTCTTCCCTTCTCTGTAAAAGCAAGTTCATAAGAAAACCAGAGATTTTGTCTTTTGATTCTTAGGTAAAATCAAATTTTATTTTCGTTTAACAAATCTTATATTGTTTATTCATCTCTAATTCAATTGATTTACTCGTTTTGGTTTGAAGGTTTTTAATAGTCAAATTTTATAATGTCAAAACTGAATTACAATCTTTAAATTTTATATCTTCATCCTGCAGAAAAAAATGAGTGCATCAAGAATATACCTTTCTGGAGCTAAAAAAAGAGCAAAGAAAAGAAGAGTAGAAGAACTAGTGAAGTCTCAGTCAGGTTCTCTGTTAAAGTATTTTAAGAAATCAGCATTGCTTGGAACTGATGAGGACCATGAGGTTGATGGAACTAGTGAGGATAGTAGTGAAACTGGTGAGGTTGATGGATCTGAACCAGATGATGAGGTTGATGGGGTTAGAACTGGATATGGAAACCATGATCAAGAAGAGAATAGGGATAGAGCTGAGATAGATGATGAAGATGTCAACTCAAATGCAGCGGACGAGCATTTTAAAGAAGATGATTCAGCCTTTGATCTTATGGATCCTGGAAATTGGAGAAAAATTGACCAGAAGTTAAGAGATTATTTGGTTGAGAAAGGTCCTCTCCCACTACCATCTGAAGATTATATTTTCCCCAAAAATGAAAGTGGTAGACACTTTTCACATAGAAATTACAAAAGGATCATGAAGAATGGAGATATGCAGCACCGGCGTTGGTTAGTTTATTCAACAATATTCGACAAGATCTATTGTTTTTGTTGCAAGTTGTTCACCCGTTACAAGGAAACTACTCAACTAGCAGGCATTGGATTTCTGGATTGGAATAATACTGGAATAAGGCTGAGCCAACATGAAACCAGTCATGATCACATTATGTGTATGAGCCAGTGGATGGAACTAGAGATGAGGCTGCAAAAGAATCAGACAATTGATAAGTGTGTCCAAGAGGAAATCGAAAAAGAGAAGAATCATTGGAGGGAGCTTTTACTGAGATTATTTTCAGTGGTGGAGTATTTGGCTAAGAGTAATATAGCATTTCGGGGATCTAATGACAAAATTGGCCAAGAGAACAATGGAAATTTTCTGGAGAATATTGAGATGATTGGTAAATTTGATCCTGTAATGAGGGAGCACATCAGGCGAATCACCAAAGGAGAAACCCGATACCATTATCTCAGCTACAAAATTCAGAATGAGTTGATTGGAATGTTGAGTTCTGAAATCAAGTTAATAATCATTAAGAAGATTAAAGAGGCAAAATTCTTCTCGGTTATTCTTGATTGTACTCCAGATATCAGCCACAAAGAGCAAATGTCTCTCATTATTCGATGTGTGGATATATCAGTGAGTCCAGTTCAGATTGAAGAATTTTTTCTTACCTTTCTCGAAGTTGAAGATAAATCAGGAAAAGGGCTTTTTGAGCTATTATGTGATACACTGGTTGGTTTGAAGCTGGATATTAATGATGTCAGGGGACAAGGTTATGACAATGGATCCAACATGAAAGGAAAAAACAAAGGAGTGCAGAAGAGATTGTTGGATATCATTCCGAGAGCATTTTATACACCATGTGGTTGTCATAATCTGAACTTGGCTATTTGTGATATTGCTAAATCTTCTGATAAAGCGATGTCTTTCTTTGGGATTATCCAGCGTTTATATAATTTTTTCCACCCTTCTACGACTAGGTGGGAGATGTACAGAAAAATGGTGGCAGGTTTCACGCTTAAACCGCTATCAGATACGCGATGGGAAAGTCACCTCGAAAGCGTTAAGGCTATACGTTTTAAAGCTCCAGAAATCAGAGATGTCTTACTTTACTTTGCAGAAAACAGTGAGGATCCAGGAGCACGGAGTGATGCTGAATGTCTTGCTATAAGTGAAACACATGGAATTGGAGGGTTTGAGTTCTTGTTTGGTCTGGTTATATGGTATGATGTTCTGTTTGCTGTTAATACTGTGAGCAAGACGCTACAGTCTGAAGATATTGATATCGATGATGCCATTGCTCAGCTAAAGGGGTTAGTTTCTTTTTTCCAAAAGTATAGAGAAATGGGATTTCAAGAAGCAAAAGCTGAAGCTTCAAAAATTGCCATTGCTATGGATATTGAACCCATGTTTAACAAGAGGAACAAGCGCCTTATTAAAAGGAAAACTCATTTTGATGAAGAGCGAGACAAAGGTGATGATGTTTGTCAGGTTCTAAGTGTGGAGGATGATTTCAGAATCAATTATTTTTTCAAAATGATGGACCAAGCTATTGTTTCTTTCCAAACAAGGTTAGAACAATTTAAAGAGTATGAAAATATTTTTGGGTTTTTGTTCAGTCTACGAAAGCTCAACTCAACAAGCGATGATATTTTGAAGAATAAATGTTCTAACCTTGAAGCTTTTCTTAAGCATGGAGCAGATTCTGATATTGATGGGAATGATTTGTTCATGGAAATCAAAATTTTCAGAGAAGTTTTGCCAAAGACTTTCAAGAAGAATGTAGAAGTGCTGGATTATTTGAAGAGAATGAAGGATAGCTATCCGAGTATATGGATTGCTTACAGGATAATGCTCACCATTCCTGTTTCAGTTGCTTCAGCTGAAAGAAGTTTTTCTAAGTTGAAGTTGATAAAGTCTTATCTACGATCTACTATGTCACAGGAAAGGTTAAACGGATTGGCTATGTTATCGATTGAGAAAGCTTTAATTCAAAATCTCAATTATGAAAGTTTGATGAATGATTTTGCTGAAAAAACTGCAAGAAGAGTTATTTTTCAAAATCGGTAGAACCGTTGTTGTGTGTTTTTAGAACTATTGTACTGTATTTTGAAGATTAATTATGTTTAGACTGTTCTTTTTTTCTTATTGTTCTATAATTTTTTCGATGCTGTTTTTTATTATCAAAACTACGATAAGTTCATCTATATTTTGAATAGGGCCCCGAAAAACTCAGGTCCGGCTCTGCTTTGAAGCTCCTTGTTCTTGCTCAGGCACCCTCAAGGTATCGAAATATCAACATCTCAATTTTGAAATAAGCTTATCTTTATTGTAAAACTATTTTGTCAGTATGAAAAGATGATTTGTTTCGTTTGATCAGTTTGCGCACAGAGATTGCATACAAAGATGGTGCGATGAGAAAGGAAACACCATTTATGAAATATGTCTCCAGGTTTGACCAATTCTCATCCAAATTTTCAAAAAAAAAAAAAGAAAAATCAATAAGTTCGAATATTACTATTTCGGGAACGATTTGATTCTTTTGATGTTTTTAAATAATTTGTTTTCATCTTGTCTTTAAAAAAGAAAAATTGATCGTTATCTCCTTGTTTGTTTTTTCTAAGACAATTACATGTTTCAAAGATATACTCCTTCGTGTCGTGTCCCGTGATCTTTTTTTGCATTATCAGGGAAGAAAAATATTCGAGTCTCTTTAAAATATCGTAATCAATGAGCCAATGCCATCCTGTTAATCATATCTTATTCGAGTTATTTATTTATTTAATCTAGATATTCAATGAATTTGGAACAAATATGGTAACTGGATCCATCGTTTTATGGGACCCATTACACTTTGGTGCACGTATTTATTTTCTAATTATGGCTGGAGAACTAGGAATTTCTTGAAAAAAGATTTCAAAGTAAAAAAAAATGGGAAAATTGTTTTTTAGAGCAAAAAAATGATTACTATGTCTTTTTAGACTAATCTCGTATACTTTATGTCTAATTAGGCTAATTATTTTCAAAATGATAATAATGCCTTTAAAATTATAACTTTTAAATATAATAAATAATGAGTTCGATCAAGCGGGATCGATCAATCCAAAATTACAAGGTCGAACGGATCGATCGATCCTGATCATTATGCAGAATAAAAAAACGCGGAGCATATACTAATCGACCTGGTCCATTTCACTTGATCAGCAAAGATCGATTTCATACAGATCGACCGATCTCGAATTATTGACCGATCGATCCGTGGAAGCATAGATATGAATCATGGTAGAAATAATGTAAAAATTTTGTGAACAATCAATGGAATATAGAAGACGGTGTGAGAAGAAGGTTACCACTTTTTTCGCTTTTTTTGTTTTTTTTTTAAATCGATTTTTTCAAAATATGAAAGTGAATATTTCCAAATGTTTTGTTTCCATATTTTTAAGAACTGATTTTTTATTCGTAGAATACAACTAATATGTAGAAATCGGCTTATACAGGTTTTTAGAATTATAGTAATGTGTAGATTTTGAATTCTACATGTTTTAGATTTACAGTAAATCTGTAGAAGTCAGTTTATACGTGTTTTAGATTTATATTAATGTGTAGATTTTGATTTCTAAAGATTTTAAATCGGTAGGTTAAGCGTGGAATGTGTATTCTAAATATTTTTAGAATACTCTTATTTACGTAGATTACGTATTCTAAACATTGTAGATTCAATGAAAAAAGTGTATTTCGTTTTCTACTTCGTAGAATGTCATTTCGACTTTATTTAGAACAGAATCTGAAAATTATGATTTAAATATTTTAGAACTGAAAAAAATACTACTAAGTTCATATAGGTATTTTATCAATAGTTACTATTTTTTCAATTTTTTTGTTTGTAAAACTATTTTTTAAATTTATTTTCAAAAATATTAAAAGGTGCTATAGGCAAAAATGACACAAAATAGATATTAGTTCCAGTTTATTTAAATCACTCACGCGCAGAGTGATAGATTAAACTTTCATTATTCCTATGATTCAAAGCGAATAAACTTTTCATTTGTTTAATTTATGAGAAGTGGGAATTTACGTAGAGCGAGGAGAGAACTCCTTTCCTGGTGCAGATATTCATCACAAGCAGCTCCTTCAACACTCAGGAAGCTGCTCTGTCACGGGACCATTTATCACATTTGGAGACATCGTAACAACGTCCTTCATAACAGTGTGCATCTCTGTTGGGGTAGAAAACGGTTACGACGAAGTTAACGTCCAAAATCTCCGAAGAAGAAAAACGTAGGAAACTTCTCCGACAAATACTTTTTCGAAATAGATTCTCCTTTACGAAAAACCATTGCGGAAGAAACGCGAATCATCGGACAAGAGCTCGAGAAGGATCGTTACGCAGTGACCAAACGCGTGCTCCGCTCGGTCGCTACGTAGCAACCGAGTTCGAGCCAAAGCTCAGTCGCTACATAGCGACCAAACGCCCATTCCGCTCGGTCGCTACGTAGCGACTGAGCTCGAGCCGGAGCTCGGTCGCTACATAGCGACCGAGCTCGAACCAAAATTCGGTCGCTACGTAGCGATCGAGCTCTTCCGAAACGTCGATACGACATCAGTCCATGCATTCTCGTCTACCCTTCGATGCTATCTCCCGAATACCGTAGCGAACCCATCTCACGTTCCCCGCCATTTCTAAGTTATCAGTCAAACTTTACCGTAAAAATCGCGGAAAGTTCATTCTTTATCGAAAGAAGCCGTAATAAACGCTTCGAGTCAAGAGACGGCCCAAAAGGACCTAAGATACGACTCGAGGCCCAACTTACGATTTGTTAACCAACAGCCCGTAAACCGCATGTCGGTTTACGCTTGGTCCGCAAGGGAAGATAAATGTCAAGTTTCCGCGGATAAATACGAAATTTTGAAGATAATTACGAAGATCGGAAAAAATGGAATATCTCCATTTTTATGCTATGGCGGCTTAAGGGCAGAAGAGGAAATGCGTAAACCGACCTTGGAGTCAGTATATAAGGGGTCCTAGGCGAGAGGCATGGGGGAGGACTTTTTCAGAGCAAACTTAGCACTTAGAGCAATTAGGCAATTTTCCGTTTTTGTTATTCGAGCTGCGACTCAACTAGGTTATTGCCGTCTTAGGGTTTTAGAACTAGGAATCTCACCGACAGCTCTCGTAGCCCAGGCTCTTACCTTGTTGTAATGCTCAAACGTGAATTCAGAATAAGATCTACTTTGCTCTCTTTTCGATTTCTTATACTTTATCGTTGTCATTATTGTGTTCTGATTGCTTGGCGTGTGGTATTAGCAGATATCCGGGACCTCTAGGAAATTAGGTTTTTCCTAGTTTCCTTATTTAAACGGAAATCGACAGTGCAAATTTCGGTTCCCACAGTTTGGCGCTAGAAGGAGGGGGGGGGGTACGGATCAATCTAACCCGCAAAAACCACTCAATGATCAGGGACGATATGCAAGACTCAACATGCGCGAACGTCATCTCGTTCAAGGGGGGAGCAACGGTCGATCGAGCCAAACCTCGAAACGATCTCCTTGTTATCGAACTGACGATCCGAGATATCGACGTCGCAAGGGTTCTAATCGACACCGGAAGTTTGGCCGATATATCTTCAAAGATACTCTCGAGAAAATGGGCATCGATCAATTTGAAATCGTGAAATACCCTAGCCCACTACTGGGACTTTCGGGAGAAACGACCATGGCCTACGGATCGATTAATCTCGCAGTCAAAGCCAGAACCGTGACAAGAGTCACAGAGTTTCTAGTTGTTGACCGTCCTGCATCTTACAACGTTACCATGGGAACGCAATGGTTGAACGCTATGCGTGCCATCCCATCCACGTATCATCTTTGCCTCAAGTTTCCAACCCCTAACGGAATCGAGGTAATATGGGGAAACCGAAGAGTATCACAGGTGTGTTACGCCGCAGAACAAAAACGAAAAAGACCAGACCTCGAGACCGTTCCTAGAAAAACGGAGAAAAAGGTCTCCGACCAAGGTTCGCGAAGCCAAGATTCGGCTGAACTCTACTGGCAGTCTCGTAACATCGCGGCCCCAGAGGAAAAACGCGAACCAACTTGCGAGCCTGTGGTCACGGTCTGTCTCGACGAAGCATCTCCGGAACGATGCGTTGAAATCGGAGCCAATCTCCGCGAGCCTTTGAGGACAGGGCTTGTAACCTGTCTAAAAAAGAACCTCAATACTTTCGCATGGGCCGCAGAAGATATGCCGGGGATTGACATTGACATAACGTGTCACGAATTAAATATCGATCCGACTTTCAAGCCTGTCAAACAAAAAAGGCGGAAGCTAGGACCTAAACGAGCTTCCGCGGTCAACGACGAGGTCGAAAAATTGCTTAAAGTCGGGTCAATAACAGAAGTGAAGTATCCAGACTGGCTCGCCAACCCCGTAGTAGTCAAAAAGAAAAACGGAAAATGGCGAGTTTGCGTGGATTTTACCGACCTAAACAAGGCCTGTCCAAAAGATAGTATCCCCCTGCCACACATCGATCGATTGGTAGAAGCAACGGCAGGAAACGAACTTCTGTCTTTCATGGACGCCTTCTCAGGTTACAACCAAATTATGATGAACCCAGACGATCGCGAAAAAACTGCATTCATTACCGATCGCGGAACCTATTGCTACAGGGTAATGCCCTTCGGTCTCAAAAACGCTGGCGCAACTTACTAACGACTCGTGAACCGTATGTTCTCTCAACAACTCGGTAAAACGATGGAAGTTTATATCGACGACATGCTCGTCAAATCCCTCCAAGCAAAGGATCACGTATCACATCTCGAGGAATGTTTCGCCTAGTTAAATTCGCATAACATGAAGCTCAACCCGACAAAATGCAGATTCGCCGTGGCATCAGGGGAATTCATCGGCTACCTAGTCACATTCTATGGCATCGAGGCTAATCCAAAACAAATCAACGCACTGATCGAGATGGCTTCGCCGAAGAATAAACGGGAAGTCCAAAGGTTGACCGGTAGAGTCGCGACACTTAACCGCTTTATTTCGCGATCTACAGACAAGTGCCTGCCTTTCTACGATGTCTTACAGGGACATAAAAAATTCGAATGGTCGGAAGAATGCGAAAACGCTTTCCAACAGCTGAAGCGGTATTTGGCTTCCCCCCAGTCCTCGCAAAACCAGTGGAGGGGGAGCCTTTGTTCTTGTACATCGCTGTATCAGCAACAGCTGTGAGCGGCGTGCTAATCAGGGAAGAACGCAGCGAACAGAAACCTATTTTCTATGTCAGCAAAACCTTGCTGGATGCCGAGTCTAGATACCCGCTGATGGAAAAATTAGCATGCGCGGTCGTAACATCGGTCCGAAAACTAAGACCATATTTCTAATCCCACACGATCGTCGTCCTCACGACTTTTCCCCTACGAACGATCCTGCATAGCCCGAGTCAATCGGGCCGATTAGCCAAATGGGCGGTAGAACTTAGCGAATACGATATCGAGTACCGACCAAGAACAAGCGCGAAGTCAAAAGTGCTTGCGGACTTTTTGGTCGAATTACCGACAGAGACCATAACCAACGAGGAACCGAATTCCACTTGGCTCCTTCACGTCGACAGATCCTCGTCCAAGCAGGGATCAGGCATCGGAATTCGCCTCACATCTCCGACGAACGAGATCTTAGAGCAATCATTTAGGCTGGAGTTCCACGCCTCAAACAACGAAGCCGAATACGAAGCACTCGTCGCAGGACTGCGTTTGGCTCACGGCTTGACGATACGAAACATCCACGCTTACTGCGATTCCCAGTTTGTGGCAAGTCAATACAACGGAGAGTATGAAGCCAGGGACGAACGGATGGATGCGTACCTTAAACTGGTCCGAAAACTAGCTCAAAAGTTTAACTGTTTTGCCCTCACGCGAATACCCCGTTCCGAAAACGTCCAGGCAGATGCTCTCGCGGCCTTAGCATCAAGTTCTGATCCAGGGCTCAAAAGGGTAATTCCGGTCGAGTTCATCGAACACCCGAGCATCGGACCGCCAATCGCCGTCAACCTCATAGAAGGTCAAGACGACGAAGAAGAAGAAGTTGCAATACAGCCGCAATCAGAGCAATCTGATTACGGCTGCGATACCCCGTGGCTGCAGAAGATTCAAGACTACATTATCGACGGATGCCTGCCCACCGAGAAATGGGCAGTCCGCAAAGTCCGAACACAGACCGCGCGATACGTAACAGTAGACGGCAAAATTTACAAATGGAGATTCTCCGGACCACTCATGACGTGCCTGGAAGGGGAAGAAGCGAAAAAAGTGATGGAAGAAGTACATTTGGGGTCCTGTGGCAATCATTCCGGCGGAAGATCACTGGCAGTGAAAATCAAACGCCATGGATACTACTGGCCAACGATGATCGGAGATTGCGAGAAGTTCGCATGAAAGTGCGAAAAATGCCAGAGGCATGCTCCAACCATCAGACAACGAGCCGAAGTCCTCTCCTCCATCCCATCGCCCTATCCTTTTATACGCTGGGCCATGGACATCGTCGGTCCCCTTCATAATTCAAAGCAAAAGCGTTTCCTTTTAGTCCTCACTGATTTCTTTTCAAAATGGATAGAGGCAGATTCGTACGCAAGTATAAAAGATGTCCAAGTCGAAAGTTTCGTATGGAAAAACATCATCTGCAGGCATGAAGTTCCTTACGAAATCGTAACCGATAATGGATCTCAGTTTATCTCCACCCGGTTCGAGGCGTTCTGCGAAAAATGGAAGATACGGCTTAACAAATCAACGCCCAGATATCCGCAGTGTAACAGACAAGCTGAAACGATTAATAAAACCATTCTCGACGGACAGAAGAAACGCTTAGAGGCAAAAAAAGGCAGGTGGGCCGACGAACTTGAGGGAGTCCTCTGGTCCCACCCCGAGGCGAGCAACAGGAGAAACCCCTTTCGCTCTGGTGTACGGAACGGAATGCATGATTCCCGCAGAAGTAGAATTCCCCGGTGTTCGAAGAAGATTACTTTCCGAACGAGAGGAGCTCAACAATGCAATGCTCCTCGACGACCTCGATCTCATTAACGAGCGCCGAGATCGAGCGCTCATCCGAATCCAAAATTACCAACACGCAGCCGCGAAGTACTACAATTCCAACATGCGGAATCGCAGATTTAATCGAGGAGATCTAGTACTTCGCAAAGTCTTCCAAAACACCGCTGAACGAAACGCGGGAAAACTCGGAGCAAACTGGGAAGGACCCTATAAAATCGAAAAAATCGTCCGACCCGGCTCCTACGAAATAGCCAACATGCAAGGCATAAAAATTCCGAGGACCTGGAACGCGATGCATCTCAAAAAATACTATCACTGACCAACTCGCAATCACCGAACTACGAGACGGCTTGATCTCCATAAGGAGTACGTAGGCAGTTTGTCATAAGGCAAATTCAGCTGTCCCCCCCTCATCAAAAAGGGGGAGGGGAGTGGATACGTATACTCGTATACTCTCAAACTCGTAAACATCCGACCACGCCTTCGATGTTTCCGACACATCTCAACCAAGAAAATTATCTTTTATCCGCGAAAACATTTTCGAATTTCGAAAATAAATCAGTCGTTAGGAAGAAGCAGCCATTGGCATCGCGAGACGTCGCGAGAGATGCTTCAAGGATTACTTCTTCCGAACGACGAAAACGGACACTCCGTCAAAAAATGATGAACATCTTAACACATATCTTGCGTAAAAACTCTAAACAACGGCATTTGCTGCCAAGTTCGGTGCTGATCACATCGAACTCTTGAACGTCCTAAACAGACATAGCCATCTTACGAAGATGACTCTCGTACATCCGACACAAGGATAATAGCGCTATAAAAAAAAACCCGAAAATTTGGTCCATCACTTCCGGTTGGCTTAAAAATTGTCTCCGGAGAGATGCTCGATTCGTATCTAACAAGTCATATAAGCCGAGAACCTATCGCGGACTTTAAATCGGTACGAATCAGGTTAAAATCGCGACAGATAAATCGATAGCCGGCTAGTCACCGCACAAAATCTTAAACCGAAAGTAAACCTAGGTCTTGCCCTAAACCCAGCGCACTGGTCTCTAACATCTCAAGGCATGATATCCAAAAGATACGAGATCCCAAAACCATGCCTCTATGTTTATGTTCGACATCTTCAGATATCCCGAGAAGTCGATACCTCGCGGAAAAACTCTCGAAACAGATCTCGAACAAAACATTTCACATCGAAAAAGGATATGAGACGACAACTCATCATCCGACCCTCACTTTGGAACGACTGAACCATGGCCATCCCGCCCTCGATCGTCGCCAAGGCTAAATCCATGTTCCGAATGCACTCGAGAGAGCCCAGAAAGGCGGAGATCTTCGCCAAGCAAGCTTGGAACTCAGAACTAAGAGCGTCCTTGGCCTCTCGAATCCCGCGGCTCAATAATCCTGCATCGTTCTCAATCTGACGCTGAAGACGACGAACCTCCGAAGATTTGGCTTTCCTGGCTTTCTTCTCCTTGAGCAATGAACTCGCCGTCTTCCCGAGGTCCCTCTCGAGCCCCCCTATCGCGATCTCAAGTTTTGACACTTTCACGGAGTGAGAACCCTTGACAGCCGTCAGCATGGCCTCGGTTTCAGACCATCTACCCTGAAGTTCCAACAACTCCCCGGCAAGACGACTGGTCTCAGAACCGCACTCGCTGATCATCCCGTCGATCAACGACACGAACTGCGAAACAAGAAGAAAGTTAGAGATTCTTTGTCTTTTAGAAAAATATACAACGATCAAAGAAAGTGAGTGAGCGACAAACCTTTCCGCGAAGCCCCGACGCTATGCTCGAGCCTCCTTGCTGGGAAGATTCCCCGTCACCGCCCTTGGTAAACTTCCTCTTCCGGCCCTTAGGCTGCGTAACCGGAACAACACTAGGAGCGTGCAGCGCTAGAACGATCTCCTTCCTGGCCGGAGGAGGCGGCATAGAGTCAGCGGCCCTCTCCTTATCTTCGACGAGAATCGGAGTCGTGGACGATCGAGCAGGTAAAGCCGAAGCATCCGGAACAACCGAGCCTGCGAGAGTTCCCGTATCTCGCGGAGTTACGCCCTCGGTCCCATGACCCGGAGCAATGGACAGTGCAGAAGAGGACGGTAACTCGGCGCCGGCTCGAACCTTTTCTTTCTCGGCTTGGCGACGAACTAATTTCTCTCGAAAGGAGAGATGATCGGCAACGCAAGCCGGCGCTTCAACGGGAGAAGTCGGAATCGGCGCCGGAGATGTAGCCTCGCCCATTTCCACATCGGAACTTCGCTTGTCACCGTGGGAAGAAGACATGTTAAAAAAAAAGAGAGATTTGGAGCTAGAGAGTTTTTGAAGGTTTGAAGAAGGAAAGGTGTGAAGCAAATGAATGACAAGAGCTCACTACTTATAGAAATGGGGACTCAGAATTTTATATTTTTTAAATAAAAGTTTCTCGAGAATTCTCTTCCGCGGAATTTGAAGTAAACTTCGTTCAAAACGCCTAACTTCGCCAAAATCGTTAAACCGCCCGCAAGAGTCTCGACTCTAACGAGCTGGGGGCTAAATGTTGGGGTCGAAAACGGTTACGACGAAGTTAACGTCCAAAATCACCGAAGAAGAAAAACGTTGGAAACTTCTCCGACAAATACTTTTTCGAAATATATTCTTCTTTACGAAAAACCTTTGCGGAAGAAACGCGAATCATCGGACAAGAGCTCGAGAAGGATCGTTACACAGTGACCAAACGCGTGCTCCGCTCGGTCGCTACGTAGCAACCGAGTTCGAGCCAAAGCTCAGTCGCTACATAGCGACCAAACGCCCATTCCGCTCGGTCGCTACGTAGCGACCGAGCTCGAGCCGGATCTCGGTCGCTACGTAGCGACCGAGCTCGAACCAAAGTTCGGTCGCTACGTAGCGACCAAACTTGAACCAAAGTTCGGTCGCTACGAGCTCTTCCGAAACGTCGATACGACATCAGTCCATGCATTCTCGTCTACCCTTCGATGCTATCTCCCGAATACCGTAGCGAACCCATCTCATGTTCTCCACCATTTCTAAGTTATCAATCAAACTTTACCGTAAAAACCGCGGAAAGTTCATTCTTTATCGAAAGAAGCCATAATAAACGCTTCGAGTCGAGAGACGGCCCAAAGGGACCTAAGACACGACTCGAGGCCCAACTTACGATTTCTTACCCAACAGCCCGTAAACCGCATGTCGGTTTAAGCTTGGTCCGCAAGGGAAGATAAATGTCAAGTTTCCGCTGATAAATACGAAATTTTGAAGATAATTACGAAGATCGGAAAAAATGGAATATCTCCATTTTTATGCTATGACGGCTTAAGGGCAGAAGAGGAAAGGCATAAACCGACCTTGGAGTCAGTATATAAGGGGTCCTAGGCGAGAGGCATGAGGGAGGACTTTTTCAGAGCGAACTTAGCACTTAGAGCAATTAGACATTTTTTTCCGTTTTTGTTATTCGAGCTGCGACTCAACTAGGTTATTGCCGTCTTAGGGTTTTAGAACTAGGAATCTCGCCGACAGCTCTCGTAGCCCAGGCTCTTACCTTGTTGTAACGCTCAAACGCGAATTCGGAATAAGATCTACTTTGCTCTCTTTTCGATTTCTTATACTTTATCGTTGTCATTATTGTGTTCTGATTGCTTGGCGTGTGGTATTAACAGATATCCGGGACCTCTGGGAAATTAGGTTTTTCCCAGTTTCCTTATTTAAACAGAAATCGACAGTGCGAATTTCGGTTCCCACAATCTCTCCCCGCAGCAGGTGTTCAAGTTCATAGACCGAGATATCAAGAATGCCATCACTGCGAGACAGCAAAAGAGGAATTTCTTAGGACTAATGACCCATTGGATTAGATGACCACCATCTCTAGTTCAAAATCTACTTACTTTCTTGTTTTTTATCTAATTTTTGCCAAGAAATAAGTTTTTAAAAGTCTTAAGACAAAATGGAGGAAGAAGAAATAGAAGATTAGTGGATAGAACTGAATCAGATTTTCAAGAATGCAACTCTGATGCTGGCAGAGGCGCTTCTTGTTGTCGATACTCGGCTCTCCTTGTAAGTACTAATTACATTTCACGTAATATGATGAGTTCAGTACTAATTAGATATAGAGTTGTAGACTTTAAAAATGATTAGTTAAACTACATTATGAGATTATAAGAAATACCTCTGGTTTTGTGAGGTCTAAATCAGAGAGGTGGACCACTACTATTGACTAAACATGACGTTTAAGATTTGCATGATTGTTAACCACACACACAAAAAGACATCCACTCGGTTATCATTTTCTATACGCAACTCTAAACAAAAGCTGGTGTAACGACTGTCTGATAAATGATAACAAACGGGGTACTAGAATATTCAAAGAAAAATAAAATATATTGTTTTGAAAATATGGAAAGTGAATCTATATCACTTGCTTTTACCAAAATAAGTTTTATTTTACCGTTTGTCACCATCGATTGTCTTTTTGAAACAACTTTTTTTTTGAAACAAACAACTTAAATAAGCTTTAACCACGGTGCATGCGTGCAGCTTCTGATCGACGACGTTCGGTAAAAAAAGAGATATATATGGTCAGGCTTCGTGGCAAAAGATAGACACTATATAAGGTTTGGTGAGTTTTTTTTTTTGGTCGACCAAGAACCTTACGTATAAACCTTTAATAAGAAAACCCTTTGGTCTCACCTAACCAAAAGAAAAACTTTTATTCATTTGGAACCCACAGAATGTCTGTTATGGTTCACAGTTGTTAGTGGTCATACTGCCCATGATGTTGTGTCGTTTCATATAAGCTTTAACGCGTTTGTTAAAGCTATGCATGTCCGAATTGAACCGAACCAAGTTTATTTTGACGAAATATCCTATCATAACATATCTATATTCAGCAAAAAACGTTGTGATTTCACTTTGCTCCCCACCGGAAATCGCCCTCTTTCCTTTTCTGTCTCTCCTTGTCGAGTAGACCTTCTTTACCGGCTTCTATAGCTACGGTATATCAAAGGAAAGTTACTCCTTTCCAAATTGGTGCTTATTTTCTCTAATATCCTTAATTCCCTTTTCTCTCCCGTATTACTCTCCTACTTCCTTTCTTGGTCCCTACTCTTTCTTCTTCTCACCCCATTTCCCTCCTCACTTTGATTTCTTTCCATTTTCTAAACAATAATTGATGCTTTCCTTCAAAATCATATCCGAATATTGTACTCATAATAGCACAACTTCCTTTTTCTTAGCTGACCTACTACCAAAAAGCTCTCCGCAGCTCCTCCGTGATTTTCATCTCTGGTGGAATATGGCAGACAAACTCCACAAAGCAATTCGATCCATGTCTTTGGAAGATGATGAACCGATGGTTCTCCCAGACGACCCGAAGTACCATGTCTTTGATGAAAACGCGCTCAGTATCCTTGGACGTCTGTTGAACCCCGAGGCTCAGAACATGGCTAGGATGATCGACTACATGCCCCAAGCCTGGCGCCTGTACGATAGAGTGCGAGGGATCGCTCTGATTCGAGATCGCTTCCAGTTTGTCTGTCAACGAGAGGAGGATCTAGTAACTGTGCAGAATGATCGACCATGGTCCTACAATCACTGGACACTGGTCATGGAACGATGGACCCCATCCCCTCCCAGAGACTTCCTCTCCACGTTTGAGGTCTGGATCCGCATAAGAAACATCCCCATTAACCACTACACCATTGGTACGATGCACTTACTAGCATCTAAAGTTGGTTTCGTGAAGGAGATAGCATATGACTCTAAAAGCTCTCAGAAAACAGAGTACATCCGTGCGAAGGTCTTATTCACGGCAACGAACCCAGCCTTTGAGGCAAAGAATTTAACTCTGCCGTCTGAGGAAATTGTGGTCATTGAGTATGAATATGAGAAGATTCATAAAAGGTGCTTTAGCTGTCATAGATTGACTCATGAAAAGTCAGCATGCCCCTATATTAAGTCGCGCACTCAGAAGTCTAACCAGAAAACAGAGGATAAAATCCCCAGGGCAGTGGTATCACCTACAAATGAAGCTCCTCGCCTAGAAGGCCCGCCTGGCTTTCTCCCGTTGTTCCCAGAGCTACAGGGTGAAGAGAGAACAATGGCTCTTCAGTATATCTCTCATGCTGATGAAACAGAGCGCCGTGCACGCATCCTTCGAGTACAACAATCTATTGAAGAGGATAAAAATAAAACCCCGACTGTGTTGGCCAAGATCTCTCATGAGGTGAACAAGGAGAAAGGGCATGTGTTCTCCTATGATATGCCACACTCAGAGGGTTTTCCCCTGGTTGGTAAACCATCTCGCCATGCAGTGTCAGCTAGGAGTGGTGATCATACACGTGCTTCTCAAGCTGGATCTTCCTCTGGAGAAAGTAATAATTCTCACTCTGTTCTGATGGGTCCGACGGTGTTTTCGGCTGGAGCCTTAGGTTCCACCTCTACCGGGATCTTAAGGAACAAGAAGAAATCTAGACAACGTCCTCCTGCATGGGTTCGACATGTTAGACCAAACAAAAACGTGATGCACAAGGATCAAGTTGTGTCTGACAAGCTAGAGGGAGACTCTGGTCCATCAAAGAGGAAAGCAGAGGAAACAGAGCTTTCACAAGGTAACAAATCCAAAAAAACCAAAGAAGATACGGTGGCCTCCGATTTGAGGCTGCTGTCTCCCCAATGAGCATATTGAGTTGGAACTGTCGCGGGGCGGGAAACACCGAGGCAGTTCGTCGTTTAACGGAGATGCGTAAAAAGTATTTTCCGGATTTCTTGTTTCTCTCTGAAACTAAGCAAAAAGATCCTTACGTGCTTGGTTTACAGAAAACGTTAGGTTACAATAAAATGTTCACAGTTGCTCCGATTGGTTTGAGTGGTGGTTTGCCAGTCTTCTGGAAAGATTGCTATAAGGTTGAGATCTTGTCTTCAGATAAGAGGATCATTGACCTGAAAATTGAGTTTGGTTCGGTTCATTTTTTCTTGACATGTGTCTATGGTGATCCTGTACGTGAAAATAGACATCACGTCTGGGAGAGACTGGAAAATATTGGTGTTGCTAGAGATAATGCTTGGATCCTCATTGGGGATGTTAACGAGCTTCTTGATAACTCTGAGAAACTTGGTGGCCCTGCTCGTCAGGAATCAACGTTTTGGGACTTCCGAAACATGGTTGAAAACGGTAAGATAAAAGAAGTGAGGAAGATTGGAAATGTATTGTCTTGGGTAGGATGGAGAGACAATATTTGGATCCAGTGTCGACTAGACCGCAGCTTCGGTAATGATAGCTGGTTCTGTTTATTCCCACGCTCTAACTTGGAATACCTCGACATGTGGCCCTCTGATCATAGGCCTATCGTTCTTTCATTCTCGTTAGAACCAGAAGATAGAGGTCACGGTCGTTTCTACTTTGATAAGAGAATGGTTGGCAAAGCTGGTATAGAAGAGGCTATCGCCCGTGGCTGGGAAGGAGACCGCTCGCAGACAGCTTCCTCTGTTATGGATAGACTCTCCAAATGTAGAAGGGAACTTTCACATTGGAAGAAACAAGTTCATTTCAACTCCCTCTCAAAGATTCAGAAACTTCATGCGGACCTAGAGAAGGAAATTGCGAAAACCTACCCTAGTGTCAGGTCCATGAAAAGGTTAAGAATGGAGTTGGCGGAGGCTCACAAAGAGGAAGAGAGATATTGGAGACAAAGAAGTAGAGAACAATGGCTTAGGGAAGGAGATCGAAACACATCTTATTTCCACAATGTTGTTAAAGGCAAGAAGATCAGAAACAACATTCTTATGTTGAAAGATGACTTGGGTGTAGAACATTTTTCAGAGGGTGCAAAAGGACATCTAGCGGTGGAATATTTCAAGGAGCTGTTTATGAGCTCAAACCCGACAGACTTAGAAACTCTCTTTGAAGGTTTTCAGAGCCGTGTAACCCCTGCTATGAATGAAGTGCTGACAAAAGAGATCACAGATGAGGAAATCAAAGCTGCAGCTTTCTCAGTCAAGGGTAGTAGCGTACCGGGGGAGGATGGTATCACCGGGGTTTTCAACAAGAACTACTGGCACATTGTGGGTACTCAAATCATAGAGGAGGTTCGCAGTTTTTTTCTGACGTCTACCTTACCTGCCGGCTGGAACCACACACAACTTTGCCTCCTTCCTAAGATCACAAAACCTGAGTCTATGAAAGATATGCGACCAATTAGCCTCTGCTCTGTCCAATATAAGATAGTCTCTAAGCTCCTATCTACGAGATTGAAACCGATCATGGATGCTATCATATCAGATACACAAGGCGCTTTTGTTGCAGGTCGTTTGATCTCAGACAACATAGTGGTAGCACATGAGATGGTGCACTGCTTGCGAACTAAGAAATCGATCAATGAGCAATACATGGCTGTAAAAACGGACATGTCTAAGGCATATGATCGTGTAGAGTGGAATTTCTTAGAAACACTGATGGAAAGAATGGGTTTTGACCGTCGTTGGGTTTGTTGGGTGATGGCATGTGTAACTACCGTGTCTTATACAATCCTCCTGAACTGAAGAACACATGGTTTCTTTAGACCAGAATGTAGGATTAGGCAAGGGGACCCCATGTCTCCTTTCATCTTCATCATGGCAGCTGAAGCACTAGTTAGTGTCCTGAATAAAGGGGGAGAAAAGGGACGTCTTAATGACATTCAACTTGACAAACATGGACCAGCGGTTCATCATCTATTGTTTTCTGACGACAGTCTTTTGATGTGCAAAGCGGACCTGTTGGAAAGCATGGAGATTTAGCGTTGCCTGAAACTCTATGGAGACGCCTCTGGACAACAGATAAATCTTGCAAAGTCTTCAATAATCTTTGGTGATAAGGTTGAAGAAGGAATGAAAGCGGATATCAAGCAGATTCTTAAGATTGACAAAGAAGGAGGAGAAGGAACTTATCTTGGCCTTCCTGAAGTTTTTAAAGGCTCAAAGAAACTCATCCTGAACTACATCCGTGAGAAGCTCCAACATAGATTGCACGGATGGTTTGCTAGAACTCTCTCTCACGGAGGTAAAGAGATCCTCTTAAATTCCATTGGATTGGCGCTACCGATATATGCAATGTCAGTCTACAAATTGCCTAAAGATCTCTGTACAAAACTAACCTCCGCAATGAGAGAATTCTGGTGGAGCAGTGGAGTTTCTAGGAAGAAAATGCCATGGGTTGCTTGGGACACACTATGTAAAAACAAAGAAGATGGGGGCCTTGGGTTCCATGATATTGGTCGCTTCACCCAAGCTCTCCTTGGCAAACAAGCTTGGAGAGTATTATCGCAGCCTAACTCGTTAATGGCAAGGGTCTTGAAAAGTCGGTATTTTAAAAACTCCTCCTTCTTGGAAGCAAGTATTGGTACACGTCCCTCATTCATATGGCGTAGTATATTGCACGGCAGAGAGGCTCTGAAGTCAGGTCTACTCCGTGTTATTGGCGATGGTGATCAGACCAATGTCTGGACGTCTAACTGGTTACTTGAGAAAGAAGCTCGTCCTCCTATGTATAAACAGGACAGTATTGTTGATCTTACACTCAAGGTCAGAGACCTCTGGTTTCCAAACACCCAAGTGTGGAATGCACAAAAGGTTTTTGACACTTTTACTGAAGATACTGACAATCAAGCCAACTTCAAACAGACAAGATTCAGATGTGTGGGGTTTCACGAAAAACGGAATCTACACTACGCAGAGTGCGTATAAAATGCTGACTGTTCTCCATGAAACAAACTCACCAGATCACCGGCCTTTACCTCCAGTGGAAAAACAATTATGGAAGAGCATATGGAGACTCAAAACTTCTCCAAAAATTCGGCATTTCCTGTGGAGAGCACTTTCAGGAGCTTTAGCTGTAGCCGAGAGACTTCAGTCAAGAGGCCTATGCAGTGATTCAACCTGTCGGGCGTGTGGTCAAGCATCGGAAACGATATGTCATGTGCTCTTCACCTGTCCTACTGCAGTTGAAGCTTGGAGACTAGCAGGAATTCAACCTCCCCCAGCTGGTTTCTCCCAAACCTCTGTTTTTCTTAACCTTCATTTTTTGGTGGCAGCATCTAAAAAGCAACTGAGTGATCATAGCAATTTAAAAGCTTTTCCTTGGATTCTTTGGAGTCTTTGGAAAGGGAGGAACGCTCTAGTCTTTGAAAGAAGTCGCATCACAACTCATTCAACAATCGCTAAAGCTCTGGAGGAAATTGAGATATGGTACCAGCTTCTCTCCAATGACCATCCTCCACACACGACAACGGCCTCTCCCAACGCTCCCCATGATGTGTGGGAAAAACCTCCGGCTGATATTGTCAAGTGTAATGTAGGTATGGCTTGGGAGGCACCTGATCATATAAGCGGCTCTAGTTGGATAGTAAGAGATTGCCAAGGAAAATCCCTACACCACAGTCGTCAGGCTCTCCTTGGTTCTTCTTCTAAAACGGAATCTGACCTTAGATCCCTACTTTGGGCTGTTCAAGCAATGGGAGGCTTGCGCCACAAGAAGGTTTTCTTTGAAGCTTCCTCGGTAGAAGTTCGTGAATCCTTACTAAACCCCTACAGATGTCCTACTCTCTTATCTTTGATCCTGAAAATCTTGGAGCTCCTTTATTGCTTTGAGAAGTGGACTATATTTCATGTGTCGGACCCAAAGAATAAGGTGGCCAAGACGATCGCAGAAAGTGTTATATCTGGTTCTCGGGTCCAATCATACGTCGCTTCTGGAAGTCCTCGTTGGCTCCATCAAATGATCCTAGAAGACACAAGAAGTTTTTGACCTCCTCCTGCTTAAAAAGGTTACCGGCTCAGGCCATTCATAACCTAGTTTCTGATCTCTCTGATCTTTGCTTCAAAGTACCTACTGGTACTGTTTAGTTTTATGTGCTCTTTTATGTTTCTCTGTTTTTCTATGTCGTTTGTATCACTCAGGGGTTTTCCCTAACTCTCGATCCTTTTATGGGTCCTCTTATATTGAAGTATTCAGTGTTAAAAAAAAAAAACATATCTATATTCTTATGGAACCTCTTTTACGGCGTGACATTGGAATTAAAATATGAACTATTATTTTTGCAGTTCTCGGTGGTTTTGTTGATAAAGCATGCGTTTGATGTGGTTTATGGAGCCAACGAGTATCCCTTTACGATTTTCACGGTAAATTGAGTTTCATTTTATAACTTTGATTTTACAAATGAATGGCTAAAATTGATATTGTTAGTAGAATTTAATTACTACTCCCTCTGTTTTTATTTGTAAGTAGTTTTAGCTAAAAATGTCAATATTAAGAAAACTTTTACTTTTGAAAAAATAGCATTTAATACATAAATTCAACCAATAATAAAAAAGTATGAATTATTTAATTGGTCATACAACATATAATAAATGTAAAATGTATTTTGGATTATGTAAACATCTTACATTCTGAAACAAACATTTTTTGGTAAAATTACTTACATATCAAAACAGATGGAGTTTATAGTTTTGTATTAATTAAAATTATTAATTAAATGGGAAAATCAATGGCAGGTATTCGCATTGAAGGCCATTGGTATACTATTGCCAATGCTCGTTATCATTCGGACTGTCGCAGCTATCCAGAGCAGTCTCCAACACCAATTCCTCGTAAGCTCCCACAAATAATTTCCACTTCCTATAATTATCATCATCTATAATATTCTAAAGGGGAAAAACGTCATTTAAATCCCGAACTAACCAAAATAAGCTATAAAAATCCTCAACTTTTGGGTAAGCCAAAAAATTCTCAAATTTTCAAAAATTTCCTAAAATAATCCTAAACTTATGTTGACTAAGCCTTTTTAAACATCCCGAAGTCAACCGTTAATTTTGCTTAAACTTCTGTTAAATAGTGAAACGATGTGTTTTACTCTATAATTAAAAACATAAACTCGTGTCTTTTCTTCTTCTTCATCGACTCTGCAAATCCTTAATTCCCAGGAAAAAAAAATTCCTCTTCACCATGGGATCAACTCAGAAGCTCGTGGATTTCCAAGCAAGTGTGTATGTCATGAGCTTGTGAAATGTACACGTCTAGGACGCAAGAAAATCCTGGTCGAGCGTTCTTTAGGTGCGTGAGTAAGAGAGATAGGGGCAAAGTTTCTCTGACCAAAACCGATATAAATGATGATATGTTAAGAAAATTTGGTCTGAGAAGTTCTTAGATGAGAAGTTATTGTTTTAGACTTCTTTGAAACAATTTGTTGCTATAATGTTTAAGAAATTGTGTTGCTTTGATGTTTAAGAACATGTGTTGTTCATGATGATTAAGAAGATATGTTGTTATGGTGTTAAACAAAATAATAAAAGAGATAGTTGGAACCGTTTGGGTCACAAGAGAGGAGATGGCAAAGAAACGTAACAGACGTAAAAGGCGTGTAACAAGAAAGACGTGTTATCGATGATGTGCTGTTAACAAAATGAGAGGAGATGAGAGTTTTGAGTCATTACATAATAAAGGAGATTGTTTTAGTCATTACATAACACAAGAGATGGTTTCAGCCATAACATAAGAAAAGAGATGGTTTTAGTCGTAACATAACAAAAGAGATGGTCTGAACCATTACATAATAAAAAGAAGAAGAATTGATTAAGCTTGAGATTGTTCTTGTGAAAAACCTTGTGTTGATTCCCCCTACAAAAAACGCAAGTGTAAGCGACATATGCAACATGTTCTCGACTAAACAAGTGATTAACAAAAAGAAAACATACCACATCTTGAAGTCTTGGCCGACCCCTTGGCCTTTTTGGTTCTCTTTCAGCTGTCGGATTAGAACATGTAGTTTTGTTGTTACCAGTGTCTAGGCAATTAGAACAAGTCATCATACGCTTTTCTCGTCCCAGTTTTGTTGAGGAATTAGAAGATTCATTAGCTCCTTTTTTTCTATCATAGTTGCTTGGTATACCACGATTACCTAGTCTATAGGGTGGTGGCAACACTTGTACCCTATTCATCCTAGGCCACAATTTCATTTCCTGCACCGGCCTGATACCACGCGAGTATGTCACTCTCCACATGTCACTTGTGTAGTACTTGGACACAAAATCTTCCATCTTTAGTTTCTTTGCAGCTATTACACATGAAGCATGAATACATGGAATTCCTTTGAGCTGCCACTTGAGACACCCGCATTTTTTCAAATCCATATCAACACTGTAGGCGACACCTCCATCATCAATTTCATGAACATTCCCACATGCCATATATCTGATGCAATCCTTTGCTTTTTCCTTAGTCTTTTCAACCTCCAAATGAACTTTCTTTGTGAACTTAGTCTTACTATGTGAAGCACTGATAGCTCTTTTGGCATTACGAACCATGCATTGCCTTCTTATATCCTCTAACATTTCCAACAATGGCTTTTTTCTAGCTTCTCTAATTGTCTTGTTGAATGACTCACTAAGGTTGTTGAGGTTGTCATTGCAATCTGATCCTAACCTAAAAAAAGCTCTTGACCATGTATTGGGGTTTGTTTTCTGAAGGCAGTTAAAGGCACCTGAGCAATATTTTTTTAGTGTGTCCATATGCTCTTGATAATCCCCTAGAGTGTAGCTTCCTGATATCTTCCAAAATAATCTCTCTAATTCAGGATCTTTATTGTCTCTTTTCCAGTTTGCAAGGATATGTCTTGAACACATTCGGTGTTCAGCTTCTGGAAGCTCATTCTTGACAGCATTCACAAGTCCCTGTTGATAAGAAAACACAATCAAAAAAGCACAACACAAAAAAAAGCAGAAATTAGCACACCACGAACCTTCTGCTTGTCGGATATTATTGTTGTTGTTGCTCCTTCTTGCAGTCCTAAATCCGATTTCAAAAGCTTCACAAACCATTCCCAGTTCACATTATTTTCAATCTCAACAACAGCCCAAGCAATTGGCACAATCCTGTTGTCTCCATCTCTTCCTACAGCAGCTAGTAGATGCCCTTTAATATCCCACTTCAAGAATGCACCATCTAGCCCAATGATAGGTCGACATGATTCTATCCAAGATTCTCTTTGAGATGTGAAACAAACATATAACCTGTCAAACCTTTGCTTGCTTCCTGGAGTAGCACCGGGAATAGTCTCAATAACCATTGATGTATACTGATTGGACCTTTTTATCTCGGCTTCATAATCCCATATACGTGAGAAATGCACTTCATGGCTTGTTTTTCTCTGTCGGAATAGCTTAGACTTCGCTTTTGCACATTGTTCCTCTGTGACAATCAAATTGTACTCTCTCTTGACCTCTTCAGCCATCTCCTTTTTCGTAAACTTCATGTTGATCCTTAACCTCTCCGCAAACAGCCAAGCAATTGACGATACCTTAAGCATCTTCGAGTAGCCTGATCTCATGCAATTATGCTCATTGATATACACTTTCACTTGCATCTTGTGCCTCCTTGGTTCGTAAGAACAGTAAATCCTCCAAGGGCAATTCGACTCAACATCAGAGCATCTCGCACCCATCTTCCTTGATGTAGACTTGTACATTTTAATGTCGTAACGGGTCTTCAGAGAGTACAGTAACAATGCCAACTTGAAATCTGCTGCACAAGCAAATGTCTTCCCCAATACCAAAAGCTCTTCACTGTCAACACTATTGGAAAGCAACTCTCTTCGTTCTACCTCTTCTTCGTCTTCGTCGGAAGATAATGGATCCGGTATCTTCTCATCATCCCAAATATCATCACCACTCTCTCCATCACTTACATTTTCTTCTTCTCTCGCGACATCTCCAAAATATTGTGATAAGTCCTCACAGTTCTCTTCTTCCACGTCTAATCCATTTTCTCCATTCTCTTCTACTTGATTTTCTTCAACCTCATCCTCTTCGTTATCACCACCATCTCCTTCTCCATCATCTCGGTCAACATCCTCATCATGACAGTCTCTCTCAGTGTCAGGTCGAGGTTCGTTGCGTCTCTCCTCTGCGGTGATTCGTTCAAGCTCACGACCTTTCCCTGCATCGTGCTCCTCTTCAATTGTTTCATTCGATGTAGCTTTCTTCTTACGACGTTTATGATCAAGCTTCTTCGGCCTCTCCATCTGTTTTCTTAAAATAGTCAAGAGTTAAGCTTGTTTCCTGTGTAGTAATCTATGGATTTAGGTGAATGATATTGGGAATTAGGGATTGTTATCGATGGAGAAAAAGAGAAGACGACGAGTTTTTTTTTTTATGATAGAGTAAAACTCATCGTTTATTAATTAACGGAAGTTTATAAAAAGTTAACAGTTGACTTGGGATGCTTAAAACGATAGAGTCAAACATAAGTTTATGATTATTTTGGATTTTTTTTTTAAAGTTTGGGAATATTTTGGTTTACTTAAAAATTGAGGTTTTTTTTAGCTTATTTTGTTAAGTTTGGGATTTTATTGACGTTTTTCCCTATTCTAAAGTTATCTATTTCAGAGTTGGTTAAGTTTGGTTTAATATTTAACCAAAACATTAATAAATTAGTAAATAACGGTAACACTACTCTACTTGTAACAATAAGTAGTTGGACTTCTGTGTGACTGTGTCTCTATGTTAACTTTTTGTTGCTGGGATTTTATTAGGAATCTGAAGAAGATGCGTTGTCCTCTGAAGAAGAAAATGATGGTTTGGAGGAGGAAGAGCAACAGCACCATTTGGCTTAATTTTTATCATCTGCAAACCTTGTTTTTTTAATGAAAACAAACATATTTCAAAATAGGAATCTTTGACCACTAGCAAATGTAAATTATGTTAAGACTTAAGAATCCTAAGATAGCTTTAATTAAAAAAACCCCACTATACATGTAATTAGAGGATAAAACATTCTTCTTGCCTTCATCCTACATCTCACGTACTGTGTCACCTACAAGGAGGTGGAATCGATTATGACATCTGAATTAATGTTTTTTCTACTGCAAAAACAGAGACGACAGGTGGAGAGATAGACGGTAGTGATCTGATGGGGATTTAAAGATTATGAAAAACATTAAATAACCTTTTCCAGTTAAAATAAAAAAAAAGTATGGCTGCTGGAAGCCCAGGTCTCCACGGCCACAATGTAGAATTCTTACCACTAAACTACAGCCCCTTTGTTGGCAGTAAGCACGTATTTTATTTTGTAATCCGGATACATTTCCTAGTGCAATTACTTTTTTTCTTGTTTCCTAAATGCAAAATGGATTATGTATCTATAGACATGGTCCAGCTCATGGTTCCTTCGATTCTGAAGACAAAACAAGCATGGAAGATGAAGAGAACGACCCAGCAGATGTAGAGATGGGAATGCCAAAACGGAGCATTCTAGTTTACAGGACATATTGTGCATTAGAGCGGAGACGATAGTGAGAGACAAGATTGTGTTTTAAGCCTCCTGACATCGGCTTGATGAAGAAAGAAGGGTATGAAACTAGAAAATTGATTAAAATGGGCCAATAATTCGATTACAAAGGGTAAAAACATTCCTTGAAGGCCAATGTTATTCAACCAAACAGCAAGAAAACTTTACTTTGTTCTTCATAAATGTATCACAGATACTAATGATTTTGATCCCAAACAAATCTGATTTCCATCAGTTCATAAAAGGCCTACTAAAAGTGCTAAGCAGAAGTATTACCTTCAGGCTCTTAAGCTGGTGCAAGTGGCTGAAGAGCTTTAAGAGGGTTCATGATGACAGCATCGATAAGTCCATAATCTTTTGCCTCTTTAGCACTCATGAAGAAATCACGGTCAGTGTCTTGGTTTATCTTCTCCAGGCATTGACCAGTCTGGTAAGCGAGGTAACCGTTTAGGTTCGCCTTGTGGTGGAGCATTTCATTTGCCTGCTCTCACACAATGAATTTGCCCGGTTAGTTTTTTTTTTTTTTTTTTAAAGAACAACAAATTGATAACAACACAATCTAGTCTCTGCAAGAACTTATGACAAAAGGCTAGAATGAATTGAATGACCTGAATGTCTATATCAGTCTGGCCACCTTGAGCTCCACCAAGCGGCTGATGGATCATTATCCTTGAGTTTGGTAGACTGTATCTTTTTCCTGCACTTATGACAAAATAAAGCTAAGCTTGCATCGAGAAATTGAGAAGAAAAGACTTAAAACTAAAGGGTTTACCATGAATGAACGAATTAGGAGACTACCTTTGGTTCCAGCACTAAGCAGAAAAGCTCCCATACTGTTCAGTAGAAGAGAAGAAGGTATTACAATCCATACAAACTACCCGGAGAAAAGGACTTTGTTTTCCATAAATCATAAATGATAATTTGGTCATGCATCCAACATTAACACCGTGAACAAAAAAAAAACTATCAAAGTACCAAAGACCCTGAAAACATAAACGCAGAATGATGAGAGTAAAAAGATGGTACCTAGCAGCAAGACCAACACAAACAGTGGAGACATCAGGCCGGATATGCCTCATAGTATCGAATATAGCCATGCCTAGAGGACGAAAGAGAGAGATGCAAGAGTCATTAAAAACACTAAAAAACGAAGAAAAGAGAAACTGAAAGAGGTAAAAGCTAAGAAAGTGTTATGATTACCAGCTGTAACAGATCCACCAGGAGAATTCACATACATAACAATATCCTGTCCAACATAAAGAAGCAAGCACTATGAGAAATCTAAGCAAATAAAATCGAGTCTTATACTAATAAATATGTGACCTTAGTAGGATCAACGGCATCAAGGTAAAGAAGCTGAGCAACGATGATGTTGGCCATATCATCATCCACAGCACCACCACAACGAATAATCCTCTAATTAAATAAATAAAAGGGAAACAAATTAATCAAAAGCTGGAGACTTTTTGATAAAGCTTAAAAAAGAAAGAGAGTGAGTATTATTAAATACATACATATTGGAAGAGCTGGGTAATGATACTCTGGAAACGCTCTTGAACCATAGGAGGCGGTCCTTGTCCTTGAGCGTACGCAGGAAAATACGGAGAAGAAGGCACTTGTAAATCATCTCTGCCAACGAGTTCCAGATTTAGCCATCACAGTTGAAGAAGAAGATGATCTTTAAGCTGAAAGGTATAACCTGATGGACCAAACTCCTTGAGGAGAGGGAGGCTCAGGTGTCCAGAGATTGCCTCCGGAGTATACAGATGATGATGACCTCTTCCAATTCTTTCTGTCGCTAACTAACTTCTGAGAATCGAAAGAGGAGGAGCCATTGGAGACGAATCCAGCTGTAAACCTGGAGACGCAAGCATGAGCCATCTTCTTCTTCTTCAATTATACCCTAATTCCTTCACCGGCGATAAACTTATTACCGGCCCCTTATCCTTCCGCTTCCAAGAGTGAAATGGTGTGTACGGTACGAGAGGCTCTCTACGAGCATCCCTATCCGTAATGGATTATATCTCTCCACAAGGCCCATCGAATAACATGCTCTAGCCCGGCAAGCTTGACCAGTTTAATCGGCTTAAGCGGCTAAAGATGTCGGCTCGACCCCAGAATACTTTTAGCCGATCAGTTAAGCCGATCAAATATACTCGGCTTAGAGAGAACAGTATCAAAGCCCGCATACTCGGCCTTTAGCGACAGGGCCCAAAGGACGACACGATTAGGGCATCACGGACGAAGACACTATAAGAAGGGATGAGGAGACAACGAAAAGGGGACTTTTGGATAACTTACACACTAAGCGGCTAGATTTAGGGTTTCCCAATCATCTCTTTGATCTTGTTGCTTAAACCTTAAGTCTTGTCTCCTTACTTCCCGTTAATCTTGTAACCCCTCTGTTTGATTCTAATAAAAACGTCTTTAGTCACCCCATTTTCTAAGTTCATTATTCTAATCGACTGAATCCTGTACAAACACTATCCTCTTAGCACTAAATGAAATAAAAGAAAAAAAAAAAAAAAAGGAAAGGTTGGACACGCCTCTTGCATAAAGATAGTGAAGGGTTGCCTCTTTGTGCCACGCGTCAATTCTGGATAGGCTCTAGGATCGGTTACGCATTAAACGCGTTGAAGTCTCTCTCTCTCTCTCTCTCTCTCTCTCTCTCTCTCTCTCTCTCTCTCTCTCTCTCTCTCTCTCTCTCTCTCTCTCTCTCTCTCTCTCTCTCGAAAGGTCTCTCTGTCGATGAAAGGCGATTTACCGTCTCCTTCGGTGGATCTTGGCGGCGACGTCTCAACCGGTGATCTCTGGCTCTCTCTCGGTGGTTCTATGTCTCTCTCTCTCGGTGGTTCTCTGTCTCTCTTTCTCGGTGGGTCTCCTCGAGACAATGGAGCTCTCCTTCGGTGGCTCTTCTCAGAGACGTCTCCTTCGATGTCTCTTATCGGCGACGTCTCTCTTTGTCGCTATCTCTCTCTTTGTGGTTCTCTCTCTCTCTCTCTCTCCTGGTGGTTCTCCTCGAAAGGTAAGCGGTTGTTGTGTTCCTCTTGATTATGCATGTCTTAATCATGTATATTATTGGTCTGATCGGTTGTTTTCTATGTAGTTTGTTGGAACTCTTCGGATCCGTCTCTCGGTGGGTCGTCTCCTCGAAGCTTTCCATCGGTGGCTCACCTCAAATCGAAGGGTAAACCGGATCTTCTCTTGTTTCATTACGCATGTGATTGATTTTTCTATAACTTGTTATGATCTCAGTTTTAAAATTTTGACATGTTTGATTCGGTTTGTGTTAATTAAAAAATTGGATAGATCAAATATGATTTGTTTGTACGTTTGTTTCTGCTAAGACCTATTGCGATCAATGTTGATTTGCTATGCTTTAGGTAGTAAAATATTATGGTTGTGTTAGTAATAACTAGGTTTAATGGTTGAAGTGTAATAAATTCATTCTCTTGTCAGGTACAAGGATCAAGCTGAAGATCAACTAAAGGTTCCAAGGTTCATCGAGGACAGAGCACACTGCACAAATAAGGTTAGTGTTACTCTGTCATCTCGTTGAAGAACCGAATTGATGTAGTTTGTGGTTAGAATTGAATCAAGTGTAATTAATGTGTTGGTTAGAGTAAGGATATGGTTGTGTGATAAATTGAAGTGATGGCTAGCTAGAATTGCTAAGGCTTACTATGATTAATGTAGTAGATATATATCAAATCTCTTTGTTTGTTTGTTGTCATGAATGCATCTGAATGCACATTCCTCCTTCTCTTCCTTCTCGGCCTTCTATAAACTCACATTCCTCCTTCTCTTTCTTATCATCTCCTTCATATCTTCTCAACTGCTCTCTCTATGGATTCTCATCAAAGCCAATCCTCTAGCTTTTTACACTTACTAAACAGTCAACAACCACCTATCAATGAAAACCCAACTCAGTTTATGAGTTTTCAACCCTCTCCAGACCTTAGAGGATCTGGTTCACGTGCATAAATTGGTGAGGACCGTAAGCAAAGGTCGAAGTGGTCAACTGCTGAAGACCTGGTCCTCATCAGTGCATGGTTGAACACCTCCAAGGACGCAGTAGTTGGGAATGAACAGAGAGCTGGAAACTTTTGGTTGAGGATAACCTCTTACTATAATGCAAGTCCCAAGGTCGTTGGTTTGGCTAAGAGAGAGCAAAACAAGTGCAAGCAAAGGTGGGGGGAGATAAATGAAGGTGTCTGCAAGTTTGTGGGATGCTATGACGCTGCAACAAAACAGAGAACTAGTGGGCAGAGTGAAGATGATGTTTTGAAGGCTGCACATGAAATTTTCTTCAACGATTACAAGGTGAAATTCGCATTGGAGCATGCCTGGAGGGAGCTTAGGAATGATCAGAAATTGCGTGGGACTTATGGAAGTACTCAGCAAAGCTCTGGTTCAAAACGAAAGAGAGTCGAGGAAGAACAAACTTTTCACTCATCATCATCTATGCCCAGTGTCAATGGAGAGAATGAAACAAGGCCTGTCGGTGTTAAGGCAGCCAAGGCATCCACGGCGAAGGGTAAAAGGTCACTGGTTAACGAAGGGAAGAATCTGCAACAGGTGTTAGCTTTGAAGCAGGAAGTTAACAAGACCAAACTGCTTGACAGTTTGCTCTCCAGGACAGAGCCACTTACTGAATTAGAAGTGGTGCTTAAGGATAAACTCATTACTGAAATGTTATCTATGTAATGTTTTAAACTGTCAATGTTATCAAACTTGATGTGTGATATAAGTTTATGTGCATTTATCTTGTTTTTATTTAACTGCCAATGTTTTAATTTAACTCGGTGAAGCAATTCAATGTGTTTAATAATCTCTCTGTTTCTTTTAAACTGTCAATGTCTAAATAATTTCTCTGTTTATTTTTGCTTTTCAGGGGTTCAAGTAACACACATCCACAAATGGAAGCAAGAAAACCGATTGTCTGTGGCCTCTCAACAAGAGGAATCATACCACCTCTCCCACAAGAAGTTCATGTTGCGGATGTCATGTAGCATCCCCGATCCTAGATAGGATCGTTGGGACGAGCCATGGTGCGAGGAGACGCACCAGTCAGGTCATCAGACCTAAGGACAAGCGTATCATGGCTCAAAGACAAGGTTAAGGGCATCAGGAAGCTGAGACTTAACCAGGATGAAGTAAAGGGAAACTTAAGAGAGCTGGGTGAGTGACCGGTAGCTGGACAAAGGCCGAGAGCAAGCTCAACCAGCTGATGATAGTGTGGAGTTAGCTCATTCAGTCTTGGGTAGCCCACTGGAGCTGATAGACTAGCTCACTCAGCTGGGAACAGTTGGTGACCAGCTCAACTCAGCTCGGTGGAGTGTTATGGTCCGGGCCGGTGTGGTCGGGTCATGGGCGGTTATGGGCTGGTGGGATCTTGACATGAACCACCAAGGGTCCGTGGGTCTTGGCCTCAGACAAGGGAGTCAGGATGATGTTCTGGTTCTAGTTTTCGGACAGCCCAAAGGAGAGAAGAGCAGTTGGGCAGTTATTTCCGAAAAGGTGCAAAAGGGGCAGTTTTGTGCCCTTTCTCTCTAACTGTTTGTGCCGGTTTCTCCAGGGCAGTTGGGGCTCAGTTTCTCTAAAAATAAAGAGTCCCTGGCACAGATAATGGCACGAAATTCCTTAGGCAAAGCTCTGCCAAAATCTTACCAGAAAGATAAAGAGAGAGAAACCGGCGGTTAAGAGAGGAGAACCGTGTGGAGTGGTGTGATCTTGCTGGCGTGTTCTGATCATGGGAAGACCAGGACGTAGAGATGGATACCAGACAGAGGGACAAGGAGAAGGAGAAGGAGAGGGACGTGCCTCCAAGGGAAAGAACTCCTAAGGTTATTGGTGTAGATTGCAAGAGACGGCCCCAGGCCTGCGGATGATCCGTATGGACTTGTGGTCGGATTGCTTGGCAGATACATCCATACTCTTTACTTCTTATGAATCTGTTTTTATATTCTGTTTTTATATTATGTCATGTGATGTTATTGGATTGATGGAGACAGGGAACGCTGAACCCAGGCCTTGGCCGGTTCAGAGACTAAGCCTTAGGCATTGGCCGGGCTGTTCTATGGTCGGATCTCATACCTCGGGTTGGATCGGTTGAGATCTGATTATGGGAATCTCTTAGTTGGGAATTATCATGAATTGTCATGGATTTTATTTAGTTTTTGGGAATTTATTTAGGTAGGTCCATTCTGGACAGACCCTAGTTCTTAGGGACGAACCATGCAATCTTAGACTTGATGGTTAGGTTATCGGCCTGTTGTGTTTATCTTGTGGTTTGCGTGGTTTCAGGATCGGACCTGGACCGTGGTAAAGGAAAGATGCCGTGAGGATTCAAGCCAAGGGAAGATGTGTGGTGAATGGGTCATTGTGGATAGATGTGAAGTATTGATAGCCTATTGTGCAAACTGTGAACTTATGATAGATTAAGTGTGTAAACCTATTAGTATGAATCTATGGATGATGTATGGATTTCATTTATTATATATACAATCTGATTTGCCTTATGTTCACTTGATAAGATTGTTTTGATCATGAACCTCACTTGAAATGGAATTGAACTTAGTAATTAAAAGACCTTAAAACCGGAATCAGACATTCAAATGTTGGATGGTAAGGTTGCGGACCAGTTTGGGCTTAGAGCCGGGATCGAGCCTTACAAGTTGGTATCAGAGCTTGCTTGATTCTAGGATTTGTTGGGTTATGTGTTCACCACACTTCTGGCTTGGGTCTCAGGGTAAGATTGGGTAGTAAATGATGTTTTACTAAACCGTGTGTGTTGATTGAGGTTTAAACAAGTTCATGGGACTAACTGGTTTGTGTTTTCAACTCCTAAGGGAACTAAGAGGACAAAGTCACGGAGGGGCAAGGAAGTGGCTGGTGCTTCTGTACCGGTTGTTGGAGATGGGACCAATCCCACCCAAGTGTTGCCAACCCAGATGGGGCTGGTTAACAATGAGAACGGGGAGCCCCTGGGGCCGATCCTACCTACTGAGGTTCAGGTAGATAACCTGGGTGAGCAACAGGAGTTGGGATGTGAAGAGGAAGGTGAATCCTCCCATGCAGGAGATCAGACAGGTCGTGGAACGGGTGCAGTAGAGTTGGCCGAGCCGTCCATGCGCGAGGTGTTGGACGTGGTTAAGGCCATGGGCACTCAGATGTTGGCGTTCACTTGAGCATTAACCCCCTTGGTGAATTATTCTGTGGGCCAGGTCACACCAGCTCAGGCCACGGCTCAGGAAACTCGGAGGGCAGCTCAGACAGCTGGGACAGCAGCAGGTGTAGCGCAAGCAGCTGCACAGGTAGCTCGAACAGCTGCTACGACAGTTGAGGATCGAGCTACGGTCGAGGCTGATGTAATGGAGATTGACCCACCAGCTCGTCCAGCTAGGAGAGTGGATTATTTGAGTTTGCTAGCTCACATCTCCAAGCTAGGTACGAAGCAGTTTGCTGGTAGTACTGATCCTATCGAGGCCGATGAGTGGAGGAGCAGGTTAGCTCGGAACTTCAGCTCAACTCGTTGCCCAGAGGAGTACAAGAAGGACATTGCAGTTCACTTCCTGGAAGGTGATGCACACAACTGGTGGTTAGCTCTGGACAAACGCACCAATGGGAGTATTGAGCGTTTCTCAGACTTTGAGGTGGAGTTCAACCACAAGTACTTTCCAGCTGAAGCATGGGATCGTCTGGAGTCTCAGTTCCTGGACTTAACTCAGGGACGCATGTCAGTGCGTGAGTACGAGGAGAAGTTCAACAGGCTCAGACGTTACGTAGGTAAGGAGCTGGAAGAGGAGACGGTACATATACGTAGGTTTGTCCGGGGCCTAAGGGTCGAACTGCGAACCGATTGCTCGGTTGGTCATTTCCAGACGGTGTCTGAACTCGTGGAGAGGATGGCTCTGGTTGAGACTAACTTGGCCGAAGAGGCTAAGCTGAAATCCAGGAGCCATGTGTCTTCTGGTGGTTCCGGTAGTGACCGGAAGAGGAAAAGGGACACGGCCGAGGAGGGTAGAACCTCAAGTGGTAGGCCTGAATGTCCTAAGTGTGGAAGACATCATGGAGGCGAGTGCTGGAAGGCTATGGGAGCTTGCACTCGTTGTGGCAAGATGGATCACTCAGCTCGGGACTGTCTAGGGCCGGAACATGGCCGCAGACAGGGGTCGAGTGGGGGTGATACCAGGGGATGTCGCCATTGTGGGAAGGCGGGACATTTCAAACGAGAATGTCCCAAACTTCAAGCAGAACAGGAGAAGGGCCGCGGGGAGGCAAGTAAGTCAAGCCAGAGTCGGGGCCAGACCTCTACGTCAAGGGTTTACGAGCTGTCCAAGGAAGAGGACGAGACTAAACCGTTCAAGTCGATCACTGGTAATAACTCTGGGCTTATTCTTTTTCAATTCAGTAGAATTGCATGGTACAGAACCTAGAACGGATTAGATACTTAGATTGAGTCTTTGTAGGGATCCTAAGTATTGGTGGTGTGGAAACACACGTACTTTTCGACACTGGAGCTACACACAGTTTTGTGAGCCCAGGGTTAATCGGAAAGGATTTGTTCCAGATTGGGACGGGGGGTGATCCATGCATAGTATATGCAGCCGGTGGCCAAGTGATGCATTCATTAGGACTGGTTAAGGACATCCCAGTGATGATCCAGGACAGGGTAATGCCCGTGGATCTGGTTGTAGTCCCCTTTAAGAATCACGAGGTGATATTGGGTATGGAATGGCTTGGAAAGAATCGGGCAACCTTAGATTGCCACCGGGGTAGGGTGCAATTTGAGAGTGGGTGTGGACCCCTGATCAGGTTCCAGGGTATTAAACCGGCCTCAGGTTGCTTAATGGTATTAGCAATCCAAGCAGAACAGATGCTTGAGAAGGGTTGTGAGGCTTACTTGGCCACAATCACCACTAAGGAGGTCGTGGGGGGGTGGTGACCCAGATGGGATACCGCTGGTCAGTGAGTTCGAGGATGTGTTTCGGACGCTACAGGGCATTCCCCCTGATAGGGCAGATCCGTTCATAATAGAACTGGAACCAGGGACGGCCCCAATGTCTAAAAGTCCCTATCGAATGGCTCCTGCCGAGATGGCCGAGCTAAAGAAACAACTTGAAGAGTTGTTGGACAGAGGGTTTATACGCCCGAGTGTCTCGCCTTGGGAGGCACCAGTCCTATTTGTTAAGAAAAAGGATGGTAGCTTCAGGCTGTGTATTGAATACAGAGGGTTGAATAGGGTGACTGTGAATAACAAGTACCCATTACCCAGGATTGATGAGTTGTTGGATCAACTTAAGGGAGCCAAGTGGTTTTCCAAGATTGATTTGGCCTCGGGATATCATCAAATCCCAATAGAGCCCAACGATATCAGGAAGACGACATTCCGGACCAGGTATGGCCACTATGAGTTTGTGGTTATGCCATTTGGTCTGACCAATGCTCCAGCTGCGTTCATGAAAATGATGAATGGTATCTTCCGAGACTTTTTGGATGAATTTGTAATCATCTTTATAGATGACATACTTGTATATTTCAGAAGCAAGGAAGACCATGAGAGGCATCTGAGGGCAGTATTGGAACGGCTAAGAGAACAGCAACTCTTTGCTAAGTTAAGCAAGTGTAGTTTCTGGCAGAGGAGCATTGGGTTCCTTGGACACATTGTCTCAGACCAGGGAGTGTCTGTAGATCCGGAGAAGATTCAGTCTATCCGGGCTTGGCCGCAACATAAGAATGCTACGGAGGTCAGAAGCTTTCTGGGGTTGGCCAGCTACTACAGAAAGTTCGTCAAAGGGTTTGCGAGTTTGGCTCAACCCATGACACAACTCACAGGCAAGGACGTGAAGTTTGTCTGGACAGGGAAGTGTGAGGAGTGTTTCACGGCCCTTAAGGACATGTTGACAAGTGAGCCAGTTCTGGTACTACCTGAGGCGGATCAACCTTATGTAGTATACACGGACGCGTCCATCACAGGGTTGGGGTGTGTCCTGACTCAACATGGGAAGGTGATTGCCTATGCTTCGAGACAACTGAGAAAGCATGAAGGAAATTATCCAACCCATGATTTGGAGATGGCGTCCGTGGTGTTTGCATTGAAGATCTGGAGATCGTATCTATATGGTGCTAAGGTACAGATCCTTACCGACCATAAGAGCCTCAAGTACATATTCACTCAACCAGAGTTGAATTTGAGGCAGAGACGATGGATGGAGTTTGTGGCAGACTATGATTTGGATATTGCTTACCACCCTGGTAAAGCAAATTTGGTAGCAGATGCTTTGAGCCGTAGGAGGGCCGAGGTATCAGCTGAGAAGGAAGCAGAGGTGTTGGAAGGGATGGTCTGGTCTCTGCATCTGAACACTTTGGCCAGCGAGGACGAGCCTTTGGGTTTAGAGGCAGTAAACCCGGCTGATCTCCTCACCAGGATCAGGCAAGCACAAGGCTTAGACGCGAACCTACAAAAGGTTGCTCAGAACGAACTGACTAAGTACCAGATCACGTCAGATGGAACCATTATGGTACGAGGTCGAGTCAGTGTACCCAATGATAAGAATCTGAAAGAAGAAATTATGAGGACCGCTCATAAATCCAAGTTCTCAATACATCCTGGTGCAACAAAGATGTATCAAGATCTTAAGAGGTATTATCATTGGATACGAATGAAGGTAGACATAGCTGAGTGGGTGACCAAGTGTGCTACTTGCCAGTTAGTCAAGGCGGAGCATCAGGTTTCGAGTGGGTTGTTAAAAAGCTTGCCCATTCCGGAATGGAAGTGGGATCACATCACAATGGATTTTGTGACCGGCTTCCCCACAACCAGGAAAAGGAATGATGCGGTTTGGGTGGTAGTAGATAGACTCACCAAATCAGCAGACTTCCTGCCCTTGAAGAAAACAGATGGGGTCGACCAGATCGTGGTCAAGTACATGGACGAGATCGTGCGGCTACATGGTGTTCCATCTAGCATTGTGTAAGATAGGGACCCGAGGTTTACTTCACGTTTCTGGAAGGCTTTTCAAAAGGCCTTAGGAACGAGAGTGAACATGAGCACGGCTTACCATCCCCAGACGGATGGGCAATCAGAACGCACAATCAGGACACTAGAGGATATGCTAAGGGCCTGTGTCCTGGATTGGGGCGACTCATGGGAAAGATATCTACCATTGGTGGAGTTTGCATACAATAACAGCTTTCACCATAGTATTGGCATGTCCCCCTATGAAGCCTTATATGGGCGGCCATGCAGGACACCATTATGCTGGACCCAAATGGGGGACCGCAGCATGATAGGGCCATAGATAGTTGAGGAAACAACTGAGAAGATCAAGTTCATTCAGGACAAGATGAGAACAGCACAAGACCGGCAGAAGCATTATGCTGACAAACGTCGGAAAGAATTTGAATTCGAAGTTGGTGATATGGTGTACCTGAAGATGATAACCTTCAAAGGAAGGGTGAGAATCTCAGGTAGGAGGAAGTTAGATCCGAGATACTTGGGTCCATTCCAAATTGTTGAGAGAGTGAGAGCAGTGGCGTACAAGTTGGATTTGCCGTCCAAGATGGATGCATTTCATAATGTGTTCCATGTCTCTCAACTAAGAAAGAGCCTGTCGGATCAGGATGTCTTTATACCAGAGATTCCTTCTGATCTAGGGACGAACCTCACCTTAGAAACAAGGCCGGTTCGGATCATGGACAGAATGGAGAAGATGACTAGGAACAAAACAACCCAAATGCTCAAGGTGATTTGGGAGAGCAATGGGCGAGAAGAAATAACTTGGGAGATAGAGGCAAGAATGAAAGCTGAGTTTCCTGAGTGGATGAAACAATTCGAAGAAGAAGTACTTGGTGCGGATTCGAGGACGAATCCATATCAAGTGGGGGAGACTTGTAGCATCCCCGATCCTAGATAGGATCGTTGGGACGAGCCATGGTGCGAGGAGACGCACCAGTCAGGTCATCAGACCTAAGGACAAGCGTATCATGGCTCAAAGACAAGGTTAAGGGCATCAGGAAGCTGAGACTTAACCAGGATGAAGTAAAGGGAAACTTAAGAGAGCTGGGTGAGTGACCGGTAGCTGGACAAAGGCCGAGAGCAAGCTCAACCAGCTGATGATAGTGTGGAGTTAGCTCATTCAGTCTTGGGTAGCTCACTGGAGCTGATAGACTAGCTCACTCAGCTGGGAACAGTTGGTGACCAGCTCAACTCAGCTCGGTGGAGTGTTATGGTCCGGGCCGGTGTGGTCGGGTCATGGGCGGTTATGGGCTGATGGGATCTTGACATGAACCACCAAGGGTCCGTGGGTCTTGGCCTCAGACAAGGGACTCAGGATGATGTTCTGGGCCTAGTTTTTGGACAGTCCAAAGGAGAGAAGAGCAGTTGGGCAGTTATTTCCGAAAAGGTGCAAAAGGGGCAGTTTTGTGCCCTTTCTCTCTAACTGCTTGTGCCGGTTTATCCAAGGAAGTTGGGGCTCAGTTTCCCTATAAATAAAGAGTCCCTGGCACAGATAATGGCACGAAATTCCTTAGGCAAAGCTCTGCCAAAATCTTACCAGAAAGATAAAGAGAGAGAGACCGGCGGTTAAGAGAGGAGAACCGTGTGGAGTGGTGTGATCTTGCTGGCGTGTTCTGATCGTGGGAAGACCAAGCCGTAGAGATGGATACCATACAGAGGGACAAGGAGAAAGAGAAGGAGAAGGACGTGCCTCCAGGGGAAAGATTTCCTAAGGTTAGTGGTGTAGATTGCAAGAGACTGCCCCGGGCCTGCGGATGATCCGTATGGACTTGTGGTCGGATTGCTTGGCAGATACATCCACACTCTTTACTTCTTCTGAATCTGTTTTTATATTATGTCATGTGATGTTATTGGATTGATGGAGACAGGGAACGCTGAACCCAGGCCTTGGCCGGTTCAGAGACTAAGCCTTAGGCATTGGCCGGGCTGTTCTATGGTCGGATCTCATACCTCGGGTTGGATCGGTTGAGATCTGATTATGGGAATCTCTTGGTTGGGAATTATCATGAATTGTCATGGATTTTATTTAGTTTTTGGGAATTTATTTAGGTAGGTCCATTTTGGACAGACCCTAGTTCTTAGGGACGAACCATGCAATCTTAGACTTGATGGTTAGGTTATCGGCCTGTTGTGTTTATCTTGTGGTTTGTGTGGTTTCAGGATCGGACCTTGACCGTGGTAAAGGAAAGATGCCGTGAGGATTCAAGCCAAGGGAAGATGTGTGGTGAATGGGTCATTGTGGATAGATGTGAAGTATTGATAGCCTATTGTGCAAACTGTGAACTTATGATAAATTAAGTGTGTAAACCTATTAGTATGAATCTATGGATGATGTATGGATCTCATTTATTATATATACAATCCGATTTGCCTTATGTTCACTTGATAAGATTGTTTTGATCATGACCCTCATTTGAAATGGAATTGAACTTAGTAATTAAAAGACCTTAAAACCGGAATCAGACATTCAAATGTTGGATGGTAAGGTCGCGGACCAGTTTGGGCTTAGAGCCGGGATCGGGCCTTACATGTCACACCAGCTGGAGTAGAAGTAGTGGAGATATCAGATGAAGAAGAAGCCGGCGTGGTGGAGTTATCAAGCGAAGAATACATGAGGAGTATGGGTTACTTGATTAGGGTGGAGGAATCAGAAGTTGACATATAACCTGAGGTCAGAAGGATGTTGAAAAGGATGCATAAGGAAGAGAAGAAGCTGAGAGAGGAGAAGTTCAAGGTTTTGAGGTCTGGAATCAAGCTAGAGGAAGGATAATCCTCACGGACTTCATGAAGACAGCTTGTACTGTCTCTTGTCTTGTTTGTTTGTACTGTCTCTTGTCTTGTTTGTTTCTGTTGTGTCTGGTCTTGTTTGTTTCTGTCACGGGAGTCATGAAGTTGTTTCTGTTTTAGACTTTGAAGCTCACGGACTATGAGCTTTTTATGTATCACGGACTATGAACTTTTTTATGTCACGGACTATGAACGTTTTTATGCATTTTGTATGTCACAAAATCTATTTATATTCTTCAACATACCCATCTTCTCTCCATGAGAAGAACAACAAACTCTTCTTCTCTTTAAAAGACCAAATATCAACAAACTCATCTTCTCTCTATTTTTTAAACACCAACCATATATCAACAAACTCATCTTCTTTCATATTATCCTTAAACACCAAAGCCATATTTTTAAAATATGGCTTCTTCTTCTGAAAATACATTTGATGAATCGGTTGATGATAGAATTGAAGAGCTCTGTGAGCAACATTTTGAGGAAGCCTTTGAGAATTTAACTTTTCTCAGTAATCAAGAAGAACGAAGAAAAAAAAGAAAAAAACTAGCTTATATCGAAAGACATCGTGAAGAGGGGCATATTAGTTTATGGAATGATTATTTCAGTGAAACTCCAACGTATCCTGAAAATATCTTCCGACGACGTTTCAGAATGAACAAGCGATTGTTCATGCACATCGTTTATCGACCTCCAATGAAGTTCATTACTTTCGGGAAAAAACAGATGCTCTCGGAAGGAATAGTCTCACACCTCTTCAAAAGTGTACTGCAGCAATTCGTGTATTGGCGTATGGTTTTGCAGCTGATACTGTCGACGAATACCTCCGGCTCGGTGAAACAACAACTCGGTTATGTGTGGAATATTTTGTGAAAGGTATAATATATTTGTTCGGCGATGAGTACTTAAGAAGACCGACACCAGCTGATCTCTAACGTCTACTTGACTTTGGAGAGTATCGTGGCTTTCCCGGGATGATAGGAAGCATCGACTGTATGCACTGGGAGTGGAAGAATTGTCCCACCGCTTGGAAATGACAATATTCTCGTGGTTCAGGTAAACCAATGATCGTTTTGGAGGCGGTTGCTTCATTCGATCTCTGGATATGGCATGCGTTTTTTGGACCTCCAGGTACTTAAATGATATCAATGTTCTTGATCGTTCCCCTGTTTTTGATGACATAATAAACGGTCAAGTTCCGAATGTCACTTTCTTTGTCAATGGAAGAGAGTATCATATGGCTTACTATCTCACCGATGGTATATATCCGAAATGGACAAATTTTATCCAATCTATTCCTTTACCACAAGAGCCGGAAGCAGTTTTATTTGCTAAAAAACAAGAAGCTGCCTGAAAAGATGTGGAGCGTGCTTTTGGAGTTTTGCAAGCTCGTTTTGCCATTGTTAAAAATTCGGCGCTGTTTTGGGATAAAGTCAAAATTGGCAACATTATGAGAGCATGTATCATACTCCATAATATGATAGTCGAAGATGAGCGAGATGGATACACTCAATATGATCTTGCAGGGTTCAATGAACGAGAAGACACCGGAACTTCACATGTCGATCTCAATTTTTCTTCACATATGCCTACACATATCACCGAAATGATGGAAGCTCGAAATGATATTCGTGATAGACAAATGCATTAACAACTGAAAGATGATTTGGTTCAAAATATATGGCATAAATATGGATCTAGTCAAGACAACAACTGAGCTCGGATGCTTCTTTCAAGTTATTCTCATATTTTTTAACTAATCTTTATTTCTTTGTTTTTATTTATCATTATCTATATGTAAAATGTTATGTTTAATAATTGTATTAATAAAATTTAAGTTTAACAAAATAATTTTTTTTAAGAACCCGTAAATAAGATACTTGCAATGGACCATGTAAATTGTCCCGACTGTTAACTAAGACTCTTAATCTAACTTTTCCAACTTAAAATATTTAAATATGCTTAAGAGTCCTTAAACACCTATTAGGGATAAGGATGCTCTAATTGATATCTGCTTTTGGTTTCGGGTCGGGTTTTAACCCAGTGGGACGGGTCCATTTCAGGTCCGATAACATTACACGCAAACGCATTTTTTTTTTGTTTTTAGCCTTCGCTACTTACAAATAGCCTTCGCTACTTACAAAACGCCTTTGTCCCGGTCGTTATTTTCAACAAGATTATTTAGAAAAATTTAGTCTTATAATGCACTAAATCCATCCACATGCAATTTTTGTGTTCACTGATTGACTAAATAGATAAAGTTATCTACGTCACAAAACAGAAAAACAACAACAAAATATATATGTTACAAAGCTTCTTGATAAAAGCATAACATTAGTCATGTGAAACAAACAACCATAACATATGTTACTTGTATATAACAACAACAAAAACATGTTATGAAAAACCAAAAGTAAAATCTTTAATACATAGCCTAGTTTTGACTCAAGTGACTCAAAACTATAGTTTTAGAACTTCCATAAAACCAAAACAAAAAAAAAAAGAAATTTATCAATATATATATCAGTTAGAAGCAGTCATGTGAAGCTGCACAAGCGAAGCATAAACCCCGCCCTCCATTTTGATCAGCGTTTCGTGAGTTCCTTTCTCAGCGATCACTCCGTTCTTCACCACAGCGATCACGTCCGCATTTTTAATAGTCGATAACCGGTGAGCCACAACCACCGTGGTTCGGTTCACCATCACTCGGTCAAGTGCGTCTTGGACCACTCTTTCGGATTCCGCATCAAGGGCGCTCGTTGCTTCGTCCAAAAGCAATATCTTCGGCTCTTTCACTATGGCCCGTGCTATAGCCACGCGCTGTTTCTGTCCTCCTGATAGCTGAATCCCTCTTTCTCCAACCACCGTGTCGTAGCCCTATAAAAAGGCATTGCTTGCGTCCTAAGTTAACTTTGAAAAAAACAGAACATATATATATATTTTTCAAATTCCTTTACCTGTTGTATGCTAGAGATGAATTTGTGTGCATTGGCTAGTTCTGCAGCAGCTGTAATCTCAGACTCAGTGGCGGCCTCTTCGCTTCCTTTGCCATAAGCAATGTTGGCTCGTATGGTGTCATTGAACAAGACAGGCTCTTGTCCCACTAGTCCCATTTGCTGTCTCAACCATTTCAGTTGCATCTTCTTAAGCTCAACTCCGTCTAGTGTTATATGACCGGAATCCGGATCGTAGAATCTCTGTAACAGCGAGATCACCGTCGATTTTCCAGACCCACTCTCTCCGACCAAAGCAACCGTCTGAAAGAAAAAAACAAGAAGACATAAATTTATCCCTCTTCATAAAACTTGAGGAACATTTCTCTAAAAGGTTTAAAGTTTTGAGTTTGAAACATTAAAGATTATTGTACCTTTCCTGCACGAATGGTTAAGCAAAGATCACGGAAGATTTGAATGTCTGGTCTTGCTGGATAAGTGAAACTTATGTGGCGAAGTTCGATATCTCCCTTAACGTTCTCCAAGACTGTCCCTGACTCATCGCTCGAATCTATCTTCGATTTTCTATCGATGATCCCAAAGATAGAAGCAGCTGCGACCTTAGCTTTGCTAGAATCCGGTGCGAAAGAACTCGACTGAGAAATCCCAATCGCTGCCATTGTCAATGCAAAGAACACCTGCAAGATTTTTAGGTCAATATCCATTCTTCTTCATTGCCAAAAGTGATTAAAAAGCTACTTTACCTGGAAGACATCGTTGAAAGTAGTCCTGCCAGCTTCAACCAGTCTAGCACCAGCGTAGAAGCTTGCGGCGTAGACACAAAACAGAATGAAGAAGGAGAATCCAAACCCTAACCCGCTGATGAAACCTTGCTTTATTCCGTCTTTAATCGGACCTTCGCATTGCTTCTTATACATCTGCATCACCTTCTCCTCTGCACAGAAAGACGCTACAGTCCTAATGCTCCCCACCGCATCGTTCGCTACCTGACTCGCATCCTCGTACTTTGACTGCATTCATATCCAAACCCCCCCCCCCCCCCCCCCCCCCCCCCCCCCCCCCCCCCACATAAGTTTCTTGACCCACAAGGAAACAAAAATAAACGTAACCATAAGTTTTATTAAACGGACCTTAGCGTCGGCGGTGAATCCTTTCATGAACTTGACTTGAATATAACCATTGATACCAATCAGAGGAAGCATCACTAAGATTATAAGCGCCAGTTCCCAACACGCAGTGAACGCTATGATCAATCCAGACGCAGCAGACGCAGCGTTTTGAACCGCTAGGGACAAAGCATCCCCAACCAGAGCCCTGATCAACGCTGCATCAGCGGAAAGCCTTGCACCCAACGTCCCACTCGAGTTCTGTGGCTCATCGAACCACCCAACCTCCATGTGAACCGCTTTCTCAAAACACATCGATCTTATTCTTCGTATCAGTTTCCCTCCAGCAACAGCAAACAGATACATCTGAGTGGGTGAGATAATGAAGGAAACCACTCCAAGAGCTACAAATATTAACGCCCAGAACTTTGAATCTCTCCTTAGCTCGTGAGCCGGTTTGAAGAAAGCTTCGATGACTCTTGAAATCAAAATCCCGAAAAGCGGGAAAATAGCACCGTTGATTGCTGCCGCTACGGTTCCTAGAAGGAGAACCGGTATCTCCGGTTTGTTTAGAGCCGCGATTCGGGTTAGCGACACTTTTGGAACCGGTTCTTGAGCCTCGGTTCCTGGTTTATCCTCTTGGCCTGCTCTACTGCCACCACCACCACCATGTTCTAGTCCTGAGGTTACTACATTCAAAGAATGATGACGGCTGCTATTTCCAACCGATGACGATGATCCTTCAATAGATTTTTTAAGACTCGAGTTCCGGAAAGAAGATCCGGAAGCAGCCTTTGCGTCCTTGTTTATCTCTTGTAACCGAATGAGCTGCGAGTAAGCTCCCTCCGGATCTCTCAACAGCTCCGAATGCGAACCTTTCTCCACCATTTTCCCGCGGTGAATAACCGCAATCATATCCGCATTTCTAACCGTGCTTAACCGATGCGCGACGATAACCGTGGTCCGGTTAACCATCACTCTATCTAAAGCCTCTTGCACCACTCTTTCTGATTCCGCGTCGAGCGCGCTCGTTGCTTCGTCGAGAAGGAGTATCCTCGGATCTTTAAGGATGGCTCTAGCGATCGCTATCCTCTGTTTCTGTCCACCAGAGAGCTGCGTCCCGTGCTCTCCCACCATCGTATCCAACCCCTGAGGCAACTTGTCTATAAACTTGGCCGCGTTCGCCAGCTCCGTGGCCGCTTTGATCTCTTGAATCGTCGCGTTGTCTTTCCCGTAAGCGATGTTCTCCATGATGCTCGACGAAAACAGAACCGGTTCTTGGCTAACCAATCCGATTTTGCTTCTGATCCATTTCAGCTGAAACTCCTTGAGATTAACACCATCGATTAGTACTTGTCCGGCTTTCGGATCGTAGAACCTCTCGATCAAACTGATGACCGTTGATTTGCCGCTTCCGCTCTCTCCTACTAACGCTGCTGTTGCGCCGCTCGGGATAAATAGAGAGAAACCGTCGAATATGTCTTCATCAGGCCTAGCTGGATAGCTGAAATGAACGTCTTTAAGTTCAATGTCTCCTCTGATGTCTTTGAGAATCTTCCCCTTTAAGTCGTAAGCATCAATCAAAGGCTTTCTTTCGATGGTCTCGAACATTTTATAGGCTGCGGATTGACCCGCGGAAAATGCGGTTACGCATGGAGATGTTTGTCCAAGCGACCTTCAAAAATAGAGCATTTATGTCATATATGTACAAGTGATTTTTGCCTTTGGGGTTAAAAACTTACATGGCACCGGCGACAACGATGATGAGTACGTTGATGACAGCACCACCAGTATAGCCTTTCTCGAGAATCATCTTCCCACCAAACCAAATAGCCAAAGCATAGCTGCTGAATAACACGAATAACATTATTCCCAGTCCTAACCCAGTCGAGAATCCTTGTTGTATGCTTGATTTATACGCCGATGTTATGAACTTTTTGTACTTGTTTATCGCTTCTTTCTCTCCCGTAAATGATGCAACCTAAAAGACAAAATTTGAAGAAACACATTTCAGTTAAAGATGTTTTTCTTTTAAATAATTTGTAGCTTAGGAGGAAGTTTGAGTTTTATTACCGTTCGGATAGAACCGATAGTCTGTTCGACAACAGTAGCTGCTTTGGCATAAGCAGCTTGTCCCTGAGAAGAAGCTTTAGTGACTATAATAGCCATGGCTGCACCAGCCATTGCCAGGAGAGGTATTGAAGTTAACATAACCAATGTTAATAACCATCCTTTAGCAAAAGCTAATGCAAATCCACCGATAAACGTTGCTATCAACTGAATAAACTTCCCAACCTTCAATATTCAATATTTAACAGAACAGATGGGGTCATTATATTATATATAAAGCCTCTTTTTTGCAATATATAGAGGATCCTAATGCTTACTTACCTTCTCACCCATGGCCTCTTGAATAAGAACAGTATCTCCAGACATTCTACCAACAACCTCTCCTGTGTTTGTTTCCACATCGAAGAATCCAATGTCTTGTCTCAGAATTGTTTTCAGATACATATTCCTTATCCTCGCCGCTTGTCTTTCTCCCGTTATCATCCAACAAGCCACCTCTACAAAAATAGTAAAATTACAGTTGAAAACCTCTATTCCTGAGTTCTTTGTTTTTTTTGTATAAATGGAGAAACACGCTTAAATAGTAGACTTACGAAGAAAGGCTGCTCCTAGTGTTCCAAGTCCAAGGTAGACGAATTTCACACAAACCTATTAAGAGAATAACATTATCAGTAAATGTTATCTATATTAAACCAAAAGAACATAATTCTGAATTTTTAAATGGTGATAACAAGACATACCTTTGAGATAACATCAACGATGTCTTTGTTGTTCTGATTCTGACCAAAGGAATCAATGAGGTCACCAAACAACAATGTCATGAGAGGCAAACCAACACCGTTCCCCATAGCTCCAACTGAGCCACATATCATCAAGAGAACATCATATGAATCCGCAAATGCAAATAGCTTGTAGAAGGGAACTGTCTTCGCCTTTTCATCCTTCTTTGTCTCTTCTTCTCCTCCCTCTCTGGGAGTTTTTGAAGTTGAAGGTTCGTGTGAAACAGAGTTGCCTGCTCCGGCGCCGTCACGATTCATTTTCGACGCTGGTAGAGAAAGAAAAAAGAGTTCGAATACACAGATGGAGACCGACGGTATATAATAAAAGAAAGAATGACCATAAAGGAAGGCACCTTTTGACTTTTTCTTAAAAACCAGAAAAGGCTGAGAAGTTGGAGAATTTAAGAAAACATTTACAATTTGAATCCTTTTTTAGAGAAACCTAAAGAGTTTGCTAATGTAAATAAAAAAGACACCACTTGTGCAGAAAAAAAGAAGAATTTGTTCCTTTTTTGTAATTACAATCCAAAGAGTTTTCCCAATGAAACAGAGTCTGTTATGGGAAAAGAAGTCACATTTTTTGTATTACCCGAAAATTCAGGAATCATACTTAATACGCAACTCAATTAGAAAATTAAAGATGAATGAAGAAGTTAAAAAGAGAACGGACCTGATTACTGAAGATGCTAAGCTGAGAAAAGCAAAATATTTTGAAAGCTTGACGTGAGACAAAAACTGTGTAGTTGTCTTGAAGTTGTTAAAAGACTTTGTTTACCTCTTATTTTATACCATTTCTACTTTTAAAGATTCCAATTTGTATCTGCTGAAACTAAAGAGCATTTTGGCCATTTTATATACAACTCTTCCTTTTGGGTTCTGTGAAAATTGCTTGAGAAGCAAGGAGTACTGCAATTTCATTAAACTATTCTCACCGTCTCGTTCAGTCAAAAAACGTCATAATTATGCATTTTGATGTGTTTATTTCCTTGAACCAAACGCAAGAAAAAGTATACTTATGCCTCCTAGAGAAGTATTTATTGAAATTTAAAATATTTATGTACATTCAAATAATATTATAGGGTTTTTATTGCAGAATTTTAGTGAACATACTAAAATTGAATTTATCTGGTCTAATATATAGATCCGATAAATACAATTTTATCCGATCAACACATAATATATATATATATATATAACTTTAATTTAGTTGTAAAATTAATAGCTGTTAAATTAAATTATTCTAATTGGAGATAAGTGAATCAACTTCTAATATATATTAGACCAACACATATTAAATACATTTCACTTAGAGTATCTATAATTTAAAATTCTTTATTTTATTTTGAAATATAGTAATTTCATATGAAATGTAGTTTAGTTTAATTCTATATTATTTTGGAATTAAAAAATTAATAAAGAACAAAAAAATAAATATATTATTCTATATTATGAATTATATCCATTCTTGTTTTATTATGGACTAGAAAATAAAGTAAAGTTTAAACGTTTTTTACTTTAAATTTTATTTTAGAATAAAAAAACGGAGTATGATTGGAAATGTTTTTAATAACTACTTGATTGTTTGGGGGAAATATTTTTCTAAAGCACTAACCTCTTACACATAAGAACATGATTAATGCAAGTTTTTTAGACTATGATTAACCCCAGTCTTTTAACTAGAGTTCTTAGTTTCGGCTAAGAGACGATTTTTAGTCAAAAAAATTAAAAAAATGTTATATCATGAGTCAAAAACCCTGGTTAAGAGACCGGAGTTAGTCATAAAACATATACAATATATACATATATATATATATGCAAGTTTAGAACTCCAATGGGTAGAACTTCTATTGGAGGTGTTTTAAGGGTGGAGTTCTTAACGTAATATAAGAAACGTCTCTTAGCTTTTAACTAAAAAAAACTAAAAAACGTATTCTAAAGCATGATTAATGGGGGATTTAGGAAGAGCTTCTTAGCGTAGTATAATAAACCGTCTTTTAATTTTTAATTAAAAAAACTAATAAGTGGCTATTAAATATCTTGAACATAGATACTAATATTTATATACATATATTAAAAATCTCGAAACCCGCATTGCTCTGAATCATGATCAAATACTCTTACTAAGGAGCCACGTGCATTGAATTATCAGCGTGATCAAATAATCAAACGGTCTAAAAATGAAAATTACGGAGGATGGAGATAATTTTCACTTTTGAGGAAGTTGGCTACTTCCTTGGAAAGGAAGCTAAAAGTCAACTTTATATATTGCAGTAAAACATAAATCAACCCTTAAGAGTGTATACATTCATTTTCTTGGCCGCTAAGGCATTTCGATAAACTCTATTGTCATAATGTATGTATATAAATATTAGTATTTATGTTCAAGCATTGACTGATTTTATACAATTAGTGATTGATTATAATTTTTTTTTTTTGTCATTTGTTAGATTAATATTGAAACTTGAACAAAGGTTACATCAAGCCGACAAGACAAAGATTCTTCCGGAGCCAGTAGCCAGCATAGTAAACAATATTACCTGGAGCCAAAGATGAAAATATAGAAAACAACACATAAACTAGAAGACACAGACCATAAAGGCAGATGACTACAAACATCTAGACGAGACTCAAACCCATTTATACAAGAAACAAACTGGACTGTTAGCTAATATATAACCGTTGCTGTAGACTGCGCCTCCTCCTCCTCTGCGCCTGTACTCCACTGACCTCCTCCAATTCCAACTTAAACTCGCCATTAGACTTTGAAAGGACTCACCACACGCCTTCTACGTACGTGCCTCCACACCACAACAAGGCCACCCAAGCCTTACTTAACACGATTCTTCTCCATACAGCAGGTAACCATTAGCCAACCACCACAGACCATAGATATGACAAGATCGATGTCTGCTGCGTCCAGATCTGAATCTCTTCACTTCAATCCGAAGACATGAAGCTTCTATTCAGATTCGAGACCATCTAAACTAAAAAGAGCATAAAACTAGAAGGAACATGCAATCACCTTCTCACGGAACCAACGGCGAGATGCCGCGGCCGGAGAAGGTGAAAAGACGACGACTCTGCTTTTTTTTCACTCGCTCAGCCTTTTTTTTTCACTCGCTCTTTTCGTGATTGATTATAATCATTCGTCCGTTTATGTTGTCTTCCGTAGTAAGGAACTTAATTATGTCATGATAGTCCAATAATTATAAAATAAAAGTTAATCATAGCTTTGTAACCAAACCAACCTCATAGAAGTTAATGTTTATGTGCCGAAAAAGTAAATTTGAATGCTGACTACTCCTAATAAGACCAGGGGAAATATAAAATCCCAACGATTTGATCTAATAATTATAAAAATCACATGTCAGAAATTCAAATCACAGGTTAATATAAAATGTTGCAACTTGCAGGTGGGTGATTAAATGCAAGCTAAGAAAAATCTCAGAATCCTATATAGTAATCGTATACATTATACAATGTAGAAAACATCATTTTGTGTGAAACTATAATTAAAGATTTCATGTAAATGTAACAGTAAAAATAAAATACTAGTACTAAGTAAAGAGGGGTTTTAGAAGATGTTAATATGAGTATTTATTCTTAATAGACATGAAATGTAAAAGACAAAAAGACAAAAATAGCACTAAATCAAGTTTTTGTTCCCAAACTAGCACTCAAGGTCAAAATTCACAAAAATAGCACTTAATGTTTATCAAAAGTCACAAACTTAGGGTTTAGAGTTAAAGGGTGGGGTTTAGGATTTAGGGTTTAGGGTTTAGAGTTTAGGGTTTAGGGTTTAGGGTTTAGGGTTTAGAATTTAGAGTTTAGGGTTTAGAGTTTAAGGTTTAGGGTTTAGAGTTGAGAAATGAGGTTTTGGGGATAAGATTTCAAATTTTGAAAAATATAAAAATTAAAATTTTCAAAGGATAAACTTAGAAAGATGTTATTTTGGTCATTTTAGTTTTTGAATGCTATTTTTGTGATATAAATTTAAAAATGTGCTATTTTTAAGATTTGGCCAATGTAAAATCCCCCAAAGTCATGAAAGCAACTCGAACTACCTGCACCGTCACTGCTTGCGTCAGTGTTCGTACAAACACATTACACATGACGCTGACTACAACATGAGAATATTTTTACTATCTTGAAAAACTGAATCTATTCGCTGTAAACGTGGGGGCCGCAATTCCCATGCCCCGCTTGCATTAAACTGTATGATTACTTTAACGTCGTCGTATTTTTATGTCCAGATATCTTTTTTTTTGGACGTCTCTTACAATTGTTAAGCTATCACATTTGTTATATATAGACCCTATCTAATACAAAGCTCTGGCTTGGACTTGTACATTTTAACAATTGGGCCTTTAAATGGCCTTTCTAATCAGCTGATTTACCTACATTACATTTTTTGAATACATTCTTTTGCATTTTCTGATGGCAGTTGTGTATCTGAAATTATCTAAAACATTCTAAATTCATTGTGTCATTGTGTAATATATGGTTAGAGAGCTCCCTACTTCTCTCATCACAGAACTTCTGGTTTAAGGTCACCAAGACAAAGAGGAACTAAAAAAAACCACCATAAGTTTCGGCCGTGATTGACAGAACCCCAATAGGAACCAAACAAACCAAACAAGAACCTAAAAATCTATAACCAAAATGTTCAGCTAAGAAAAGAGCTCTCCAGAGGAACTGCTGATTATAGAGGTTTATCCGGTTATCACATTGGTAACCAGAACCGGGATAAGGTACAAGACTACATAGCTCACCATGCAGACACATGAAAATGAAGCACAACCTGACCTTTGACGGACAGGCATAAGCATTTAAGAAAAAATTTCAATACAGACCCAAAGGAATAAACATAACCAAACCATAAATAATAAAAGAAACACATCACAGCATATATTTTTTAAGAGAAAACTTTTCTGCTGTAAACACAACACTACAAGAAAACAGCGACATACTGAGGGAAAAAATCAACGGTATGTCGTCGGAATAACGTTATTCCAACGACATACCGACGAAACAAGTCCTCGGAAATAATTCCTCGGAAATTTATTTTTCCTCGGAAATCCCTCGGAATTTTCCAACGGAATTCCGAGTAAACAAATTTTCGAGGAAATTCCGAGGACCACCTGTTCGTCGGAAAGCTCCTCGGAATATACCGAGGGAGAGCTTCCTCGTGATATTTCGATGGATTTTCCGATGGTCCAATCCTCGGAAGTTCCGACGAAATGTTCATCGGAAAATTCCGAGGAACGTGTCCCTCGGAAAATTCCGAGGAACGGTGTCCCTCGGAATATTCCGAGGAACATTTCCCTCGGTATATTCCGAGGAACATGTCCCTTGGTATATTCTGAGGAACGGGGGCCCTCGGTATATTCCGAGGAACATGTCCCTCGGTATATTCTGAGGGACCCCGTTCCTCGGAATTTAAAAAAAAATTAATTTTTTTTTAAAAATAAAATTTTTGAAATTTAAATTCGAAAATATAAAATTAAAATTAAAATTGAAATCATTAAAATTAAAATTTAAATTAAAATTAAAATTAAAATTAAAATAAAAATTAAAATTAAAATTAAAATTAAAATTAAAATTAAAATTAAAATTTGTAAATATTCAAAGTTTCACAAATAAAAATAAAACATTCCGAGTTTTTGGAAAAAAAAAAACTACGGGTCTGGCACGTCCGGGAACACCTCGTTCGGGTACATCCTCTGCATCATCTCCATCATTTGCTGGTTCAGCCTCCTCTGTGTCTCATAGCCCGCCTGTTGAGCCGCCATCTGGGTCTCCAACAAAGATATGCGATCATCCTTGTCCTTCAACTGAGCCGTAAGTACTTCTGGATCAACAAAGAGCGGTGGTGCAGAAGAAGGAGCAACCGACCGGGTGCGACGACCCAAACCGACCAAACGTCTCTTCTTCTTTGGAACCGACTGAAATAGAAAATAGCCAAATTTACAAATTTAAATCAAGAAATAAATAAATTGAACTTAAAAAAAGAACTTACGGATTCAACGATTTCGTTGATTCGAAACCGGGACAAGTTGGTCGAAGCCGTCGAAGCGTCATCCTCGGTTTGAAGCTGAGACACTTCGTCTTGCACCTGAGTTTGGACCAGGCTCGCCACTTCCCTCACAAGACCGTCATCAATCTGGCCGGTCTTCTTGTTGGTATACGCCCTCTTCATTAGGGCGGGATCATCAACCGGCTCGCCATCATTTTCTTCCGCCTTGAAAAAAAACATAAATTAAAGAAACACTAGAAATTAGAAGAAATGGACAAAAAATAAAATTTCAAAACTTAAATAATTGAAGAAAAAACGGCTGAACTTTCCATGCGATCTCCCAGAGAGGCAATAGATTGAGCACCCAAGTTATGCTTGAAGACGCCCTTCCCTTTACGGTCGCTCCTGCGGTTGGTGGAGTTGGTGGAAGAAGTTTCTTTCGTCTCTTCCTTATCCCAATGCGCACACAACTCAGTCCAGACCGTGTTGTTTATCGACTTTGGAACCTTTTAATAATAAAAAAAGAAAATAGTTTAATAAATTAAAAAATAGTTTAATAAATTAAAAATTGTTCAATTAATTAAATCGAACCTTATTGATTTTCCACTTCTTCTTCCACTCGTGGATCTGCTTCCCATAGTTGTCCATAACTTTATGGACGAAGTGGTGATAGATAAAGAGCGTCTCATCGGAATTCTAGTTGAATTCTTGCTGAAAAAAACACACAATTAGTAGAAAATTTATATTAAAGATTAAAAATATAAGTAAAAAATTAGAATACTTAACGCAAACTGACGAAACCACATATGCTGCTTGTCGATAGGGAAGTCAGTGAAAGTCGGATGTCCCTTGTCGAGAGCCGAGTACATCATACGGTTGATCCATGCGCTGATCCCGTTCCCGGATCGGTTGAACCTAATAAAAAGAACAAACGCTTAATAATGAATCAAATTTTAATGAAAAAAAAAATATGTTTAATTACCATGTTTGACCCCGTCCATGTGGATACGGAGTGAGATAGGGAAGATGGTCACGACCGGGCTGTCAAACCAACTCCGCAACACTCATCACGCCCGGAGGACCTGGAGGAGCAGGAGCGGGTGCAGCAGCGGGAGCGAGAGGAGCAGGAGCGGGTGCAGCAGAGGGAGATATATGGTAGGAGCTGTGGGGCGAAGTGAAATCCTGAAAATGGCTGGAATCCCGAGACTGGCTCCCCGTACCACCACGACCACGACGCTGTCGAGGCCGAGTCTGATCATCATGCGACCTGTAAATTAAAAAAAAATATTTAATAAATATAGAAATATATAAATTAATTTTTTTAAAAAAAAAATCCCAAATAATAGTTTTTAATCACAAAAAAAGTTTTATAGATATTAAAAATGTTTAATAAATATATAAAAATATTTATAACAAACAAAAAATAGTTTTAATAAATAAAAAATAGTTTAATAATTACAAAAAATTGTTTTAATAATATTAAAAATGTTTAATAAATATAGAAATTTATATAATATAAATATAAATTTTATTTTTTTTTAAATCCAAAATAATAGTTTTCAATCACAAAATAGTTTTATAGACATTAAAAATGTTTAATAAATATATAAAAATAGTTCTAATAAACAAAAAATAGTTTTAATAAATAAAAAATAGTTTAATAATTACAAAAAATAGTTTTAATATTAAAAATGTTTAATAAATATAGAAATGTATATAATATAAATATAATTTTTTTTTAAATCCCAAATAATAGTTTTTAATCACAAAAAAAGTTTTATAGATATTAAAAATGTTTTGTAAAATCCAAAAAATCGAATTTATATACAAAAAACGTTTTGTAAAATCCAAAAAACGAATTTATATACAAAAATCGTTTTGTAAAATACAAAAATCGAATTTATACACAAAAATCGAATTTATATACAAAAATCGATTTTGTAAATACAAAAAAAATAAAAAATTTATAAAAAAAATTTTAAATCAATTCAACAAAACAAATTATTCAACCAAATCACAATTCTAAACCTATTATACAACCAAATCACAATCCTAACCAATCACCCCTAACAAAAATCTATCAAATCTACACAAAAAGCTAACAAATAGAACCTAAGAGAGTGGGATAGGGTCCTTACATGATTTGTGTAAGAGAAGGGGGGAGATCGCCGGAGATATCGTCGGAGAGAAGGGGGTTTTCGCCGGAGAGGAGGGAGAGGAGGCGCAGAGGAAGAAGAGAGAAATGGGGAAGAAGAAGCGGCTCGTGGTTATAAAACCTAGGGTCCGACGGATACTATTCGTCAGAATTCCGTCGGAATTCCAATTTCAATTTTCGCGAAATAGTTACCCAGTTAAATGAAAATATTCCGAGGAAATTCTGACGGATACTTAAATATCCCTCGGAATTCCGAGGAAATACCGAGGAACTAGTGTTTGGGGTTTCAAAACATCAATTTTTTTTGCCGTATTTCATTTCTTATACAATTGTAATGCATAACATTGAGGATTCTTTGTATAGATGATCATAAACCATGAAATAACATATTTCAAAACGAATTGAATGTATTCCCTTTACCGTTCATTAAAGTGTATAAGTGTTTCTCTTACGTTGTGGGGATTTCGTTCATACAATCGGAAAAGTGTTTATTATAGGGTAAGGAACAAATTTTTGACTTCATAATCAGTCTAAGAAACTTAATAAGGGTTATATAAGTGTTATTCAAACAGCAAAACGTTGTTTTCGGTTTAAAAACACTATTTCCTCGGAATTTCCTCGAAATATTCCGAGGGAATTCCGAGGAAACCCTTATCTTCCTCGGAATTCCGTCGGAATATTCCGAGGAAATTCCGAGGAACTAGTGTTTGGGGTTTCAAAACATCAATTTTTTTTGCCGTATTTCATTTTTTATACAATTGTAATGCATAACATTGAGGATTGTTTGTATAGATGATCATAAACCATGAAATAACAAATTTCAAAACGAATTGAAAGTATTCCCTTTACCGTTCATTAAAGTGTATAAGTGTTTCTCTTACGTTGTGGGGATTTCGTTCATACAATCGGAAAAGTGTTTATTATAGGGTAAGGAACAAATTTTTGACTTCATAATCAGTCTAAGACACTTAATAAGGGTTATATAAGTGTTATTCAAACCGCAAAACGTTGTTTTCGGTTTAAAAACCCTATTTCCTAGGAATTTCCTCGGAATATTCCGAGGGAATTCCGAGGAAACCCTTATCTTCCTCGGAATTCCGTCGGAATATTCCGAGAAAATTTCGAGGAACTAGTGTTTGGGGTTTCAAAACATCAATTTTTTTTGCCGTATTTCATTTCTTATACAATTGTAATGCATAACATTGAGGAATCTTTGTATAGATGATCATAAACCATGAAATAACAAATTTCAAAACGAATTGAAAGTATTCCCTTTACCGTTCATTAAAGTGTATAAGTGTTTCTCTTACGTTGTGGGGATTTCGTTCATACAATCGGAAAAGTGTTTATTATAGGGTAAGAAACAAATTTTTGACTTCATAATCAGTCTAAGACACTTAATAAGGGTTATATAAGTGTTATTCAAACCGTAAAAAAGTTGATGCTAGTCTATTTTCGAGTCATCATCACCAGATGAATCTGAATCTGGATCTTGGTGAAACTCTCCAATCACTGGTTCATCATCTACGTGAACGACGGCTTCCTCTCCGAAGTCGGTTAAATCGACTACAAGGCCAACTCCAGCTAAATCTTCTGCTGCACTTAAGTTGCTGGATGTGCTTGGTTGTAGTGGGTCTTCCAGCTCAGAACTTCCCTGAACTCGGCCTCTCGGGTTGAGTTTTGTAACAGTAACCCATGGATCATCTCTGTTCCTTACCCGGGGGTACTTGATATAACAAACCTGTAACATTAAAAAAATTATTAGTAAAATTATAAATTAATACACATGATGATGAATTATTCTAAATAATTAACATTTAATTACCTGATCGGCCTGAGAAGCAAGAATGAAAAGATCATAATATTGCAGCTTTCGCCTCGAATTTACTGATGTAACACCAAATGCATCTGTTCTCACACCTCGATCTAGAGTGTTGTCGTGCCAATCACAATAGAAAACAGTACAGCGCAATCCAACCATGCCCAAATACTTGATTTCCAAAATCTCACGTATGTGTCCGTAGTATACATCATCTCCTGATGCAGAACAAACGCCAGCATCATAAGTCGTACTCGAACGTCTCCTCTTCTGAGTTGTGAATGCATATCCTCGAGTACAAAATCTCGGATATGACTTCACAACAAATTTTGATCCAACGACCATCTCGCGTATCCAATCGTCAAATGTTTCACCTCTGACCAAACCAGCAGACACCTATATTAATAGCACATATATATGTTATATCAATAAATGTGAATTAGTATAAATATGTGATAAATGATATTTTAATTTGTTTAAAGCACTCACATAAGTAAACATCCATCCAGAAAATTCTCTCTGCTTCATTTCTTCTAGCTCGTCCTCTATGGCGTATCTATATTCGAACCGCTTTTCTGCCATGAAAATCCTGTACATATGATGACAATAATTTAATTAATTAAGATTTAAATTTCAACTTGTTAAAATAAAAATTTGTAAGCTAATTTATTTACCTCTCATATTGAAGAACATCTTCGCAGTTGGTGAGCAAATATGTTTGCAAATTACTGCGCTCCTGCTCAGTAAGTCGACGGTCCTTTGGTTTTCCGCTAAGTCGTCCAACGTCTGTGAAAATGTCTGGAACCGTAACATGATATGTTGCCCGTTCGCCTCTATCATCATGCCGAGCAGGTCTTCTGTTTTTGGTCTGAACTTCTGCTGGAAAGTAGTACTCGGCAAAGTTTGAAGTTTCTTCATTGATCATCTGTGCGACTATAGAACCTTCCACCCTACTTAAATTTTTCACCATCTTCTTCAAATGGAACATATACCGCTCATACAGATACATCCATCTATACTGCACAGGACCACCAAGTTCCAATTCTCTTGCCAGGTGAATAACAAGATGCTCCATAACATCGAAAAATGAGGGAGGAAATATCTTCTCAAGGTTGCACTGAATCACGGCTATGTTAGTCTTCAAATTTTCAATACCTTCATGAGTCACTGATCTCGTGCATAAATCGCGGAAGAAACCACTTATCCCTGCAATTGCTTCATGAACATTTCGTGGTAATAGTTCCTTGAAGGCAAATAGAAGGAGGCGCTGCATCATTACATGTCAATCGTGGCTTTTCAAGCCAGTAATTTGCGTAACCGTCTGGAAATTCCACATCGTTTGAAATCCAATCAAAGAACGCATCTTTTCCCTCTGCATCAAGTCGGTATATGGGAAAAGGAGCCCTACCATTCTCATCAACATGAAGTTCTGAACGAGCACATATATCGACTAAATCCAGTCTTGACTTTAAATTATCCTTTGTTTTACCTTGAACATTAAGGATCGTGTTCATGAGATTGTCAAAAAAGTTCTTCTCAATATGCATGACATCTAAATTATGCCTTAGCAGATGATCCTCCCAGTATGGCAGATCCCAGAAAATACTTTTTTTGTGCCAATGTAGGTCTCCAACAGCATCTACCGGAAAACGCTCATGTCCACCGACGTCTGGCGTCATTTCTGCACCAAAATCTCTTAGTTGTGTCTTCAAATCTTTCCCACAAATTTCCGGAGGTGGACTGTCAAACACCCTCTTGTTCTTCGTAAACAAATTCCTACTCCTACGATATGGATGATCAGGTGGTAGGAATCTCCTGTGACAGTCAAACCAACATGTTTTTCTTCCGTGTTTTAGTTGGAAAACATCAGTGTTATCTTGACAATATGGACATGATAGCCTTCCATGCGTTGTCCATCCAGATAACATACCATATGCTGGAAAATCACTTATTGTCCACATTAGTACTGCCCGCATTTGAAAGTTTTCTTTACACGAAACATCGTATGTTTCAGCACCTTGAGCCCATAGTTGTTGCAAATCATATATTAGTGGCTGAAGAAACACATCAAGTGATCTCTTAGGATGCTCTGGTCCGGGAACGAGAATCGAGAGAAACAAAAACTCTCGTCGCAAGCACAAGTTCGGGGGTAGGTTGTATGGTGTAAGAATGACGGGCCATAGAGAATATTGTCTTCCACTCTTGCCAAACGGGCTGAAACCATCAGTACATAATCCAAGGTAGACATTTCTTCTCTCATACGCAAAGTCGGGATACTTTGATTGGAAATGCTTCCACGCTTTTGCATCTGAAGGATGTCTGATCTCACCATCTGTTGAGTGCTCCGCATGCCATCTCATTGGTTGCGCTGTGCGTTCAGACAGATACAACCTCTGCAACCTTTCCATCAAAGGCAAATACCACATCCTTTTATATGGCACTGGAACTCTTCCACTCGTATCTTTATAACGAGGCTTTCCACAAAATTTGCATGTAACCCGCTGTTCATCCGCCCTCCAATAAATCATGCAGTTGTCGCTGCATACATCTATTACCTGATACGATAAACCAAGACCAGCTACGAGTTTCTGAACCTCGTAGTATGAACCAGGAGCTACATTATCCTCGGGTATAATACCTTTTACAAAATCAGCAATCGCATCCACACAGTCTTCAGCCAAATTATAATCTGTTTTAATGCCCATCAATCTTGTAGCAGATGATAAAGCTGAATGACCATCTCTGCAACCTTCGTACAATGGTTGCTTTCCAGCATCCAACATATCATAAAATCTCCTAGCTTGTGCATTGGGTAAATCTTCCCCTCTAAAATGATCATTTACCATCTGCTCAGTACCTACACCATAATCTACATCCGTTCTAATTGGTTCTTCTAATCTAACCGCTGGCTGAGGTTCGCTAGTACTACCATGTTCATAATCAGTTTCCCCATGATGATACCAAATTTTGTAACTTCGTGTAAACCCACTCAAATATAGATGAGTCCAAACATCCCACTCTTTAATAACCTTTCTATTTTTACAATTAGAGCAAGGACATCTTAACATACCTGTTTTTGCTTCCGGTTTTCGGTGAACTAACTCCATGAATTCGGTTATACCTCGTTGGTATTCTTCCGTAAGCAATCTCGTGTTCGGATCCAAATGAGGTCGATCGATCCAAGAACGAAAATAATTTGAAGAAGACATGGTTTTTATGAATCAAATTCGTGTGTAAAGAGAGTAAGAGGGAGGATGAAGATATGGAGTGAATGAAGAGGAAGAGGGGTGCTTGTATTTATAGTTGAAATCCTACCGACAGTCCGAGGAAATTCCAACGGAATTCCGACGCCAACGACTAGTTCGTCGGAATTTCCTCGGAATTTTTAAAACCCCCAACGGCTCTCTAACGGCTATAATATATCCTCGGAATTCATCGGTTTTTTCCGAGGAATACATTTTTCCTCGGTATTCCATAAGAATATTCCGATGGATTAATATTTCCTTGGAATTCCGTCGGTATATTCCGAGGAAACCAAATTTTGTGTTTCCTCGGAAATTCCTCGGGATATTCCGAGGATTTCATTTTCCGTCGGAATGTCCGTCAGAATACCGCTGTTTTCTTGTAGTGCAAGATAATAGAAAGTTTCACACCACAGAGAGAATGGAAGAAGCTAAAGATCAACACACGATTTTGTTCTTCGACACCTTAAACCAGACACATACAGGACGAAGGAAACATAGGTGTACCTGAAAACAGTTTCAGATTTTGTCAAGCTTCTCTGCCTTCACAACCGGGTTTGCTTTAGCTATAGCTTCTTGTTCAGCAACATGTTGTATTCATGATGTTCTCAAAGAAATTCTTCTCTATATGCATCACATCGAGGTTGTGGCGCAGAAGAAGATCCTTCCAATATGGCAACTCCCAAAATATACTCTTCTTGTGCCAGTTGTGATGAACACCGTAAGAATCTGGCATATTACGAGGGACATGCCAATTACCACCCCAACGAACTGTTTCGTTAGCTCCGTAGTAGTCGATTTGCGCTTCAATTTGTTCTCCAGTTAGATATGGAGGAGGAGTGTCTCTCACAACCCTTTTGTGCCTAAACAAATTCTTGTTTCTTCGGTAAGGATGGCCAATGGGAAGAAATCGACGGTGACAATCAAACCAACTTGTCTTCCTACCATTCTTCAGTTGAAACGCATCTGTCGTTCCATTACAATATGGACAAGCTAATCTCCCATGTGTAGTCCATCCAGACAACATCCCATAGGCAGGGAAATCACTTATGGTCCACAAAAGCATCGCTCGCATCGTAAAATTCGTCTTCGTTGAACAGTCATACGTCCTCACCCCTGTTGACCACTAGTCCTTCAACTCTTTTATCGGTGGTTGTAGGAAAACATCCAGGGACCTTTTTGGATGGTTCGGACCAGGTATTAATATGGTCAAGAATAGTAACTCCCGTTGCATGCACATCTCCGGTGGCAGGTTGTATGGAGTAAGAAAGACTGGCCACAATGAATATTGTCTCCCTGACATTCCGAACGGACTAAATCCATCTGTGCATAATCCGAGATACACATTCCGGATATTGCTAGCGAAATCTGGATGTACTTTGTTGAAATGTTTCCAGGCTCTTGCATCTGATGGATGAGTCATCTCACCATCCGTCTGAGTATGCTCGGCATGCCATCTCATCTTTCCAGCAGTCTGCTCTGATTGATACAATCTTTTCAATCTGTCTGTAATTGGTAGGTACCACATCCTTTGGTACGGTACCCTATTACGTCCCCGTCCTTGCGGCTTGAATCATGGCTTCTTGCAGAATCGACATTCTTCTAGCTTCTCATCATCTCCCCAATAGATCATGCAGTTGTCGATGCAAACATCTATCATCTCCGAAGGCAACCCAAGACTATAAACCAGTTTCTGAATCTCATAATAAGAATCAGCAGACACATTGTCTTCCGGCAAATACTCTTTAAACAAGTCCGCCCATTCGTTCATGCAACTTTCAGGTAGATTGTGATCAGTTTTAATATTCATCATTCTAGCAGCTAACGACAATTTAGAGAGACCTTCTCTACAACCACTGTAAAGTGGTTGATTCGCCGCGTTTAACATTTCGTAAAACTTTTTTGCATCTATATTAGGTTCTTCATCTTCATCATGAGCTACGAATGCATCAGCTACCATATCATGAACCCTATCATAATCTACCATCTCCTCCTGATGGTAACTATGTTCATTATGCAAATGATGATCAACCGGTTCTTTTTCCTGAAAATTGCTATTACTACTACTAGCTTCATTCTGATCATAATTAAAACCTTCTCCATGTTGAAACCAGATATAGTAATTTGCCGTGAAACCTCTATTTATTAAATGCTTCCAAACATTTTCACGGTTTGCCAGTTTCGAATTGTTGCATTTCCGACAAGGACAGAACATCTTACCACTTTCTTGGGCGAGCGGTGTTGAATCTGCTTGATGCATAAATGTCTCCAGACCCGCAAGGTATTCTTTCGTCACTCTCCCGTTAGCATCTCTATGCATATACATCCACTTCCGCAACTCGTAAATAGTCCCGGAGCCAGCCATTTTTTTTTCTTTCACGTTTTTTGTTGTTGGTGTGTTTAAAATGATGTTCAAACATCCATATTTATAGGAAAATTCGAATCTGGTAGTTGTAATTTTGCTATGAATTTACGACGAAAATTAATTAGGTGGGCAAAAAAAAACGTGTAACACCTATAAAGTTGGTGGATTCAAAAATTTCCTCGCTAAATACACGTAAACTATTCCCTCGTAAATACCACGCAAAGTTTACGTCGTATTTACGAGAAAATAGTTTTTCTTCGTAAAATACTCGTAAAATTACATCCACTTTACGACGAAACAGTTTTGTCGTTACGTTACGAGGAAATAACGATGACTTTAGTTTTTCACGTAAATTCGTTGTAAACTCGACGCAAATTTACGAGGATTGTTTTTCCTCGTTAATTTTCGTCGTTAAGCATGTGTTTTCTTGTAGTGACATGGTAATTGAAAGAGCAGTTATGTATGTCTGCATAGCGGTGTGTCCCACAGAAGAGGTCACCACAGCGAACCAACCCGTTTGTTGCAAGTAGTACATCGGCTTGGTCCTTCCTTTGGTTTTGCTGCTGGTGCTACTACCTCTTCAACGACAGGGGATGGCTGTACAGAGACAGCCATTGGCTCGGCGGTTTTGGTTTCAGCATCAACCAACGTAGCAGTGAAGGTTTCCTTTAGGATGTTGCTGGATGATCCAGACAGTGCAGATGCAAAAGCTTAGCACCCTGTTCCTGTTGAAACACATGTTCATTGTGGCGTCGCTTCTGAAGAAACCGCAGTTGTTGATGCATAGCTTTGGACCTTCGGGTGGGCTTTGGCATCCTTTATTGTCGTAGTCCATTTCTGAAAGAAGAGAAAGTTCTTGACAATTAAAAACTGAATTCACTAAGATTCAAAACGTCAGAAACAAACAAAGAAACTAAACATATTGTTCTCAACAAAGATTCTAGTCTAGCAACATACTTTGTACATGATCTTATAACCACCTATGACCAAATTTTTTATGGAGCCTTTCCAATGATTCAAGATATCAAACTCGGAGAAGGAACAAAGTAGAAGCAAGTCCAGAACTGATTTTTATAATCACACCAAAACCTAAAGCCCACAAACAGTTCCTACTAACACTTGATTTAAAAAAAAACCACAAGCTATTCAGCCAGACAGCAATACCCAAGCTAACTTGCAGCTATTTCCAGATCTGATATAAAGCTAATAGAAATGTAACTGAATTATTACTATACAGCAGAGAAGCTAAAGTCAGTTGTATCCAGCACAACCTTTCTTTACACAAATGAAATGTTAAAAATGAGTTCATATCAGCATAAAGCTAAGAAGTTTCTAAAACATAGTTAATATCAGTTCCATCCAACACTACCATCTTTATTAGAAATGAGCCTTTCATATCAACATAAAGCAAAAAACTTTCATTAAAAATCACTTCAAAGTTTCTAAAACATAGTTAACATCCAAAACATTACCATCCTTTCCTTTTTTTTCTTTTTTTTTTGTGCGAACCATACTTGAATTATAAATCAAACGAAAACGAAACAGAGTAATTTACTCATCCAACAGAGGAGAGCTAGATAAAGAGACTAAGGCTGTTTTAGCAAGAGTATCAGCCAAAACATTTCCCACACACGGGATGAAAATAAAAAACAAGTTCCTAAAGGTTTTGGATAGAGAATGGATATCAGAGAGTAGTCCCTGAATCCAAAAATTGTTCTTCTTGGTGGAAAGAAGTGTGATGAGACTTTTAGAGTCTGAGAAGACCCTAAGGGAGTCAATACCACGGTCAGCTGCTGATGAAACTGCAGCTCTTAACGCCAATGCCTCTGCTACAAGGGCTGAGGAAACAGAGCGGCGAGTTGAAGAGAAGGTTCCTGCTGGTGCAGATGTGGGATCACTGAAGTGCCATCCCATACCGCAGTTGCCAGAACTAGCGTTCCATGTGGCATCTGAGTAGGCACTCCAAACGTTGGTACCTGCAAGAGATGGAGGCATATCCAGTTGTACATTAGAGTTCAGTTGCTTATGATCCACATACTGTGGCATTTTTTGGGGTGTGATTGAGTCATGCGCTATTTTCCAGGCCCTAGCATCCTGTATTATTTTTAGCACAGATTCTTCTACGGTAAACTCTTTGTTTTTAAAGAGTAGCTTGTTTCTGTTTGTCCATAGAGTCCAGAACACCCAGGGGAAGAGAGGAACAACGCCTAATCCTGGGGGGGGGGAAGTGAAGGACCCTAAGACCGGCTCACTCGAATGGATCAGATTTGGATATGAACTCCAGATGGAGAACTGGATGGATTGAAGGGTCACACGAAGGTTGCGGAGTGGCCTTCGATATTCCCGACTTCAGATGGTGCTTGATATGACTCACAAGTCCACCAAATGAAGAATCTCTTGTCATTGCTTGATATGACTCACAAGACCAACGATTTGAGGAAATGTTTACTTGGATATGACTCACCAAGAAACAAGACAAGTTCTTAAACAAAGAACAAAGAGTTTAACTCAAACTTTAGACAAAATCGATTTCTCATTTATTAAAATGAAAGAGTTTCATACTTATAGAGTTTTGTAGATCTAGAAATTAAATAGAAAACTAGATCTAGATCTAGATCTAGTCTTTAATACGAAAATAAAGAGATAAGACTAGACAAGGTGACTGTTCGGCTTCTGTACAGATTCGTTGTATCCTGAAGCATGAACCGCGGTAAGGAGAATGATGGATGTGAGACTGTCCGTATGAACCAGCATGTCCGGATCATGAACCAGACTGGACCAAGTGCGTCCTATGTCTTCAGAAAGGTGAAAGATCCTTGCCTTAGTGAGATTTGGCTGATCAAAGTGCATGAACTGATCAAAAGGGTCGATCAGCCCATCAGTACGGTCGCCGGTACGTGCAGTATGAGCCAATCGAGCCAAAAGAGAGAAGTCTCGATCATTTTGTGAAACCTCATGATCCAAGTCAAGTCTGGCATGATCTTTCTCAAGTCTGGCATGATCCTTCTCAAGTCTGGCATGATGCAAGTCAAGTCTGGCTTGGCTATCAGTCTTGGCTTGTCGAGTTAGCCGGGAGAGACGGGCTTCAGTTCGGTCAGTTCGAGCATCTGGTCGAGGATCTGGACGAAGCTCCAATCCGGACGTTCGCGGGTCGAGCCGATAGACGGCCCGGTCGATCTGTCTGATCTGATCGGTAGGATGAACCTCAGCTGGGACGTCTGGAACGTTCTGATCGGTCTGGTCCAAGGACTGGGGCACATCATTCCCTCCTTCTTTAAAAGGATTTGTCCACAAATCTGGATCATCTACAAGAAAGGAGAAAGATCAGATACATTAAAACTCGAATAAATATCATACTTACCTTGTAAGTCAAGCTGATAAGCATTGTCATTGATCTTCCTAAGAATCTGGAATGGACCATCAACCCGAGGCATAAGTTTCGACTTTCTTTCTTCTGGAAACCGTTCTTTCCTCAAGTGAACCCAAACAAGATCACCCTCTTTAAAGATCACCTCCTTTCTCTTCTTGTTGGCATATCTTTTGTATCCTTCGGTTTTGGCTTCAATGTTTGCATGAACCTGCTCATGTAACTTCTTGATAGTGTCTGCTTTCCTTTTGCCATCTATGCTAACTCTTTCACTCAAAGGCAAAGACAAAAGATCAAGTGGAGATAAAGGATTAAAGCCATAAACGACTTCAAAAGGAGAGAACTTAGTAGCAGAATGCATAGCATGGTTATAAGCAAACTCAACATGAGGCAAACATTCTTCCCAAAGCTTAAGGTTTTTCTTAACCAATGATCTAAGCAAGGCATACAAAGTTCTATTCACTACTTCAGTTTGGCCATCAATTTGGCCATCAGTTTGTGGGTGACAAGTCGTAGAGAACATCAATCTGGTTCCTAATTTAGACCACAAAGTTTTCCAAAAATAGCTAAGGAACTTAGCATCACGATCAGAGACAATGGTCTTAGGCATTCCATGCAATCTAACAATTTCCCTAAAGAACAATTCAGCAACTTGCACATCATCATCATCAGTTTTATGACATGGAATGAAATGAGCCATTTTCGAAAACCTATCCACAACCACAAAGATGGAGTCTTGGCCAGTTTTAGTCCTAGGCAAACCAAGAACAAAATCCATAGAAATATCTACCCAAAGATGAGAAGGAATGGGTAGAGCCGAATACAAACCATGATTAGATGTCTTGGTTTTGGATTTCTTGCAGATCACACATCAGCTACAAATCCTCTCAACGTCCTTCATCAAGCTTGGCCAGTAGAAGTGATCAAAAACTGTCTTGTATGTCTTCTTGACTCCAAAATGTCCCATAAGACCTCCTCCATGAGATTCCCTGAGAAACAATTCCCTCAAAGAACATTGGGGCACACACAAGCGGTTATCAAAGAACAAAAATCCAGAATTTTGATAGTATTTTCCATAAGCCACTTTGGAACATTTCTGAAATATTTCTTTGAAATCCGGATCAGTCACATACAAGTCTTTGATAAATTCAAAACCAAATAGTTTAGTTTCAAGGGCTGAGAGAAGAGTATACCTTCGGGACAAAGCATCAGCCACAACATTTTCCTTACCTTGCTTGTACTTGATAACATAAGGAAATGTCTCAATGAACTCAACCCAACGTGCGTGTCTCTTGTTCAGCTTCTGTTGACCCTTAAGATGTCTCAAGGACTGGTGGTCCGTGTGGATAACAAACTCCTTAGGCCAAAGATAGTGTTGCCACGTTTGGAGAGCTCTCACCAAAGCATATAGCTCCTGGTCATAGGTGGGGTAGTTGAGTGTGGCGCCTCCAAGCTTCTCACTGAAGTAAGCAATGGGTTTCCTATCCTTCATCAAGACAGCACCAATCCCAACTCCGGAAGCATCACATTCAATCTCAAAAGTTTTAGAAAAATCAGGAAATACAAGTAAAGGAGCATGAGTCAACTTCACTTTTAACATCTGAAAAGCTTTTTCTTGGGCTTGTTCCCATTTGAAACCGACGTTCTTCTTGATCACTTCAGCCAGCGGAGCAGCAATGGAACTGAAGTCCGGAACAAACCGTCTATAGAAACCGGCCAGATCATGAAAGCTTCTTACCTCACCCACGGTCGAAGGACTCGGCCAGTCTCGGATGGCTTTGATTTTCTCCTCGTCCACTCTAAGTCCATCAGCACCTACAACAAAACCTAAGAACACCACGTGATCTGTTCCAAAAGAGCATTTACCAAAATTGGCAGCGAGTTTTTCTTTTCTAAGAACTTCAAGAACAGATTTTAGATGCATCTTATGATCTTCAAGGTTTTTGCTATAGACAAGAATGTCATCAAAGTAGACAACAAAAAAATGACCTATGAATGACCTCAAGACATGATTCATCAAACGCATGAAAGTGCTAGGTGCATTAGTAAGACCAAATTGCATAACAAGCCATTCATACAATCCTAACTTGGTTTTAAATGCGTTTTTCCACTCATCACCTTCCTTCATCCTAATCTGGTGATAGCCACTTTTCAAATCAATTTTAGAAAAGACAAATGATTCATGCAACTCATCAAGCATGTCGTCTAGCCTAGGGATGGGATGCCTATACTTTACCGTGATGTTGTTGATGGCACGACAGTCCACACACATGCGCCAAGAACCATCCTTTTTGGCCACGAGAAGGACAGGAACGGCACAAGGACTGAGGCTTTCCCGGATGTAGCCTTTCTCAAGAAGGTCACCAATCTGTTTCTGATGTTCCTTGGTCTCCACCGGATTGGTATGGTAAGCTGGCCGGTTTGGTAGAGACGCGCCAGGAAGAAGGTCGATCTGATGCTCAATGCCTCGTACTGGTGGCAATCCCTTAGGATTCTCATCTGGAAAAACATCAGAATACTTCTGCAAAACATCTAAAAGTTCACTCGGAATCTCCGGTGCAAGGTCAGAAGAAGAAGCCATAAGAGATTCTTTGTACACAAGTAAAAGAAATGGCTTTTGAGAGTAAAGAGATCTCTTGACCTGACTTTGTTTGATATAGAAATTGGAGTTCCGTTGGGATGATTCAGGTTCATCTGGCTTGGGTTCCTTGTCACGGTTCCTCTTGAGCTGGATCTGATCTTGATGAACCTCCAAAGGTGTCAAAGGAACAAGCGTGATCTTCTTCCCTTTATGATCAAAGGAGTGTCGGTTTGTGAAACCATCATGCATGGCTCTCTTATCAAATTGCCATGGCCGGCCCAAGAGAATGTGGCATGCGTCCATAGGAAGAACGTTGCAAACGACCTCGTCCTCATATCGGCCATTTGTAATAGGGACAATGACTTGCTCTTTCACAAACTGTTCTCCAGCCTCGTTTAGCCATTCCAACCTGAAAGGACGAGAGAGAGGCCGAGTAGCAAGTCCTAGTTTCCTGACAAGAGTGTCACTAGCAACATTAGTACAACTCCCACCATCAATAATCAAAGAGCAAACCTTTTCAGAAACTAAACATCGAGAATGAAAGAGATTCTCCCTTTGTTCCTTTTCATTGGTTTTGGGTTGGACACTAAGAGTTCTTCTTCTGACAAGTAGAAGGCCATGAGCTGGATAGTAGAAGCAAGGCTCCTCATTATAGGTCGGGTCGGACTCATCATCAAAGGTTGGATCGGAACCATCGACCAAGCGGCCGTCCGTCTCATCGAAGATAGACTCGACCATGCCTTTCCTAGCAACGAGTAGTGGCCTGTGATGCGGATATCCAAAGGACTCGTCCTCTTCATCAAAGATGGACCAAGATCTTCTTTGTTCTCCAGTTCATCCTCAGATTCAACTTCTCCATTCTCCATAAGAATCATCACTCGTTGGTTGGGACAGTTTTTGGCAAAGTGTCCTAGACCTTGACATTTGAAACACCTAATGTCTCTTGCTCGGCCAGAAGTATCAACTGCCTTTCCTTTGTCATCACGAGCAGATACATCAGTTTAAAAGCATTATGTGTTGTGGAAGAAGACTTACCTTTGTCTTGGTCGCTTGGCTTAGGAGCAAAACCCGGTTTAGGAGAGTAGGCCGGTTTAGAGGTAATGGCCGACTTTGAGAGACTCTTCCTCTTAACTTGTTGCTCGATCAAGATGCCCTTGTGTAGCATCTGTTCCACACTACCATACTCTTGAAGCTCCATGCGGTCTTGGATGTCTCGGTTAAGGCCAGAGAGGAACCTAGCCATAGTGGCGTCCATGGGCTCGTCTACATCAGCCTTGATCATCAAAGTTTCCATCTCCTGGTGGTATTCTTCCACGGACTTAGTGCCTTGAAGCAAGCGTCTGAGTTTCTGGTGGAGGTCTCGGTGATAATGAGCAGGAACAAATCGTCTCCTCATCAGCATGGAAAACTCATCCCATGTCTCAATCGGTCTCTCACCTGTTCTCCTCCTGTGGGTCACAACTTGATCTTACCAATTAATAGCATAGCCAAAGAATTCAGTAACAGCTAGTCTAACTTTCTTAAGTTCAGAAAAGTTTTGACAATCAAAGACATGTTCAATTTTTCTTTCCCATTCAAGAAAAACATCAGGATCATTTTTACCCTCAAAAGGTGGGATTTTTAGTTTCAAACCACTTAAGCTATCATTAGTACGTTCATTTCTAGAAAAAGGATTGACATCACCTGGATCTCGGGTTCTAGGACCTCTTCTTGGACGGTATGCTGATCTGGCCTCGTCCTCTTGATCATCCTCCTCTCGGATCTCATCGTCGGACCGAGTGTTCCTACGCGGACGGTCTCTTCTTGCTCCGGCTCTAAAAGGAGCTTGGCTGGCCTGAATCTCATCAAGCCTCTGGTGGATCTGATCTAAACCTGCGTTCAACATGTTAGACATAGAATCATTCAAGGCACGCATTTGAAGGTTAGACAATCCAGCAACTGAGTTTCCGGGACGGTTCCGTTCATCATCACTACTCATGGTTCCTGAAATTTCTTAAACACAAAACGTTAGATAAAAATCCTCACTCTCTCAAGTGTTTAATCCTCACCCACACACGTGTTTTTTTCAGAATTTTGATGGTCACACAACAAGCTTTCACTCAAAGTTCTAAGAAGAACAAATCAAAGAAACTCAATGGACAAAATCCAAGCAAAGACAAGGGAATTTTAAAAGAGAGAAAGATAAGAGATTTTTGGTTTTGGGAATCCGTTTTAACCACCTCAAAGGCTGGATTTCTCCTCAGCCAGCTGTGGGAACCGAAATTCGCACTGTCGATTTCCATTTAAATAAGGAAACTAGGAAAACCCTAATTTCCCAGAGGTCCCGGATATCTGCTAATACCACACGCCAAGGAAATCAGAACACAATAATGACAACGAAGGAGTATAAAAATCGTAAGAAGAGAGCAAAGAGAAGTCTTATTCTGAATTTGCGTATGAGCGTTTACAACAAGGTATAAGCCTGGGCTCGAGAGCTGTCGGCGATATTCCTAGTTCTAGCAACCATAAGACGGCTAAATCTAATTGAGTCGCAGCTCGAAATAACAAAAATGGAAAGTTGCCTAATTGCTCTAAGTGCTAAGTTTTCTCTGAAAAAATTCCTCCTCATGCCTCTCGCCTAGGACCCCTTATATACTGGCTCCAAGGTCGGTTTACGCTTTTCCTCTTCTGCCCTTAAGCCGCCATAGCATAAAAATGGAGATATTCCATTTGTTCCGATCTTCGTAATTATCTTCAAAATTTCGTATTTATCCGCGGAAACTTGACATTTATCTTCCCTTGCGAACCAAGCGTAAACCGACAAGCGGTTTACAGGCTGTTGGTTAAGAAATCGTAAGTTGGGCCTCGAGTCATGTCTTAGGTCCCTTTGGGCCGTCTTTCGACTCGAAGCGTTTATTACGGCTTCTTTCGATAAAGAATGAACTTTTCGCGGTTTTTACGGTAAAGTTTGATTGATAATCTTAGAAATGGCGGGGTACGTGAGATGGGTTCGCTACGGTATTCGGGAGATAGCATCGAAGGGTAGACGAGAATGCATGGACTGATGTCGTATCGACGTTTCGGAAGAGCTCGGTCGCTACGTAGCGACTGAGCTTTGGCTCGAACTCGATGGCTACGTAGCGACCGAGTGGAGCACGTGTTTGGTCGCTGCGTAACGATCCTTCTCGAGCTCTTGTCCGATGATTCGCGTTTCTTCCGCAAAGCTTTTCGTAAAGAAGAATCTATTTCAAAAAAGTATTTGTCGAAGAATTTTTCTTCTTCGGGGATTTGGACGTTAACTTCGTCGTAACCGTTTTCGACCCCAACAGTTAGCCCCCCAGCTCATTGGGAGCGTGGATTTTTAGCGAGGTCCCAATGCGCGGAATGGCGAGTTTGGACAAGATTGGTGTATTTGGGCGAAGTTCGTGTCCAAAAGTCCGCCAGGAAATAGTAATTTCTCATGCCTATAAGAATCGAGGTAATTTCTTCACAATCTTCACACTTACTCATTCTCATAGAGAGGTTTTTCTTGAAAAGTTCTTTCTCTTTTTTCTTTATCATTTCCTTCCTGATTTTATAAGAAAAACACGAGATGTCGAGTAAGAAGAGGAGTTCGAAGAAAGGATCCTTGCCTGCGAATGTTTCTGAAGAGATTCGAGTGCCGAAGATGGAATTCGTTCCTCATTCGGTAGACCCAGCCGAGAACGAGGCATGGTGGGTGGCGTGTTACGGTTCGATCACGCCTCCCAAAGAAAAATCGTTCCCGGTCATGAACCATCGCCCGGTGGAGGCAGGTGCGCCGAGTAGGAGTACTAGTGAATTCCTCGAGGTCATGCCGTCTTTCTACCATATTTCGGACGCGGTGGAATTCAGGGTTCCTCGTCAAGGAGAGTGCGCTAGTAGTACACCAGAGGGCTTCTTTACTTGTTACGAGGCATTCGTAGTGCGTTACCGTTTGTGGTTCCCGATCCCCGAGATCATCGTCCGTGTGTTAGGTCGTTTCGGGGTGGCGATAAGACAATTGAATCCTCTTAGCATCCAGCACCTCATAGGGATCCTGGTCCTGAGCTACGAGCATGGTCTCTCTCTCACCGTTGATCATTTCGAAGCGCTTCTTCGATTACAGATCATCCGGGACACGGACACGTACAGGCTAGTTCCTCGAAACTTCATGTCAGTAGTGAAGGGGTTCGCTTCTAACTTCAACTCGTGGAGGAAGTTTTTCTTCTTCGTCCGTGTAGACGCGGCGTCCGTTGAGGAGAGTTGTATCTCATTGTTTCGGAGGTTGCCGAACGATCGTCCTTTTATCAACCCTCTTGCTCCGTTTCCCGAGGACATTATTGCGATGAGGGATCTGCTCAGGAATGGTCCTTTTTTCTGGACTTCCTTTACGCCGAAGAGAGTTCGAAAGGCGCTGAGTTTTGCGCATCCTGGTCCTACTTTGGGCGGAGAAGCAAGGAGTGATTCCGAACCTGAAGACCAAGGTCCCAACGCTGCTCCCACGATTGTGACGGGGCCGAACTCTTTGAAGGGGAAAGATATTGATCTCGGTGACCTGGAGTTTTCGGTGGACGACTGCATGCTACCAGGATGGGATCCGAACCTTGCTTTCGGCGATGGAAGCGGTACGAGCGAGGTCCCTATTCTGGACTTCGATGATTTCTTCGCTGGTCTTCCATCGGGCTTTGACGCTCCTCAGGCCACGGGCGAGTCAGGGAGACCGAAAGTTGTGGCGGAAGGATCTCGTATCATTAACGTGGTATAAACTTTAAGAATTCTGACGATCGTTATTATTATTATTTTCTTATAACGTGTCAATCGGTTTTATAGGGTTTGAACTTGCTTGGATCGGCCATCGAGGCGAGCCATAGAGAGGCCATGATCTATCGCTTTAAGGCGGAGAGGGCGGAAAAGGATCTTGCTCGCATGCGAGACGAGATGCTGGCGCGAGATGCTCAACTTGCTCGTGATCATGCCAGGGCTGTTCGTAGGGCGGAACGGAAGGGCAAGAGGGAAATCGTTGAGGTGATGAAGACTCGCGCTTCTCAATTCCAGGTTGAGTACGGGAATCTCAAGGGCGCTTTCAACTCGCTGGGCGACTTCCGTGAGTGTCGCGGCTCCATCGGGAGTCTTTGGAAGACGCAAGAAGATGACTACGTTTTCGAGAGGGAGATGGAGTTAATGAAGGGTGGCATGAAGGATCATGCTCACGCTGAGGCGACCATTCTTCCGATCGATGGGAAGATTCCGAGATTCTGGGATCCCATTCCGGTTTCCCCTGATACCGTAAAAACTACGACTGATTTTGCCGGTGACGATGAGGAAGTGAACTTTCCCGCGGATGCATTCGGAGCCTCCTTGTCCGGGGGGTTTTAACTTTGATCTTTGAGGGTTTTAATGATTTTTCCCCTTTATCTAGTATTTAGCGGTCGAGTATGGCCTTTGTTCATGTATGTCTGGCCGAGTACGGCTTTCGAACTTTGTACGGGCCTATTTTGACCATTTTTGTTGGGATTGGCCGTTGGTGGCTTTGAGCCCCTACCGCTATTCGGTTTATATAATGGATGTTTGTTTGAGTTACTTTGTTTAGAGTGGGTTTGAAGTGAACATGAGTTGTCGTCTCATATTTATCTTCGTTGAGGCGTTCAATTTGTTAGTTCATTCGAGACGTGAGTTTTCGTAAAAATTATTTACGATTTTTTGGGAACGTTGAGATATGAACGAAGAGACATGTTTTAGGAATCTCGTATCGTTTAGATATCATGTCTTTGAGATGTTTGAGACCAATGCGATGGGTTTAGGGCAAAACCTAGGTTTACTCTCAGTTTTAAGGTTTGTGCGGTGACTAGCCGGCTATCGGTTTTCCTGTTGCGATTTCTACCTGATTCGTACCGATTTGAAGTCCGCGATAGGTTCTCGGCTTATATGACTTGTATGGTACGAATCGAGCATCTTTCCAGAGACAATTTTTAAGACAACTGGAAGTGCTAGACCAAAATTTCAGATTTTTTTTGTAGCGCGCTTTCGTCCTTGTGTTGGACGTTTGAAAATCAAAAGAGTGATCAGGTTGCGTTTGTTTAAGACAGCTGATGTGTTCGTCGGGGCCAATCGACGAACGGAGTGTAAGATTTGTAGTGGTCGCGTTCGGAAAATTTGTTTGTACCATCTCGATTTTTAACTTGGCGACGTCTCGCAGTTATTTCGAAGACTATACATATATTTTTGGTGCTGAAGTGAGATTGTTTTGCGATTTTGTCTTTAAAAAGAGCCACGCATATTTCGTAAAAATTTCGAAATCTCTATAGTATTCGATTACAATAACACATCTTTTCCTATGTGGGAGTATACGAGTATACGCACCCACTCCCCCCCCACTCCCCCCCCCCGTTTTTGGAGAGGGGGATAGCTGAACTCGTCCTTCAACGAGCTGCCATCTCGTAGTTCTGTTTTACGCCGCGAGCGTTTTCACTCGGTGGTTGTCGCCGTGCTGACCGCCTTGATCGAGATGATCGTGGCAGGGTCAGTGTTCTCTTCCGGATGTTCCGGTTGAGTTGTAGTGTCGGCTTCAGACTCATGTTGAGTTTCGACACCCAAAGCGTCTGCGTCGGCAGACGATTTGAAATCGCCTTTTCTCGAAACGTTGTTGGTCGAAGATTTATCAATCTTCGTGCGTTTGCGATTTGCCGTTGCAGAGGTTGTCATCTGTCTTAACTTGTGTTCTGCGAGGAAGCACAGTCGCGACTGTTTCTGACATCCCCAGATAGCTGTGACTCCATTTGGGGTCGGGAATTTGACGCCCAGGTGGTACGTCGATGGAACGGTTTGCATAGCGTTGAGCCACGGGGTTCCCATGATCACCCTGTAGATGGCAGGATGATCGACTACCGCGAACTCTATGATTTTTCTGATCTCCTTGGCCATGACAGGTAGCTGAATCGATCCGAGGATCATCGATACTTCGCCAGAATAGCCTTTGAGCGGTTTCGGAGTTGGAGTTACTTCTCAGAGTTCGATTCTCATCCGATTGAGAGTGTCGCGGAAGATTACATTGACCGTGCTTCCCGGGTCAATGAGTACTCCTCTGACTTCCAGATCTCGTATGACGAGGTCTATGACGAGCGGATCGCAGTGAGGCTGATCGATCTCGCCGGCTTCCTCCTTTGTGAAGGTGATTGAGCAATTCTGATCGTCTCGGGTAGGAGACCATGTAGGCCAGTTCGCGCTTGACTCCGCCTTCCGCTGGTAAGCCTTGATGGCCGAAACCGTATCGTTGCAGAATTGCGATCCTCCGATGATCATGTTGACTCTACGACGATTGTTATCGTTCCCTTTGTCGTCTGGCCTCCTGCCGCGTTTATCCCCAGATTGGTTTCTTTGGGGAGATCTCTCCACGGGAAGATTTCTGTCCGGCTTCGGGGGGCGATCGGTCTCGAGGGTGAGATCTTTCACGCTTGTCACTTCCTAGAGTTCTCCGGCTAGTAGCTTCGCAGCCAGCCTCGCTCCCAAGACCTTGCAGTTAGTCGTGGAGTGTCCTCGAGATTGGTGGAACTCGCAGAAGGTGTTATCATCATATCCTTGGTTGCGAGTCCACGTATTACCCGTGGTTCGGCCCTGGTCTGAGCCGATCGCGTAATTATGCGCTCCTTGGAGTTCTTCCCCCTCGTGATGGACATACTTGTCGTTACGAGGGTTCTTCTTCCTTGTTTTTGGGTCTACATATTTCGAGGACGATCTCGCCGACTTATGCTTCTGCGATAATATTTTTGTTTCTTCCTCGATCATGATGTAGTCCGTCGCCTTGTGGAGGGCGTCTTCGATCGTCCGCGGTTTTTCGAGGGATATCCATTTTCTGAATTTTGACTTGTACCAGAGCGTCTTTCTAAGCGCATCGATGGCCACCTTGTCGCTTATCCCGCTGACCCTGGACATTACCAACTTGAACCGGCTGATGAACTCGCGGAGGGGTTCCTCTTCTCTCTGGGACAGACTCCAGAGATCGACATCGGAAGTTTCTCTATCTATGAACATAGAGCATTGGTTGAGAAATTCTGATGCGAGTTGTCGGAAACTCCCGATAGAGTTTCGCTTAAGGCACGCGAACAATTCGAGGGCTGCTCCTTCTAGATTCTCGACGAACAGGCGGCAGTAGCCGGCGTCTCTCTCACCGTCCTTCAGCCTCGCTCTTCCCATCGTGATGTGGAAAGCCTGAAGGTGCGCTCTCGGATCGGTCGTACCATCATACTTCGGTTCTTTGATTTTTCCTGGATCGGATACCCTTGTATCTGAGATGCGAGCGGTGAAGGGGGTCTTCCGAGCCCCTTCCAGCAGTCTGTCGATCTCGGGGGCCGCGCTCGTAGCGTGATGGATTTGAGATTTTACGTCTCTTACTTCTGCCGCAGTCTTGGTGATATAGTCGCGAAGATCGCGTATATCCAACGTCTCGTCAGCAGATTTCCGCGCTTGTCGGCGTTTACTGCGAGTGAGCTCGGTTTGTTTTTCAGACAGCTCTTTCTGTTCGTTCCAATAGAGGATTTCCTCCTCTACTGTCATTGGTTTGTCGAACGGAGAGCTTTCCCGAGTGAATCGGCTTTTGGTCTGTCGGCGTCCTCATCAGTATTGTTGGAGACATCGCTAGGATCCAGGTCGACTTGCTCGACTCCGTTGTCCTTCGAAACCTTCACGGGAGGCGGAGGGCTTTCGGAGTTTCCCCTTTCGACGGGAGACTTCTCGCTAGGGTTTTGAACCGAAGGTCGTTCCTGGGCGGCTCCAGGCCTGTTGAGTGGGGTCGCAAAGTCGAGTCTTTTCCCGCGGACTTTAGTGGTTCCACGGGGGCGGATTGCTCGAGTCCTTGCCGTTAAAGTTTCAACTTGTTTGGTCGAGGTGCTCACGAGCTTATCCTGTTCTTCCGACCTTTTTTCATAGGTGGCGAACATCTTTTTAAACTCCTCGAGCGCCGCGGCGTTGGCTGGTGCGTTGGCCGCGGATACGTCCGCTGCGGGAGTATGGAGATCAGTGCCGCTGCCTCCGTTAAGAGGAGTCTGCACGTTATCCGTGTCGTCAGTTGACATGTCTTGTTGAGCGTGATGTGGTTGAGAGTTAGATTGATCCGTATCCCCCCTCCTTCTAGCGCCAAACTGTGGGAACCGAAATTCGCACTGTCGATTTCCGTTTAAACAAGGAAACTAAGAAAACCCTAATTTCCCAGAGGTCCCGGATATCTGCTAATACCACACGCCAAGTAAATCAGAACACAATAATGACAACGAAGGAGTATAAAAATCGTAAGAAGAAAGTAAAGAGAAGTCTTACTCCGAATTTGCGTATGAGCGTTTACAACAAGGTATAAGCTTGGGCTCGAGAGCCGTCGGCGAGATTCCTAGTTCTAGCAACCCTAAGACGGCTAAACCTAATTGAGTCGCAGCTCGAAATAACAAAAACGGAAAGTTGCCTAATTCCTCTAAGTGCTAAGTTTTCTCTGAAAAAATTCCTCCTCATGCCTCTCGCCTAGGACCCCTTATATACTGGCTCCAAGGTCGGTTTACGCTTTTCCTCTTCTGCCCTTAAGCCGCCATAGCATAAAAATGGAGATATTCCATTTTTTCCGATCTTCGTAATTATCTTCAAAATTTTGTATTTATCCGTGGAAACTTGACATTTATCTTCCCTTGCAAACCAAGCGTAAACCGACAAGCGGTTTACGGGCTGTTGGCTAAGAAATCGTAAGTTGGGCCTCGAGTCATGTCTTAGGTCCCTTTGGGCCGTCTTTCGACTAGAAGCGTTTATTACAGTTTTTTTCGATATAGAATGAACTTTCCGCGGTTTTTACGGTAAAGTTTGATTGATAATCTTAGAAATGGCGGGGTATGTGAGATGGGTTCGCTACGGTATTCGGGAGATAGCATTGAAGGGTAGACGAGAATGCATGAACTGACGTCGTATCGACGTTTCGGAAGAGCTCGGTCGCTATGTAGCAACCGAACTTTGGTTTGAGCTCGGTCGCTACGTAGCGACCGAGCGAAATGGACGTTTGGTCGCTACGTAGCGACTGAGCTTTGGCTCGAACTCGATCGCTACGTAGCGACCGAGCGGAGCACGTGTTTGGTCCCTGCGTAACGATCCTTCTCGAGCTCTTGTCCGATGATTCGCGTTTCTTCCGCAAAGCTTTTCGTAAAGAAGAATCTATTTCGAAAAAGTATTTGTCGAAGAATTTTTCTTCTTCGGAGATTTGGACGTTAACTTCGTCGTAACCATTTTCGACCCCAACACCAGCAGGCTTTCTGTTCCACCACCAATCCCCAAATGAAAAACCTTTCGAATATATATATTTTTTTTCTTTTTTTTTTGATAGATCTTTCTTTTTTCTTTTTTTTTGATAGATTGAGGATTGTAATGAGGGGCCCGGATTCAAGATAGATAGAAGAAGAAGTGTTTATGATTTAGAAATGGAAGATGAGAAAGATGAATGATTTAGAAGATACCAAACGAGCGGCTCTGATACTACTTGAAGGACCCTAAGAGTGAGAATGGATCAGATTTGGATATGAACTCCAGATGGAGAACTGGATGGATTGAAGGGTCGCACGAAGGTTGCGGAATGGCCTTCGATATTCCTGACTTCAGATGGTGCTTGATATGACTCACAAGACCAACGATTTGAGGAAGTATTTACTTGGATATGACTCACCAAGAAACAAGACAAGTTCTTAAACGAAGAACAAAGAGTTTAACTCAAACTTTAGACAAAATCGATTTCTCATTTATTAAAATGAAAGAGTTTCATACTTATAGATCTAGGAATTAAATAGAGAACTAGATCTAGATCTAGATCTAGTCTTTAATACGAAAATAAAGAGATAAGACTAGACAAGGTGACTGTTCGGCTTCTGCCCAGATTCATTGTATCCTGAAGCATGAACCGCGGTAAGGAGAACGACGGATGTGGGACTGTCCGTATGAACCACCATGTGCGGATCATGAACCAGACTGGACCAAGTGCGTCCTATGTCTTCTGAAAGGTGAAAGATCCTTGCCTTAGTGAGATTTTGCTGATCAAAGTGCATGAACTGATCAAAAGGGTCGATCAGTCCATCAGTACGGTCGCCGGTACGTGCAATATGAACCAATCGAGCCAAAAGAGAGAAGTCTCGATCATTTTGTGAAACCTCATGATCCAAGTCAAGTCTGGCATGATCTTTCTTAAGTCTGGCATGATCTTTCTCAAGTCTGGCATGATCCTTCTCAAGTCTGGCATGATCCTTCTCAAGTCTGGCTTGGCTATCAGTCTTGGCTTGTCGAGTTGGCCGGGAGAGACGGGCTTCAGTTCGGTCAGTTTGAGCATCTGGTCGAGGATCTGGACGTAGCTCCAATCCGGACGTTTGCGGGTCGAGCCGATAGACGGCCCGGTCGATCTCTCTGATCTGATCGGTAGGATGAACCTCAGCTGGGACGTCTGGAACGTTTTGATCGGTCTGGTCCAAGGACTGGGGCACATCAGGAGGGTTATCATTCAAGAACAACAATCAAGGAGATCCAAGATGGAGGTTGGGGCCTGCAGGTGTTGCAGTGGCGTGTTGAGACAGGGGAGTTGATTCCATACTTGAATTGCATAAGGGCACTGAAGAAGGACATGAATCTATGTTTCCAAGGCTCCGCAGCGTCTACATCGAGCATCAACTTCTATTCCTCTATGTTGTAAGGCCGCTCCAACTGGGAGAGCGCCTGCATTTGCTCTCCAGAGTAAATGTCTCAGCTTCGGCGAGGTGTTGACCATCCATATCCTCTTTTTCCAGTCGAAGTGATCCTCTGGATCGGCGTCTGAGTTGATCTTGGCAAGTGCATACCCTGACTTTGTAGTATAGGTTCCAGATTTATCATTCAGCCAAATCAACTCATCATTGATGTTACATTCACTAGGAATGATTGCCTTAATAGAGTCCTCATACTGAGGCAGGTTTTCTCTAATAGCTTGGAGATTCCAGTTTGAAGTGTGTGGTATAAGAAGGTCAGCCACACAAAGCTTCAAGTTCTCTCTAGTTGGTGGTCCCATGGGAGTTGTTTGCCTTTCAAGACTCATCCATGGCTCTGACCAGACATTGATGTCTCTTCCATTACCAACTATCCATCCTAGCCCCAGGCGTAGGACCTCCCTACCTACAAGAACACTTCTCCATCCATGAGAAGCAGAGGTAGGGGCCGAGACTTCAAGAAAATTGGCCTTCGAACAATATTTTCCGAGTAAAGTTTGCGCTAGGAGGGATTGGGGTTCTTTGAGAATTCTCCACGCCAGCTTTGCGAGAAGAACATTATTAAATTGCTCTATTTCTCTAAAGCCCAACCCTCCAACCGTCTTTGGTCTAGTGAGCTTCTTCCAAGACACCCAACATAATTTGCGGACCGCCGGTTTTGCATCCCACCAGAAACGAGTCAGGATGCTTTGGATTTGTTTGCATAGAGAAAGGGGCAGTTTAAATCATGACATGGTGTAAGATGGTAGGGCTGCAAGGACTGCTTGGAGAAGGATTTGTTTTCCGGTGCTGGACAAGTATCTCGTGGACCAGCTGATTGATCTTTGGCGGATCCTATGAATGAGGCTAGCAAAGATGTCCCGTTTTTTCCTTCCAAAGTGCTCCGGTAGACCAATTCCCATGCCACCTTCATCTGGATATTGAAGAATTCCTTAACTCGCGTTTTGACCTCTCGGGGTGTTTTTGCTGAGAAAGTGATGGCCGACTTTCCGAGGTTTATGCATTGTCCCGATGCACTTTCATACAGCAAGAGTATCCTCTTCAAAGCTTCACAGCTAGCCACATTTGTTTTTGTGAAAAACATTGTGTCGTCGGCGAAGAGTGGATGGTTTATAGGCGGACATCCTCTTGCGACTTTTATTCCTGCCATCTTACCGTCTTGCAGCGACTTGGAACACAGGCTCGAAAGGACTTCAGTACAGAATATAAAGAGGTAGGGAGACAGCGGATCTCCCTGTCTGATTCCTCTTGAGGGTACCACTTTGCCTTGAGCTGCTCCATTAACCAGGAAAGAATAGGAAACCGAACGGATACATTCCATGATCCATAAGTTCCACTTGGGGTGGAAGCCAAGTTTTGCAAGAACTGCTTCCAAGAAGTTCCATTCGATCCTATCGTAGGCTTTGCTTATGTCCGTTTTAACAGCCATAGAGCATCGTACCTTCGCTCCCGAGGTTTGGAGATAATGGAGTACTTCATGGGTGATAAGGACATTGTCCGAGATTGCTCGTCCTTTCACGAAGGCGGATTGATTCTTCGAGATGATGGATTGGAGAATAGGTTGGAGCCGGCTGGTGAGTACTTTGGCAATGATCTTGTAGTGGGTACTACAAAGAGCAATTGGCCTGTAATCAGCAACTCCTTTAGCTCCTCTCGTCTTTGGAATCAGCCTGACGTGGGTCTCATTGAAACGTGCACTGAGAGTATTGGATGTGAAGAAGTTCCTGATCTCTTCCGCCACATCGTCTCCTATTATATCCCAAAAGCTTTGGTAAAAACTAGCAGAGAACCCGTCTGGTCCTGGAGCCTTATCCGGGTGGATGGAGAAGACTGCTTGCGTGATCTCTTGCTTATCCGGAATCCTAATCAAGGCATCATTCATCTCCGAAGTGATGAGGGGAGAGAGGACCTCATCTACAATTTGGAGGGAGTTTGTTTGCTGCGATGAGAACAGGTCCTTATAGTAGTCCTCAATCGTACGTACTATCTGTTCTTCTTCATACACTGCATCTCCATTCGAGTTCTCTATAACAGAAAACTTGTTGATTGTTCTTCTTTCCCTTGTAACAGCATGGAAGAAACCGGTATTGCGATCCCCACTGTGAAGCCATTGGATTCGACTCCTTTGCTTCCAAAAGTTTCCTCCTCGATATAAGCACTCTCAAGTTTTGCCGATAGAGTTGCTATCTCTAGTGGTTCCGGAGAAGCTTTGGAGAGAGCTTCTTCTAGCTTGGCTTGAGTTTCCATGATTATCTCTTTGCAGTTCAAGTTTTGCAACCTCGTCCACTCCATAATTTTCCTTCTAATTCTGCAAATTTTTGAGATAACTGATTCATATGACAGTGAAGTCCAATGTTCCTCGACTAATTCCTTAACTTCTGGTTTATCCTTGAGTCTTCTATCGAAACGGAAGAGGCCACCTTTACTTCTCTTTATTTGATTGAGATGCACCAAGATCGGTCGGTGATCTGATCCTTCGAATCTCAAGTATTCGCAGCACAGCAACCCGAGGGAAAATTTTCAGCCCACTTACAGTTGATCATGGCTCTATCCAAGCGTGACTGTATAAAGTGGCTATAACGGTTTCCTCTCCATGATAAGGAGTTACCGGAATGTTGCATGTCCCACATCCCCATTTGTGATACAAAACTTTGGAAGGCTAGAAAAGAGCCTTCCCATCTAAGTGGCCCGCCTAGCTTCTCGGAGTTATCCAGAAGGTCATTAAAGTCGCCTACTATCAGCCACGCTTCCTCATCTCTTCCTAATCCAACTTCTGTCAGCTTGTTCCAGAAGTCTGGTCTATCTTCTCCTCGTGGTGGGCCGTAGATGAACGAGACAAACATAGATTTTCGATGCAATGTAATACAAGTATCAATAATGTTGGGAGAGGAAGAGAGGATATCCACCTGAGCTTCTGGTTTCCAAGATAGTGAGAGGCCTCCGCTAGTTCCGTTGGGAGGGACTGTGAAGTGGTATACATATTCCGTCTGTTGGAAATGTCGGAGCACCAATTCGTCTTGACTCTTCGTTTCCATTAGGAAGATGATCTCCGGGGAAATTCGTTTTTTGAATTCCCGTATACGATGGCCTGTCAAGGTGCTCCCGATACCTTGGCAGTTCTAGCTGAGTAGCGCTAAGGAAGAGCGCTTGGATTTGATCGAAAATCCTTCCCTTTCTTCTTGATTGCTGGTATGATGGTGGTTTTCGGCGCTCCTGGTTGTTATGTTTGTGTTGTCTTTGCAGGTGCTTGTGCCCTCCGCTTAGGGGAGCTTTGAGTTTTTGTGACTCTTCTTTTCTTGAGGCTGACTCCCTGTGCAGGACTATTGGTGTTTCTTTTCTTATGAGCATTCGGTGCTGCCTTAGTCTTTCCCACACTCCTTGTTATGATCCTAGGTCCGTCAGATAATCGAGCTTGGATTGGGGAGGGGGTCGATGTCGGGAGAGGCCCTAGCCGGAGAGAGACATGTCTCCTATCTTCACTGAGAGTGCGTATTGGTGATGTAGCTCCTGTTGGTGAAGCAGTAGTTCCTGGGGGTCGAGATCCTGAGGGCATAGAATCATTTCCAAAGAGTAGAGGGTTCAGGTTCTCTTCCAGGTACTGAATCTCTATGTCCTGTAGTCGACTCGAACCAGTAGAGATGCCTTGAGGAGCAAGCAATTCTTTCCCATTAGAGGGTAATGATAGACAATCCCTGACAGGTCTTCTATCAGCCGATGTGGGAGTATATAGGGGAGCGTTAGTTTTCTCTGCTTCCTCTCGATGACTCAGAGATCTTCTCAGGTCTGTACTGTTAAGGAGAGCAGTTGGGAGGGCTGGAGATTGGATTGATTTGGAGCCCGAGTCATGGCTAGGTGTTCTCCTGTTATCTTTTCTCGCTACTGGGTTTTTGATGACCTCTCGACGTGTTTCAACTTCCCGTGAGGGATGATCTGAGGCCTGCAATATTCCTCTACTTCCTGCTCTAGCTGAGCTGATGGGGTTACGAGAGTAATGTCTTCCTTGAGTGTTGTTATCTTCTCAACCTCTACGGTATTCACTGGTGACCGGAGCATAGCTTTGGTGTTGTCTTGAGGGAGGTCTTGAGTCTTCTCTGTGATACGGGTAGTCATATCTTTTTGCATACGAGGGGGAGGAGGATCTATAGTTTTGCTCCCTAGGTGCTTGAGGTGTTTTCTCTTTTCTTCTCTCCTCATACTTCCTGCGCCGTTCGTCAAGACGTACCATTGTGTTGTTTTGTGATATACCAAGGCACTTTGGGCTTTTTCCTCTATCGTTTCCAATTAGAGGGCAGTCATCCTTCTCGTGAGACAGAGAGAAGCATCTGAAGCAATGCTTTTCTAGCTTTTCATAGGCAAACTCCACTTGCTTGGTATCACCTGAGGGTAGCAGTATGATGCGCACCATCTATAGTGGTTTGAGACCATTTATGAGTGCTCTGACTCGAGCTTGTCTTGGTATACAGTCTTCGACAACTCCCAGTTCTTTGCCAATAGCTCTTATAGCTTCATCATACCAGTAATGGAGGGGCACTCCGTGTATTTGGATCCAGAAGGGTATGTAGGCAGGGAAGCTCTCTGAGACCACTGGTTCCCATCTTTGTATGAGGAGCATCCATCGTTTAAAGTGGAAAGGGGCCTTATTGAGAATGGTGAGAAGGTCCCTTTCGTTTTCAAAACGAAACTGGAAGAGATGGGGACCTAGATCCCTTCCGGTGAAGTGGCCTGTGACATTCCAATGCTGTAGGAAAAAGTCCACTAGGGCCTTTGTGTTCTGAGCTGTTGGATTCGTAATTCTCCCAATAAGGGTAAATCTGTTCTCTTCGATTAGCTAGGTCGTGTCAGATGCAGGGATCTGCACTGGGGGTTTCTTTTTGGAGGCGCTTGGGGCTACCATCCATTTCTTCTTTTGTTCTCTAGTGTAGCGGTTACTCATTTTGTGGAGTACGGATTCAATGGAGCGATTAGTATGTTGTCTGGTTGAGTTAGGTGGCAGATAAGAATTCTCACTGGGAGCAGAGAGCCGTCAACTGTTTGAAAACTGCTAGAAGTAGCGTGGAGCTAAGACAGTAACTTATGTTGTGGATTCCGATCGACCTCAAGCGGAGGTAAGATAACACTAAGAGGGGTTCCTAGTTGCTGAACGCCATAACTTTCTTCAAGTGAAACAATCTCGAGTTTTCAAAACCATCAAGAAACATTCCGTTAGGAGCGAGGTGGAGCTAGATAACTGAGGGGCTTCAAGGAGAGAGAGAGGCGGCGGGCCCTCCGACGGCGTCGGGGGCTGAACCCGGCAAGGAAACATCAAGCGAGACGACGGCGGTTTTTAGTTTTGAAATTTTACCAAAAGAGGGGAGAAAACAAGGTGGTTGGATGATGTCAGTAGATGGGGGACCACTTGAGTAACCGAAAAAGGAAATAAACCGGGTAGATGGAGAACCGTGGGTTAGACAAACCAGACTTCAGAAACTATATCGGGAGTTGGGTCTGAGAGAAAAATAGCTATGCGCTCCCAGACTTCAGAAACTAATGATTGATTTCATTACCATCCTTTCTAGAAATGAAGTATTAGAAATAAGCCTTTCATATCAGCATAAAAACTGACAACTTTCATATAATATTTACACAACCATCCACATAGATAAGCTCACTTCCATTCAACACTAGGTAATTAAAACTCACATGCAAATATTACCACGCCAATCAAATCATTAAGCGGTCGAGAATCAAACAGATACTTGAGATCTGTTCTTACCATAGAACCATAAATATAAAAAAACTAGAAAATCAAATACAAAAACCGGTTTGCTCGAAAAACCTCAAAACACAAAGGGTGAAATCGAAATCAGAGACCCGAAACAGAAATGAAGAGAGACCACTTTACCAGTACGAATCTCTCCGAAGAAGATCGTCTGCTGGAGAGATCCAGCAGAAGCTGAGAGGTTAGAGAAGAGAATAAAGTTTGTCTTTTTTCTCTCGACGAGCCGATGTCTTATATTTTCGTTTGTGCTAGAGTTTAGGTACGACGTGTCTGTACGTGTTATTTCGTGTATTAAAAAAAAATATTAATATGATAAACTTCACTTATTTGATTTTATTTTTTTAGACAAAAGTCAACAAACTTAAATATACACATATTATAAGAGCTTTTCACCATATATGAGAATTTCTCATTTAAAATACTCAAAAAGACATTTTATTTTTAAGTAATCCACTAATAATTTGAAATGACATAAATATTTTATAACAATATTATTTAGAATTCGTAAATGTTTTTGATTTTCATTTAATATTTTTGGTTTTATATTTATATTTGAAAGTTCCTTTTAAGGACAGATTTTGGATTCCTTTTTGGCATCCTAAGTAAGATTATTGAGAATTTCGTGATAACAATACACAAGAACCTAAATAAAATGCTAATAAAAGTCACAGATACAAAAACGTAAATATCTCATAGCAAAATGCCTTGAAGAAAGGGACACGCTAAATTTAAGAACACAAGACAAATCGAAATTACAACATACAATTCAAAAACAACTTTTCTTGAAGTCTATACTACAAAACCGAGAGATTTTGCCTAATGAAAAATCTCGTGAGATGTTATAAATCCATGATATGGATATGTGGATTGCCATTAACCATTAAGGAGGTTTACATCTGACCCGACTATCCGGTCCGTCTACACCCGTCTCCGGTCCGTCTACATCCGACCAAGACTAGTCAAGATGAAGACTCATTCAACCGGAGCATTTATGAGCTTTGACCAAGTCTAGATATTTGTAGTCAAATGTATTAAATGTGTAGATTCTCTCCTTTGTGTAAACCCTTATGAACCTCCACTATATATTGATAGTGAGAGCTAATGAGAAAGACACAACTTTCAAAGAAACACTTCTCTCATATTTCTAACACGTTATCAGCACGATTGTGCTCTCCACCTGAGAAATCTCTCTCAGCCGGCGATCCTCTTTCCGGCCAGCTCCTCCGGTGCTCAGCCTTTGCTCCACCGGCGCTCAGCCTCCTCTCCACCAGGCCACCTCTCTCTCTCCGCCGGAAAACTCCTCTCTCTCTCAAATTCCGGCCAACTCTCACGGTGGTCCTCTCAGATTCTTGTGGTGAAAAAGGTAAACAAATCAAAACCTTGAAATCTATAGAACACCATTATATCTGAAACAAATCTAGGATCTATATGAATCCATAACTTATAAACAATCTATGGATTTAAAATATTGATCTTGTTTCTATGATCCATATGATCCATATGAAACTTGATTCTAAAAGTATCTTGAATCCATAAAACTTAAAATTCTCTAAAGGTTCTATGTTTCTCTAAAAACTTATAAACTTATCAAAATACCTAAAGATCTACATGAATCTTGTTTATAAAAACTTATGAATCATAAAATTATTAGAGAAAGCTTAAACCTTTTGATTCAATCCTTTTGTTTGGCCATTTTACCAGATGTGATAAACATAAGTGTATAATCTGGCCAAAACAAAACTCCATCAATCCTTGCTGTGCCATTTTCGGCCAGATCCCCTAAAATCAGTCAACCCATCAATAAAATCAAAATTAAAATCATTCATTGCATATCCTTGACTATTAATATTTGTTTTGTAACTATCAAAGTTTTAAAAACCTTTTATGATTTTTATAAATGCATAATCGATTTTATAAATGCTTGTTTGAATTTATTAAGTGCATATCTTTGACTGAAAATTATTTCTAAAGTTTTATAAGCCATAGTCTTGTTTTAAAATTGATATGTCATAAGGTAGAATAAAATCTGGTTGAAATCATTTGATCATATTGTTAATTAAACCAACCATGAACAGATTTTATATCATACTGAATTTTGATCACATAAGTTTGCTAGTTAAAATAAAACTTGATCTAGTTTCATCCTTGAACCTGATTCTATGATTAAATTATGAACTGATCATTTGTATACCTGATAGTATCATTTAGTAAATCATTAGATCGAACTTGAATCATCCATGAACTGACCTTTGCATGCATCCAACTATCATATTGTTAAAACTGGACATAGGTATCACATAATTGAAACCAAACATACATGTTCGCATAGCTTTAGCAATGATGATACTAGTGCGTCTGAAGTGGTTCATGTTGTTTGCATCTAAATGATTCACACTGTTTGCATATAGTTAGACAAAATCGGTTTCCATTTAAAATTTAGTACATTTGCTTTATTCAAAATTATAAACCAAGTTTTAACCGATTTTGAAAATCTACTTTGGTTTACAAATATCTTGAACATTATAAAAGTTATTTGTCTTGTCCATGATGCATTTTAAATTCATCCATATTGATTGACAAAAATTTTATCTTAATGCATATAAAATATTTTCTGAAAATAAAATGCATAATAAATCATCAATCTCCTTGGCATATAAATTCAAATCCTGAATTATATTATGAATCCTTACTCCTTTATGGATATTTGATTCAGATGTCGAAAATCAACAACCTTGAATATGCTTCCCTCAATCTCTCCGGAGATAATTACCTCCAATGGGAGCTTGATACCAACATCCTCTTAAGGTCCAGTAACCTTGGTGATACTATCACTGAAGGCACTGAGCCATCAGACAAGGATAATTACAAGGCACTTGTTGTCATTCGCCATCACCTTGCTGAAGGTCTCAAGGACCAGTATCTCACAATTGAGAATCCTCTGGAACTTTGGACAGAGTTGAAAACCAGATTTAATCATCAGAAAACTGTGATATTGCCAAAAGCCCTTTATGATTGGAGAAACCTGAGAATCCAAGACTATAAGTCTGTGGAAGAGTATAACTCGGCTTTGTTCAAAATAGTCTCAAAGTTGAAACTTTGTGGTGAGACTATTACTGATGCTGATATGTTGGAGAAAACATTCTCCACATTCCACACCAGCAATGTTGTGCTTCAGCAACAGTACCGAGAGAAGGGTTTCTCCACTTATGCTGCCTTAATCTCTTGTTTGTTGCTAGCTGAGCAAAACAATGAGTTGCTCATGATGAACAGTGAGCTAAGGCCTCCTGGTGCTAAAGCATTGCCTGAGGCACATGCGGCCGTAGAGCCAAAGGATGAGACTCCAAGAGAGTCATACCATGGTCGCATGAGAGGCCGTGGTAGATGGCAAGGTCGTAACCGTGGGTTTCAACCACGTGGCCGTGGATTTCAACCACGAGACCATCTTGGTCGCAGCCGAGGCCGAGGCTATAGCCAAGGTCATCAAGCTAACCGTGGGTATAAGTCCGACTTCAAAACCCATGGTTCGAGCTCGACCAAATCTGCTTGCCATCGTTGTGGGATGACCAATCATTGGGCTAATAAATGCAAAACTCCCCAACACCTTGTTAAGCTCTACCAGGAGAGCATAAAGGGCAAGAACTTTGAGGCAAATTTGGTCCATTATGATAATGAGAATGATCTGGATCATGAGGATGATCAAGCCCATGACAAAGATGATCATGAGGACTTTGAGACTTCAGACCTCCTTACAAGTGGCTGAATATGAAGATTTCGATATCATATTGCTTTTGTCTTTGCATTCTTGATTTGGCTTTATGTCTTTTTCCTATGTTCTATGACTTTAGCAATTCCATTTATGAAATAAAGTTTTTTTTTTACTTTATATATATGCCTTATACAAAGTCACACTATATTAAAAGACAAAAGATATTTTGTTAACCTCATTTTAAAGAGTGCCAATATCAATACTATAGCAGGCACGGCCAACCTTATTGAAGGCCATGTCCCGGCTCACTTAGTGATGCCTAAAGGCACGCATTTAGAAATTTCTAATGCATTATATTCTCCTAAATCAAAGAGAAATCTGTTAAGTTTCAAAGACATTCGCATGAATGATCTACATGTTGAAACTAGGGGCGAGGGAAAAAAAGAATTCCTCTTGATTTATGAAAATGCCCAAGGCCATAAGAAAGTCCTAGAGACTATCCCTGCTATATCAATAGGCCTCTATTGTGCCAATATAAAATCGAGTGAGGCTAACACTTCAATTCCTAATGAGTTCAGAGAAGCCTTTAAACAATGGCATGAAAGGCTTGGCCATCCTGGCAGATCCATGATGCGCAAAATAATCTCGAGCTCAACTGGCCATTCCTTGAAAGATAGGATAACTATCCCTATGAGCATTACATGTATTCCATGCTCACAAGGAAAATTAATAATAAGGCCATCACCTGGAAAGGTGAGTAAGGAAACATTAAACTTTCTGGAAAGAATACATGGTGATATATGTGGACCAATACACCCACCTTGTGGGACATTTCGATATTTTATGGTCCTCATTGACGCATCGACCAGATGGTCGCATGTTTGTCTATTATCATCTAGAAACTTAGCATTGGCAAGACTATTGGCACAGATCATAAGACTGCGAGCCCATTTTCCAGATTTTCCACTAAAGACTATACGTCTTGACAATGCAAGTGAATTCAGTTCCCAAGCTTTTAATGATTACTGTATGTCCATGGGGGTAAGTGTGGAACACTCCGTGGCACATGTACATACACAGAATGGATTGGCCGAATCCTTCATTAAAAGAATCCAGTTGATTGCTCGACCATTACTCATGAGGTCGAAGCTACCAGTATCAGCTTGGGGACATGCGGTATTACATGCTGCTGAATTAATACGCATAAGGCCATCCAGTGAACATAAATATTCTCCATCCCAATTACTCTCGGGTCATGAGCCAGACGTATCCCATATCAAAACATTTGGATGTTCTGTGTACGTCCCTATTGCACCACCACAGAGAACAAAAATGGGACCTCAAAGGAGGATGGGAATATATGTTGGTTTTGATTCTCCAACCATTATTAAATATCTTGAGCCTACTACTGGAGATTTATTTAAGGCCAGATATGCTGATTGTCATTTTGATGAATCAGAGTACCCAACATTAGGGGGAGAAAATAACAAGCTGGGCAAAGAAATTGTATGGAATCAAACATCCTTATCATGGCAAGATCCTCGGACTCAATCATGTGATTTAGAGGTCCAGAAAATAATTCATATGCAAAAGCTAGCTAATCAATTGCCTGATTCCTTTGCTGACCCGAAAAGAGTGACTAAGTCCTATATACCAGCTTGTAATGCACCAATAAGTATTGATGTCCAAGATGGACACAATCAAGTGGCTACAGAGTCTAAAGCACGTCTTAAGCGTGGTAGACCAATTGGTTCCAAAGATAAAAGACCTCGGAAACTAAAGAAAGGTGCAAAAGAAACCGAGGTCATAGATTGTCCAGACAAGGCCGAAATGGCCATGCCTAAGGTACCAACCAATGAGACTCGGGACGCCGAGCCTCATGGTACTGAAGGTGCTAATGATGAGATCTCAATTAATTATTTAATGTCTGGGACAAGATGGAACCGGAAAGATGTCGACATCAATGATATATTTGCATACCAAGTAGCCCTTGATGTTATGGACTTAGATGAGGATCATGAACCCACGTCTATACTAGAGTGCACTCAAAGATCAGATTGGCTCAAATGGAAAGAAGCCATAAACGTGGAGTTAGAATCATTTAAGAAAAGGAATGTCTTTGGATCGATTATCCGGACACCTTATAATGTTAAACCAGTGGGATATAAGTGGGTATTTGTGAGGAAGAGAAATGAATATGGTGAAATTGTAAGATATAAAGCACGGCTTGTTGCACAAGGATTCTCACAAATACCAGGCATCGATTATGAGGAGACATACTCCCCTGTGGTGGATGCAACTACATTTCGATTTTTAATAAGTCTGGCCATCAAAGAAAATTTGGATATGCGGTTAATGGATGTTGTAACCGCATACCTTTATGGTCCACTGGATAACGAAATATATATGAGATTACCAGAGGGTGTTGAGCTCAAAGCTAATAAAGGTTCTCGAGAAGAACACTGCATAAGGCTGAACAAATCCTTATATGGACTTAAGCAAAGTGGTCGAATGTGGTATAATCGTTTAAGCGAATACCTTGCCAAAGTTGGCTATAAGAACGACCCTATCAGTCCATGTATCTTTATAAAGAAGTTTGCAAACAAAGGATTTGTTATCATAGCAGTGTATGTTGATGATTTGAACATCATTGGAACCCCTGGGGAAATCGCCCAAACAGTTGAATATCTCAAGAAAGAGTTTGAAATGAAAGACCTAGGTAAAACTAAAGTCTGTTTGGGGTTACAACTTGAGTACATAAAAGGAGGAATCCTTGTGCATCAAAAGGCATATACAGAAAAGGTACTCAAGAGATTTAACATGGACCAGGCTCACCCATTGACCAGCCCAATGGTCGTGAGGTCCCTTGGAGTGGACACTGACCCATTTCGTCCTAAGGACGAGAATGAGAATGTCCTGGGTCCAGAAGTGCCTTACCTCAGTGCCATAGGAGCGTTACTGTATTTGGCTAGCCACACTAGACCAGATATATGTTTTGCCGTGAACCTCCTAGCCCGTTTTAGTTCATGTCCGACCCAAAGGCACTGGAATGGAATTAAACATATCCTACGTTACCTTCAAGGAACTAAGGATTTGGGTCTATTTTATACCAATGAAACCAAAGATGGTTTAGTAGGCTTTGCTGATGCAGGCTACTTATCTGATCCACACCATGCTCGGTCCCAAACCGGTTATGTGTTCACTCATGGTGGTACTGCAATATCATGGCGTTCCATGAAACAAACTATAGCAGCCACATCATCTAATCACTCAGAAATCTTAGCCATGCATGAGGCAAGTCGTGAGTGTGTATGGTTGAGGTCTATGACTCAACACATCCGATCAGATAGTGGAATGGTCGAGGACAATGGTCCGACCATCATATATGAGGATAATGCAGCCTGCATTGCTCAACTCAAAGATGGGTATATCAAAGGTGACCGAACCAAACATGTACTACCCAAGTTCTTCTTCACACATGAGTTGCAGAAAGCCAAGGAGGTCAGCGTCACTCAAATCCGGTCAAGTGAGAACTCAGCCGACCTCTTCACCAAATCACTTCCCACCAGCACATTCAAGAAGCTTACGCAGCAGATTGGCATGCGAAGACTCAAGGACCTTCAGTGATGTCCAAATCAGGGGGAGTAATGTGTGTTGTACTCTTTTTCCTGTCCTTGGTTTCCCTTTTTACCACATTGGGTTTTGGGTTTTCCAGGAGAGGTTTTAATGAGGCAACGTTAGCACATTACAAGCCCGATATGGTTATGGCATCCAAGGGGGAGTGTTATAAATCCATGATATGGATATGTGGATTGCCATTAACCATTAAGGAGGTTTACATCTGACCCGACTATCCGGTCCGTCTACACTCGTCTCCGGTCCGTCTACATCCGACCAAGACTAGTCAAGATGAAGACTCATTCAACCGGAGCATTTATGAGCTTTGACCAAGTCTAGATATTTGTAGTCAAATGTATTAAATGTGTAGATTCTCTCCTTTGTGTAAACCCTTATGAACCTCCACTATATATTGATAGTGAGAGCTAATGAGAAAGACACAACTTTCAAAGCAACACTTCTCTCATATTTCTAACATGAGAAATTGAATCTCAATATACTGCAGCAGTTAAGAGAAGTTGTAAAGATTAGAATTATCACCTTTAATTTGGAACCTCGTTTCCATTTAGCTAGTTCTTTAAGACAGTTTGATATTACGTTTCCATGCAGAAGAATTTTTTTTTTTTTTTTTTTTTGCTAAAATGATGTATGCAGAACATATTCCCGAATGCATGTTCCAACCAAGTCAAAGATCTTCATAGGTTTTAATGCAATCTCAAAATTTCTAACATACCAAAAAATATATGAGAAAGTACGTTTAAAAGCTGCTCATGAGGGTAAATGGTTTGTCTATAAGTCTATAACCATTCCTGAAATTTTGGGTCATATAAACCATTTATTAAGAATTTTAATAAATAAAAAAAAAATTATGAATTTGAATACTTATGTTTATATAAATTTTTTTCAAAAAATTTAGATATCAGAAACAAATGTTTTATTCGACTTTGCCCATGATCAGTCTAAGCTAAATTCAATAGTCATTCACCAAACAATTGCACATATATATGAATCTTCTCACATAAAACCCTAACCCTTGAGGACTCTGTTAACCACCGTCTACAAGTTTATCATCTTCGCCGTCAAAAAGTAAAAACAAAAAAAAAAAATCCTAATCTGCCAATAAAGTAGACTCCAGCCGATCTTTTTACTTGCGACACAAGATAATATAATATATCTAATTATTCAGAACCTACCTTGCCTCGCAAACAAAGACAGAAAGCCAACCTACCTTGCCTGTAAGCCATTCTATAAATTGCTGTGTTTGGCGGCGTTGGGGAAAATAGTGTAATTGAGATTTGACTGATTTTGCCTAAGTAAGATAACATGTTTAATTAAGATGATATGGCAATTTGATTGGTTGTGATATATTTGTGTTGATGTGGCAGCTTTTTTAGAAGCTAAGAAATTAGTGCCTTTTATAAATTGGAGATAATATATGGAAAAGTTCTATTTTATTGTTTTTGTTAAACCCTAAAGCTGATGGAAGCCAATATCATGAGATCGTTGATGGGTTGTACCTCCTTCACGCCGTCGGTTCTCATCCAAAAAGGAGCCATCATCCCCCGCCGATGCATCTACCATCTCTGCTTAAGGACAGCTGTGTCCGCCCATGGCTCCTCTTGTAAGAACTTTTAACACTTTTCTTTTTAATTAGCACGAATTTCAATTATCCTAATAAGATTTTCCTTTTGTGTTCAGCTGATGCAGCTATGGTAATTGATAAACAGAAGGTTGCAGTAGACATCTTACATGAGATCAGAACGGAAGTCTCAAGAATGAAGGAATCAATTGGCATGGTTCCTGGATTAGCAGTACTCCATGTTGGGGACACAAAACTCTCCACACCTTATTGGGCACCTTGTGGATTTGTTGGCATCAGATCATTTGAAGTTCATCTAGCCGAAGATACGACAGAAGAGAAGACGTTGGAATGTGTCTCAAGCTTCAACGATGATCCTTGTGTCCATGGCATCCTTGTTGAGTTGCCTCTACCAACGGTATATATTGCTCTCTCGACCATTCACATTAGTAGAGAAGTATAGTGATATGGGTTTTAATTATATGTATACCGCAGCATATGGATGAGCACAAGATATTAAATGCGGTTAGTATAGAGAAAGACAAAGGATTTCATCCATTAAATATTGGACTGCTTGCTATGCGCGGAAGAGAACCCTTTTTCCTTCCACAGACTCCAAAAGCATGCATCGAGCTGTTACACCGGAACAACATTGAGATCAAAGGAAAGAGAGCTGTTGTTATCGGCAGGAGTAACACTTTTGGTATTCCAGCTGCTCTATTACTGCAGGTAATATTATTGTCCTTTTGAAATGATAGTTTTGGATGGTCTTTTTGATTATTTTGTGTATGGCTATAGAGAGAAGATGCAACTGTTACCATTATCCATTCAAAAACCAAGAACCCTCAAGACATTACAAGACAAGCTGACATCATAATCTCTGCCGTTGGTAAACCAAACATGGTCAGAGGAAGCTGGATAAAACCGGGAGCAATCATCGTCGATGTTGGGATTAGTTTTGTTCGAGTAAGCTTTTTTCGTCAAAAAAGCAATCATATTGATTTAAGTCGCAATTATGGGACATTCATTTATACTATGAACTGCAGGACCGAACTGCTCCTGATGGCTTTCGATGGGTCGGAGACATTTGCTATGAGGAGGCTTGCGAAGTTGCATCAGCTATCATAACTGATGTTGGTGGCGACGGACTACTGGAATCAGACATGCTTCTATCGAACATTTTGACATCAGCCAAGAGAATTCACAAGTTCCTGTGACCTTAAAATTTATGCATAATTTCTTTTCAGTTTTGTTAAATCTTAGGTTTTCTTCTGGTCGTCCGACATTGCAGATTATCTTATGTTCTAGTGTGTTTTTGTTGAAGTTATCTCATAACTTACTGTGACCTTAAATTCATGCATTGTTTCTTTTCAGTTTTGTGGTTTCCAGATTATATTTTATCTAAAACTCAACTTCCCCTATCAAAAACAAAAAAAAGGAAAACTCCATTTAGTGGAGAAGGTGAGAGGTTCTCTTTTTGCAGAACATCTACACTCTCATAACTTCAAATACAGCTTCACATATTCCATATATATTAATTGAGGAGCTTTGTTTAAGTTGTAACATTGCTTACTATGCTTAGGTGTCATCACCACACCTACTCTCACAACCCATAATGTCTTGAGGGTCATGCCTGACTTTGTAGGCGCTAACACCATAGTGTTTTGATTCACGCCAAAGCTGGTTTCCACTAACACATTTCCTCACACATTTTGGTGTAGGGTATGCAGGTTCACATCCCGGATGAGAGCATCCAGGTATTGTCAAAGTATGGATCACACTAGATGAAACCAACAACATTTAGTAACCATTATTACATTACATGTTCTTTGCAGATAAAAACAGAGAGAATTTACTTACCTCTCCGGTGACAACACCGTGGTGCTTAAAGTAGCGCCAGGCGGAAATAGGGTAGCCACCATTACAGCCTTGACCACAAAGGAAGCCACAACATGCTAAGAGATCATTGACTGATAAAGAAATATTCTGCATTGGGAACGAAAACAAGAATCTTTATAGAGAGAAAGATTGGTAGAAATCTTCAGTTTTTTTTTTGGCTTGGATTGATGGAAATATAGGTGTTACCATGTTATATTTGATGCAGAACCTGTCAGACAATGACTCTACTGCCCCCAAATGCCCAGCAAGAACCACAGTGACCCTAAACAAAACCAAAATTCGAAAATGTTAATATGCATCTCAAAACTCATTGATTCAATAATATAAAGGTCCATGAAAATGGAGTATTTACCTGATCTATAATGGAGGAGAGAATGTGATTAAAATCAAAAGAAGATTCAGTCAGTATATATATCATATGTTTTAAAAAGAAAGAGAGAGAGAGATGAGGGAAGGTAAAAAGAAATGAACCTAGGATCCTGCCAATGCTGGAGCACAGAGACCAAGCAGTTCTAGCGTCAAATTCATTACGAAGCTTGAGAGAGATGTCATGGCTGACAACAGGTACACCTAAGAATTCGTTCTTAGGTGTTGGTTTAACACCGCTTAAAATCTGCAACCTGTACATGCAAAAAAAGAGATTAATTGAGGAACAATGATAAGAATTAGTTTGTCTCTCTACAGAAAATAAAGAAAATCAGAGAGATATGTAACAAAAACAGACGGTGGCGTTAGCAAAGCCATCATTGAAAGCAGCAGTCCATCCAGCATTTGGATTCTCATTGAATTGCTTCACAATCTCATGCTGCGAAAAAGGAAGTGAAAAGGGTGGTGTTTAGGATAAAGAAGGTGAAACCTGAAGAATTCGTGAAGTCAACTTCTGCTTGGAAAGATTTTCTTCCCTCCTGATTTAACGATCATGAAGATTCAAAACTCAGAAACTATCCATGATGTACTTTGATCAGGAAACAACAGAAATCCACAAAGTCTGAATCTTATTTTTATTAACACTCAAAACTCAAAACTGAAAACTCAAAACAAAAGGCAGATGAAACTGAATAGCTAAAAGGATCAAGCCAGAAAAAAGGCACCACCATCTACAAAAAAAGTCTAAATCTTTATAAGCAACTGGAACAAACAGAGAAACAGGATTATGATAGGGATTAAGAAGAAGGTGTACCTGGGATGAAACCCCTAAAAGGAATATAGCAAAGGCTAAGTAGACTCTGATGCTGATGATCACCCATGAATCTTTTATCTCCCCTCCTCTGCTTAATCAATGAATCAAACAATGATTTGCCGATAAGACTTTATTAGTTTTGGATAAAAAGGTATTCAAAGATGATTTCTTTTCTAAAACACTTTCAGACAAAAAAAGCTTTTATCTTTTTTTTTTTTTTGATTAGAAAATGACAGATCATTTACTTTATTTTAATTCCAAGGAAGAGATCTTGGCCGTTCATTTTATTCCACCAACAACTAAATAGGCCGTCGATTAAGAAGCTCGACAAACTAAAGCTATATGATCCGGAGAAGTTGTAAACTTACACACGGGTCTTCTCTTTCAAGTAGCCTGCCAGCGCGGATATGAATTTTTAATTTTTAATTATTTATTTTATTAAATGATATATTTATAATATTCGTTCATATTATATTCATTAAGTAAATTTTTTTTTGCATCTTAAACTATTTATTTTTTACGAATGTGTGATATCATATAAAAAAAAAGAGTATATAGTTAATTAGATAATTTTAAAAACAAAAATTTTTCTTTCGTGTGCGATATCATATAAATAATGATCCGCCCAGTTAACAAAAATCATGATTATTTTATGTGTAATTTTTTTTATTTTGACCATTTCCTTAAAACTATATTAAATTTTACATATTTTAATTAGCATATTTTTAATATCTTTACCTTTTTATTTGAAATGCAACTCAATATTTTTTTAACAATTATAACAGAATATTTAAAAAATATTTTTAAAATTTGTTTGAAAAATATGAAAATTACATTTTAAATTAAAATTATCCTAAAATATGATAAGTTTTGATGTAAACGAAAACTTAAATTATGTAAAAAATAATGATATTCAATGATAATAACAATTTTAATTGATTATTTTTAAAAAAATACATTTACAAAAATATTGTTTGAAAGAAAATTCATTTATCTATTAAATATATAATGAAAATATTATAATTAAATAATAAAAAATATAAATAAAAACCATAAATTTAGCTAATGACAACTGAGTTATATTATGCTAAAATTTTCTTTCTAACAATTTATCAAATGACAAATGAGTTATGAGCAAATAATACCATATAATTTTAAAAAACATAGCCATTCTTAAATATTTTTTGAATAAATAATTATTTTTAAATTTAATCAACTGAAAATAATATCCGTACAATGGTGTGAGTCAAATTCTAGTTTTATTGATGCATGTTATATATTAGTGCTGCATGTTTTAGGTAACATTTTAATGATGCACGTTTTTAAAAATCTCCATTATTAAAATTATGCACGTAAGGATAACTCATGAGTTTTTTTGGTTGATTAAATGACATTATGTCCAAATTTATTTAAGGATATTTCATTAAGGTAACTGAAAAAAGACAAACAATAAAATAGGAAGTTTAAATTCATTTAAGCATATTTCATTAATATAAGACAAGTAATAAATTAGACAGTTTTATTCATTTTAGGATATTTCATAAATGCAACTGAAAAAGACAAGCAAAAAAAAGAAAATTTAATTAATGAAGTAAGAACATTTTCAAATGGGTACTTCTCTTTTAATAATATAGATTCATTTAAACTTTTATGGATCATCTACGTATTCAAATATTCTCAGGCACATGGTAATACATATATACTTTTATTGTATATTTTACACATCATAATAACGTTATATAATATTTACATTTATTCTAGCATACAATCAGTGTACGGTTATGAATTAGAACATAAACTAAAATTATTTTGGCTTTTGAGGTTTGTTTGAGTTGTATTTTGTTCCAAGTTTCGTGGTGGGTTTTGTAGATGTGTTAAGGAAGGGGACCGGCGCATGCAAAGAGGTTTGCCATACAAGCGATAGAGGATGGACTGATGAATGTATGGGAGAGCCGATGCCGAGTGTTAAGAAGGCTACAGATTCTGCGGCTTCTGTTTGTACGGGATTCAGTCGATTAGGTTGAAAGAACTCGAAATGGGATGACCAAAAAAAGTTTTATCAGATCGATTAAATGGGTTACAAGAGTGACATGAAATCAAGGAAACAAGCCGGAGCTCGAAGAGCGAACCGGGAGAGATACAGAGCGATTAGGAGTAAAGAGGGACTAAAACCCTAGATCTAGCCGCTGGTGTGTGTGTAAAGTGTCGATCATCTTCTTGTTGTTCCCTCTTCCTCTTTTATAGGCTTCCTGTCTTTGATGCCCTAATTTCGATCTTTTTTGGGCCTTAATTCAGGGAGGTCGAGTATACAGGCCTAGGCAGAATTCCTCCGAGCCGGTGCTTTTGGTCGGCTTTGCCAACGGCTAAAAGCACTCAGGGGCCGAACTTTCGACTCTACTCGCCGAACCGAATAAATTAGGCCAGCTTTCTGGGCTAGGTCCTGTTATTCGATTTACCTTGTGGAGGGATGTAATCCATCTCCTAGAGCTTCTCTTCTTTTTCAGCTTCTCAATAGAAACTTATTCCTGACTTTGGTGGCATTTGGTCACTTGGTTGTATGGTGTGTCGTTTATTTTATTAAGTTAAAACCAAATGAGATTTTCTGTATACACACAGGCATGTTCATTTGTAGTATATTCAAATCTTTTATAGTAAATTAAATTAATTGATTTGTATCAGCTTCACAGATGGGTCTTATTCCCCCTGAACTGAGAGAGCTTGTAATATAAAAATGTTGTGCATGGACCCAGTACTGAAGACACCAAAGACCAAAGACAAAACGCAAAAGTCATTTATCATTCTAAACTGTGTTTATGATTTCAAAAATATCCAGAATTCAAATAAAAGAAAAAGAAAAGACATACCATTTCTTAATGGTTAATTAACAATAACACCAGAGACCAGAAGTGGCAGACACAGACAGGGACAAGGGACAAGAGGTGGAGATGGAGTAATATGGTACAGGAATTGACATGACCGAAGAAATGTTCAGAGAGATTGAAGAAGCAAATTAATTACCTCAAAAAAGTCTATTGGTTATGTTGAAGCTTCTCCTTCAAGGCGAAGCCTCTTGCAGCAGACCTTTTCATCACTTTGATGATTGTTTGCGTTTCCAACTTCCCTCTCTTTGGCTGCTTCCATTGAACATCTCTTGTATGGCTTAAACCCTGTTTCTCTCAGCTTAAGACTCTTGCTGCCCTGTGGTTCATCCACTGCACTCTCTTGGTCTGCATTACAAGAATCTTGAATCTTGTTCAAGTTAGGAGGAGGAGGAGGAGCCAATGGCATTATTATTGACGTCGTATCGCTTTGTTTTCCATTCACATTCTCTGCCACTTGAGGAGGTGAAAAGCTTTGTGGCAGTCTCTCTCTTGCAAAGAGAGCCTGAAACGCTATACGACCCTGAGACCAAAAAGAATTTCAATAATATGCAACCTATTAGTTTCCAGAGAAAATTTTTGCAAATGCATATGAAATAACATTGTTTGTGTTTATTACCCCTTGAGAGACTTCCTTCCATGAATCAGTAGTTTGGTTGTTGTTGTTGATTTTACTCCGACGGTTGCTTAACTCAGTAGTAACACCTGCCTCTTTTTCTTTCTCCATTTTATCCAATGCATCTGTTTCCGCGTCACTCCCTGAAGGTGTGTTTGACCCACACGATGAGCGGTCCACTGGATTTTTCTTCTGAGAATCTGCACAACAGCAGCAGCAGCAACAACAACTTCCTCCTTCTCACCGTCAGCCTTTAGCTTGGTAATTCCAGTCTCCTCTGAATCTTCGGATGATGAAGCCATGTTTGATCTTGAAAGGATGTGCTTTGTTTCTCAATTAGTTGATCATTTGGAGTTGGAACTGGTAAGTGGAGTGGAGTAGGAGGAAGAAGTCCATGAGAAGCCCACCAAGCAGTTGCAGCAGCTACGGTAGCAGCAACAATGGCTGCTATACTTGGAGGAGAAGAGCTCATGTTACAGGCTGGGAAGCTGGGTCGATGAAATGGATGGGCGATGGGTCGATCTTATCGGTAAGGATGAGACTGGCTGGGAAGATGGTGAAGATGGCCGACTTGCTAGCCCTTTCTATCCAAACTAACCTGAAAACAAAGAGAAACAATGAGTTTATGAGTAATGAAAATAATCACAGAAACTAAAAGATAAAAGGGATGGAATGGTTTATGGATAGATGTTTGATGATGGAAGATGGATAGATGATGATTGACTCTCTCAATCCGTGGGTGCTGATTGACTCTCTCAATCTGTGTCTCAAGGCTCCTGTATCACACAAAGAACCTATGAACCACGAGCTCAATAGCCTTCTAATCTATCTCACACTTAGAAACTAAAGAACAGATTTTTTAAGCAAAGAAAACTCTTTGATAAAAGATAAACTGAATATTATTTCTTAAGGATTGAAAGGTGAATCTAAAATGTACAAATGGGTCTGCTTATATAGAGCAAGACCTCAGACAGAGACCAAACGGACACATGAAAAGAAAGGAAACAAGAACTAAACAAGGAAACCGATAAACTAGCCGTTTGGAGGATTTCTTGGTTCCAATGGCTTTCTTCAATGGATTTGATTCTGGTTTTGTATCTGGACGGTTTGAGGCTGTATGTTAGCTTCTTGGGAACTTCTTTACTGCAGAAATATGGATAGAAGTCGTGCCAATCTTGATGGGAAAAGAGCTGTTGAGAATTGATGGCTTTTGACTCCAAAAATGCCAAGTGTGGTCTGGATTGATTCTGAATAATCTGATGGATGCTGGTGCATTGTAAGAACGTCTCTGACTCTCCTGGATATTTGTATTGGTCTCCTGAATGGTTAGATGTCTCTCCTGGTCGCCAATGTCTGGTTTGCAATTGATTGAACCGGCCAGCTTCCAAATAAGGCAAGTGCAGAACTTGTTTATCCGGTTTTGAGAAATTGATCATAACTCCATATTTCCGAGGACTTTTCTCTTCATTCTTGGCTTGTTGGCTTGATAATAGATCCATCTTTAAGTCCATGCTTTGTTTTGGGCCGGAACGCTTATTTGTTTGGCTTTAAACAATTTCTAAACTCAGTTGCTCGCAGATAGACTTCATGAGTGTAGAATTCATGAAAATTGATTCCTTGTTGAGTGTAGAATTCATGAAAATTGGTTTCATGGAAAAATTCCTCCTGGTTGGTGAGATACGCCGTTTTGACTGAACACATATCCTGGTCGGTCTTTGGATTAGCTGCTTGGTGCAACTGGCTGGCTCCTGGTTCAGCTACTGATTTGATGGCCGCATCATATGATGCGGGCATCAAATCCACTGCTCACAAAGTAGACAATACTTTCCATGTTTGGACTCGGATGAACCTAGACGACTTCAAACTCATGGTTCATTTTATTCAGCAGGATGTCCCCAAACAAAGGCCATCACTTAAGCCTCCTTATCAGCTAATAAAGATGTGGATCAAAGGTATTAAAGGCGTGGTCAACATTTCCTTAATAAGAAGATTTCAATCCCTTGAGATCAGCCCATTGTACCAGCCATTTGATTCTCTCTTAATTACAATTTGTCCTAAAAATCCGCCTTTCATTTATGTCTTTGATCTTGTCCAAGAGCTATAAATAAAGCTCCTCTCATTTCATTCTAAAATCGGACTTGAGTATTGAATAGAAAGTGAGATTTTCTCTTGAGAGCTTTTATGCTTGCTCTTGTTATTTCTAAGTTATGTGAGATTCTTTCTTAGGATGCAATAGTGTGGAACCTTTATCTTTGTGTGTGATTCATTTAGATTCTGGTTCATCATCTTATCTCAAAGCCTTTCACATCTTTGAGTGGCGATCTTCATTCCATTTAGGCTATCAGTTTTGATTTCTTGTGAGATTAGCTAAGGTGCGATTCTGAGGCTGTATCAGCTCATTTGCGTTGATGAATCTCCGACATTATTAGTATAGGGCCAGACCGAAGCAGCGAGTGTGGCTGCAGCATGAGCTGCAGGGTTCTGTAGGAGAGTTGACATGATAAGATTGGAGAAAGTTGAAGACATGTGGAGAAACGAACGGTAATCATCTTGGGAAGGGCATGCTGGAAAGGCTTGTTGAGAAGTTGTACTAGTAGTAGCATATGATGATGATGCTCTTGTAGCTGGATGATTCACATGAACTAGGTCTCCCATAGTACAAAACATTAAGTCCGGAGATACCAGACCTGGGGGATGGAACTGAGGGTATTTTGCCACATTTCCGTTTACAAAGTCCACCGGAAAAGTATCCCTTGCGCTGTGCATACCACCATCATCATCATCTCTGTCCTTGTTCTTCTCTTGAACCATGTTGTTGTCCACATTTGAGGCCTTGCTTGTTTCATTATCGGCACTTGCCTGCTCAAAAATAAGAATGAAACGAGTTGCTTTTTTTGTTTTGTTTATTTTCAAGTTTTCATGCTACTGAACTTCAAAATACTGCAGTCTTATACCTTTTTTAGCGTTGGAGTTACATTGTTTGGTAAGGGATACTTGGTCACCCCTGAGCAGTTCTCATCTTGATTTTCTTTCCCAGTTGATGTTTTCTAACCATAAAATAAAATCATAACAAATCTACTATCACAAGGAATGAAAAAAAAAAGATAGAATGAAGAGCAAAAAAATTAGGAATAAACCTGAGAACTCGGCACATCCAAGAACCCCTGGTTACAATGTGAAGAGGATACAAGTTTTGCTGATGGGCCAGGTTTCTGAGGCTAAGGAGCATTGGGTTTTCTTTTAGGACGAGGTGGTGGAATTTCTATGTCTCTTTCGACAGCTTGAATGCCTTTTAGCTTCTGCCTCTTTCTCCAACTGAAGAGCTTGAACCACAACTGTTAGTTTTTTTTATTTATTTTTTATATATTTTTGGAATGCTAGAAATTTTGAGATTGCATTAAAACCTATGAAGATCTTTGACTTGGTTGGATCATGCATTCGGGAATATGTTCTACATCATTTTAGCAAAAAAAGAAAAAAAAAACGTAATATCAAATTGTCTTAAAGAACTAGCTAAATGGAAACGAGGTTCCAAATAAAAGGTGATAATTCTAATCTTTATAACTTCTCTTAAGTGCTGCAGTATATTGAGATTCAATTTCTCGCGAGATTTTCCATTAGGCAAAATCTCTCGGTTTTGTAGTATAGACTTCAAGAAAAGTTGTTTTTGAATTGTGTGTTGTAATTTCGATTTGTCTTGTGTTCTTAAATTTAGCGTGTCCCTTTTTTCAAGGCATTTTGCTATGAGATATTTACGTTTTTGTATCTGTGACCTTTATTAGCATTTTATTTAGGTTCTTGTGTATTTGTTATCACGAAATTCTCAATAATCTTACTTAGGATGCCAAAAAGGAATCCAAAATCTGTCCTTAAAAGGAACTTTCGAATATAAATATAAAACCAAAAATATTAAATGAAAATCAAAAACATTTACGAATTCTAAATAATATTGTTATAAAAAATTTATGTCATTTCAAATTATTAGTGGATTACTTAAAAATAAAGTATCTTTTTGAGTATTTTAAATGAGAAATTCTCATATATGGTGAAAAGCTCTTATAATATGTGTATATTTAAGTTTGTTGATTTTTGTCTAAAAAAATATAATCAAATAAGTGAAGTTTATCATACTAATATTTTTTAAAATACACGAAATAACACGTACAGACACGTCGTACCTAAACTCTATCACAAACGAAAATATAAAACATCGGCTCGTTGAGAGAAAAAAGACAAAACTTTACGAGAAAATTACTAGAATGTTATAGGAAAATTGGTTTATTACTAGAGTGTTATACATCTTTTAAAAATTACTAGAATGTTTGGATACCTCTAGTAAATGGCAATAAGGACTTTTGGTTGTTTTTTTTAATTGAAATTATTTTTAAACATTAAATTCACATCACTAATTAAGTATCCACATCAGCAATAGAGAACAATCAACCATCTCTTTAATTACATAATGTTGAAAAAAAACACAACAACACAACACAACTTCGTCGAAGAACTAAAGGAACCCTAACCGCCTTTTCCCTGAAATCGTCATCCACATTGTGTTTACTTCCACTTCCTCGAACTAACTCTCTGTCTTGCCTTCTCCGATATCGTCTTCCCCGAAATCGTCATCTCCAATCGTTTATACGAAATATGTTTTGCAGCAATTGCCCGAAATCATCTTCTCTGCTGCGTTTTTCGAGTTTGTGGCTGAGTTTACATTTCTTTTACGGTTGGTTTATATATGCAGTTGTGACTGAGTTACTTTCCGCCAATCTCCGAAAACCTAGCTATAAAAAGTGTGAATTCCGAGGAGAAAAGACAAATACATTCCAAAAAACACCCAGATCGGCAATTGTGGGATGTATTTAATTAAGTTTGTTTATGATTTTGTACCCATATTTGGATAATCTAATTTTTTTTTTCATATCTGAGTGAAAGAAAAAATTGAACAAAAAGAAAATGAAAGAGACGAAAAGAAGTGACGGATTCAGCAGAGACGACACAGAGAAGTTCATTGAAGCTTGGATACATGGACGAATACCAAAATTGTGCAGAAAACCTGTATTTTTGGTTTTCTATGTAAAAAACATAACTCACCCATGTATTGTGTGTTTGATTTATGCTATGCTTACACTACTCAGCCGTGTCGTATATATATCTCAGCCGTGTCGTTTACATAACTCAGCCATACCTCAAACATACCCTAAAATTAGAAAAGGTTTAGATAACTCAGCCGTATCGTTTAGATAACTCAGCCGTATCGTTTATATAAATCAGCAACACCTCAAACATACCCAAAAATCGGAAAACTGAATTCAAGTACTTTAACAAGTTATATTGAAGATCAGTATCAAGTGAATATAAATCAACTGAATGTGTATAGTTTCTTGAATTTCAAGTTGAGACTTTAACTTGATCTTGAGATATATGTTCTCTTACAATCACTTATACAATTCTTACTTACAAGACTCTAACTTTAATCTTTTCTTAAATATAAACCTCATATCATAAACTATAGAATTATAAAGTTATAAAAATTTAAATTTTATCTTTGAACATTAAATCCAATATTTTTATTATTATTTTAAAGTTTAAGGTTTAGGTTTATAGTTTAGAGTTAAACTCAAATTTTAATCATTTAAAAAAAATCTTTAATTCAAAGTTCCATTTTAAATTTTGATTTAAACCCGTAACTACATTTTTTTAAATTTAAGAACAAATTGAAAAGAACTAAAATTACAAATTATATTGCTTTTTTCATGACCATTGATTGATTTTAGTCTAAGGGTTCAATATTTTTAATATAAAATTATAATATTTTATAAAATAATAAAATAATGTTTTAAAATTTAAACTACAAATATTAAATATTAAATTATAAAGTTAAATATTTTCAAAACATTATCTCAAACCATATCTATTTCGAACCTTTAACCCTAAACCCTAAACCACATACTTTGACCTATACCATAAAACATTAAACATCAAACTTTAAAAAAAAAATAATTAATCATCTACCATAAATTCTAACTACAAATGTTAAAACTCTAATATTTTTGTTATTTAAAAATATATTCTTAAATCTTAAATCGAAACCCTAAACACTATATACCAAACCCTAAACTCACTCAGTTATATACCCTAAACTTTAAACTTCATATTTAAACCACACATCAAAAATTCAACATATAATCATAAAATCCAAGTTTTAAAATTTAAAGATTTATCAAAAATACACTTTAATATAAAATATAATTTTAATCATCAAAATTAAAACATTTACCATTGATTGTTTTAATCTAAGGGTTACAAATTCATCTAGTGGTTATCTTCAAACTTCTTTCTCATTGGTTAGATTTTTTAGTACACGGATTACAATTCTTGATCATTGATTAGTTTTGATCTAATGGTTTAAAATGCATTTTTTTCTTCACTTTCTCTCTTCTATTTGACGTCTCCTTCTCCTCTTCTCTTTCCTTCGGGAGTTCTTTACAGTTCCAGATCTTCTTCATCTCTCTCACTTTCTGTGTTGTAAACAAGAGAGATTCATACATTATCATTCATTTCTTATGGCTTAGTATATTTGGTTTGTAAATCTTAGAAGTGAGAGAAGAAGAAACGTCAAAGAAGAAAAGAAGATTGTCGGAGAAGAAGAAAAATTGTCGAAGAAGACTGGTCTTCGCCGTCGTCATGGATATTGAGCTCGTCATCATCTATATTTGCCGACGTCGTCCTTGTTTCCGTTTCTCAGATCCATTATTGCCGGTCTCCATCTTCACCGTAGTTGCCACTACCACCGACTGTCACCACACTGGTCACCTCTCTCTCTTTCAATCTCTCTCGCTCTTTCTCTGTGTTTTGAATTTGTTCTTGTTACTAGAAGGTGGATAAGGCAGAGGAGCTTGATGGTGGAGGAGATAACAAAACCGTTGTGTGGCTTGAAGACGTCGGAGCCCTCGTGGTAACGGAAATGCGGTGGAAGAAGACAGTAATGACCTCCCGGCTCTCATGATATGGAAGAAACACGCGGTGGTTTAGTTAGGTTTAAATTTTGTTGATACGGCTGCAAGCTTTTTTGTTTCTAGGTTTTAGAGTAGGGTTGGTTTATAATTAAACTCAGCCGTAACGTATGCATAACTCAGCTGTAAGTGTGCATAATTCAGCTATAACGTATCTGAATGGTATAAGCCGGTCGTAATGTTCCTATAACTCAGCCGTTAAGTGTAATATGTTTCGCGATGTTTCGTATTTTGGGCGGGAAAAAATATTTTGGGCGGGAAAAAAATCATTCCTTCAACTCTGAACATAATATTAAAACTTTAATATTTTCTTAAATTTAAACCTCAAACCCTAAACTATAGAACTATAAAATTATAAAAATTATAAAGTTTATCTTTTGAACACAATATTAAAACTTTAATCTTTTGAACACAATATTAAAACTTTAATCTTTTCTTAAATTTGAACCTCAAACCCAAACTATAGAACTATAAAGTTATAAAAATTATAAAATCAGTCGTAACGTATGCATAACTCAGCCGTAATATGATTATAACTTAGCCTTAACGTATGCATAACTTAGCTGTAAAGTATGCATAACTCAGCCGTAATGTATCTGAATGGTATAAGTCAGCCGTAACGTTCCTATAACTCAGCTGTCAAGTGTAATTTGTTTCGCGACGTTTCATATTTTGGGCGGGAACAAACTCATTCTTTCAACTCTAAACACAATATTAAAACTTTAATCTTTTCTTAAATTTGAACCTCAAACCCTAAACTATAGAATTATAAAGTTATAAAAATTATAAAGTTAATCATTTGAAAAAAATATTAAAATTTTAATCTTTTCTTAAATTTGAACTTCAAACCCTAAATTATAAAGTTATAAAAATTATAAACTCAGTCAACGTATGCATAAATCAGCCGTAATTTGATTATAACTTAGCCGTAACGTATGCATAGCTCAGCTGTAAAGTATGCATAAAGTCAACCGTAACGTATCTGAATGGTATAAGCCAGCCGTCCTATAACTCAGCCGTCAAGTGTAATTTGTTTCGCGACGTTTCGTATTTTGGGCGGGAACAAAATATTTTAGGCGGGTACAAACTCATTCCTTCAACTCTGAACACAATATTAAAACTTTAATCTTTTCTTAAATTTGAACCTCAAACCCTAAACTATAGAATTATAAAGTTATAAAAATTATAAAGTTAATTATTTGAAAACAATATTAAAACTTTAATCTTTTCTTAAATTTGAACTTCAAACCCTAAAACTATAAAGTTATAAAAATTACAAACTCAGCTGTAACGTATGCATAACTCAGCCGTAACGTATGTGTTGGAGACTTAATGTATGAACTAAAGTTATCATATTCAGATGACGCACCATCTGAGTCATCAAACATATAAACTCAGCTTTCAAATTCATCATTTTATTCGTCTTCTCTCATTTTTTTAATTTTTTTTGTTCAACTCTCTTCTTTTCTTACAATTTACGGGACTTAGTTCTTCATCTCTCTCTTTAAGTCTTTCTTCCTCTGCAAGACGACGAATCCAATGAGAGAGGGAGCAGCAGGATATAGGACCGCCATACATGAAACTGGAGGAGAGGAAGCTTCTTCTTTAACCGATCATCATCGAAAATGACGACGACTGTAGTAGATCCGTCTCAGATTTTGAAATTTAAAAAATCTATGTTTTTAGACCCAGTTACGGAAAAAATAATTACCAGAACCATAAGATCTCAGAGAAAGATAAAAAATAAGTTGAAGAAGATAGATAAAGAAGATGAAGAATGAAGAATAACATAGACCCTTATTTTACTATTGTAACATTAGTGATGACATGACAAATCCGAATTGATGACATGGCGGATGACATGAAAAATCGGTTAGTCAGCCGCCAAACGAATATATAACTCAGCCTAAATAAATCAGCCCTCATGTACAATGTAAGTCAGCCGAAACGTGGATACTATTTCAGTAATTAATCTTTTGCTAATAAATCAGCTGTAATTAGGATGAAAAATCTTAAGTCAGCCGTATCATCAAATAAATCAGCCGTCAAACAAATGATATTCTAGTAATTAATCTTTCGTTAATAAGTCAGCCGTAAATAAGCTGAGTACTATTAATCCATTCAATGACGGTTGATTAAATATAACTCAGCCGTAACAACATCTCATAAGTCGGCCGTAAATTCAATAACTCGGCCAATCGATGTTCATTAACTCAGCCGTGGAAACATAACTCAGCCGTGTCTTAACTACAACTCGGCCAAATTTTCTAGAAATCAAACTGCCGATGTATAAGTCAGCTGTAACTTGTGTACGTAAGTCAGCCGTTATCCCATAAATCAGCCAGATTTCTATAAATCAACCATAACTAACGGCTGATTTATGTTCTTAAGTCGGTCGTTTTCTCTTAAGTCAGCCGCGTTGTTTAATTAAGCCGCGGCGTAGCAATAACTCAACCGTAACGACGTATATAGCTCTTTACGGCCGACTTAGTGAAAACACGGAACCGAATTCCTACGTGGCGTCGGATTTTTTATTACGTGGCATTAAAAAGTAATGGCATTTTTGTAAATACGTTTTTTCTCATAACATAAAAAATAGCATGCTTGGTATTTAAAAAAATACCACTAATTAAAAAAAATCTGTAGTCAATTGTCCTAAAATATCGTATATTCGAGTAAACTTCCCAAACTTTATTCTCTTCTCTAACCTCTCAGCTTCTGCTGGATCTCTCCAGTAGACGATCTTCTTCGGAGAGATTCGTACTGGTAAAGTGGTCTCTCTTCATTTCTGTTTCGGGTCTCTGATTTCGATTTCACCCTTTGTGTTTTGAGGTTTTTCGAGCAAACAGGTTTCTGTATTTGATTTTCTAGTTTTTTTATATTTATGGTTCTATGGTAAGAACAGAGCTCAAGTATCTGTTTGATTCTCGACCGCTTAGTGATTTGATTGGCGTGGTAATATTTGCATGTGAGTTTTAATTACCTAGTGTTGAATGGAAGTGAGCTTATCTATGTAGATGGTTGTGTAAATATTATATGAAAGTTGTCAGCTTTTATGCTGATATGAAAGGCTTATTTCTAATACTTCATTTCTAGAAAGGATGGTAATGTTTTGGATGTTAACTATGTTTTAGAAACTTTGATGTGATTTTTGATGAAAGTTTTTTGCTTTATGTTGATATGAAAGGCTCATTTCTAATAAAGATGGTAGTGTTGGATGGAACTGATATTAACTATGTTTTAGAAACTTCTTAGCTTTATGCTGATATGAACTCATTTTTAACATTTCATTTGTGTAAAGAAAGGTTGTGCTGGATACAACTGACTTTAGCTTCTCTGCTGTATAGTAATAATTCAGTTACATTTCTATTAGTTTTATATCAGATCTGGAAATAGCTGCAAGTTAGCTTGGGTATTGCAGTCTGGGTGGATAGCTTGTGGTTTTTTTAAAATCAAGTGTTAGTAGGAACTGTTTGTTTGCTTTAGGTTTTGGTGTGATTATAAAAATCAGTTCTGGACTTGCTTCTACTTTGTTCCTTCTCCGAGTTTGATATCTTGAATCATTGGAAAGGCTCCATAAAAAATTTGTTCATAGGTGGTTATAAGATCATGTACAAACTATGTTGCTAGACTAGAATCTTTGTTGAGAACAATATGTTTAGTTTCTTTGTTTGTTTCTGACGTTTTGAATCTTAGTGAATTCAGTTTTTAATTGTCAAGAACTTTCTCTTCTTTCAGAAATGGACTACGACAATAAAGGATGCCAAAGCCCACCCGAAGGTCCAAAGCTATGCATCAACAACTGCGGTTTCTTCAGAAGCGACGCCACAATGAACATGTGTTTCAACAGGAACAGGGTGCTAAGCTTTTGCATCTGCATTGTCTGGATCACCCAGCAACATCCTAAAGGAAACCTTCACTGCTGCGTTGGTTGATGCTGAAACCAAAACCGCCGAGCCAATGGCTGTCTCTGTACAGCCATCCTCTGTCGTTGAAGAGGTAGTAGCACCAGCAGCAAAACCAAAGGAAGGACCAAGCCGATGTACTACTTGCAACAAACGGGTTGGTTCGCTGTGGTGACCTCTTATGTGGGACACACCGCTATGCAGACATACATAACTGCTCTTTCAATTACCATGTTGCTGAACAAGAAGCTATAGCTAAAGCAAACCCGGTTGTGAAGGCAGAGAAGCTTGACAAAATCTGAAACTGTTTTCAGGTACACCTATGTTTCCTTCGTCCTGTATGTGTCTGGTTTAAGGTGTCGAAGAACAAAATCGTGTGTTGATCTTTAGCTTCTTCCATTCTCTCTGTGGTGTGAAACTTTCTATTATCTTGTGTTTACAGCAGAAAAGTTTTCTCTTAAAAAATATATGCTGTGATGTGTTTCTTTTATTATTTATGGTTTGGTTATGTTTATTCCTTTGGGTCTGTATTGAAATTTTTTCTTAAATGCTTATGCCTGTCCGTCAAAGGTCAGGTTGTGCTTCATTTTCATGTGTCTGCATGGTGAGCTATGTAGTCTTGTACCTTATCCCGGTTCTGGTTACCAATGTGATAACCGGATAAACCTCTATAATCAGCAGTTCTTCTGGAGAGCTCTATTCTTAGCTGAACATTTTGGTTATAGGTTATAAGATCATGTATAAGTTATGTTGGTATACTAGTCTTTGTTGAAAACAATATGTGTCGTATGGTTAAGGGTTGTGCTTATTTGTCTACTTTCTATCTGGATACACCTGAGTTTAGCTTCTCTGCTCGTTATATCAGATTTGCTTTATTGGAATTAGCTGCTTAGGTAGTCTGGCTTATGGTGCTAAAATTAGGTTTTAGTAGGATCTGTTTGAGTGGTTTAGGCTTTGGTGTGAGAATAAATCCACTCTAGGCTCGCTTCTGCTTCCTTCCTACTCCGTGCTTGAGATCTTGAATCATTGCAAGGGGCCCCATAAAAAGGTTTGGTTATAGGTTATGAGATCATGTATAAGTTATGTTGGTAGACTATATTTCGTTTGCTTATGGTTTACTACAAAGGGCTGGGTTGATTTGTTTCTGCTACGTTACTGAACTCAGTTTTTAAAATGCAGGAATGGACCACGACAAAAAGAGGTGCCAAAGCCCACCCGGAGGTCCGAAGCTATGCATCAACAACTGCGGTTTCTTAGGAAGCGCTGCACAATGAACATGTGTTCCAAGTGTCACAAGACTATGTTGTTTCAACCGGAACTGGGTGCTAAGCTTGCATCTGCAGTGTCTGGATCACCCAGCAACACCCTAAAGGAAACCTTCACTGAAACCAACCATATGCGTCGAGCCCATGGCTGTTTCTGTTCAGCCATCCTCTGTACAAGCTGTTGCAGAGGTAGTAGCACCAGCAGCGAAACCAAAGGAAGGACCAAGCCGATGTACTACTTGCAACAAACGGGTTGGTTTGACTCGATTCAAATGTCGCTGTGGTGACCTCTTCTGCTCTTTCAAGTACCATGTTGCTGCACAAGAAGCTATATCTAAAGCAAACGAGGTTGTGAAGGCAGATCCCATGTGTTGGTGAAACTGTTGTGACACCAGTAAAGGCAGGACAAACATGTGATGATGAAGTTGATGTAGCGAGATGTAAACTTAGAATAGCGAGATGTAAGGGATCTGAGATAAAGAAATACAAGACTGGTGATTGTGGTGCATCAGTTTCAGTTGAGGTGCCACTTAGTGAGTTGTTTCACAAGGAGTTAGCGACGAGGACAAGTGAGCATTTGAGAGACAGGAGAGGCCAGCGAAGGATGATGATGATGAGAATCATATGGAACGATCCTCTGTCTGATCTATCTCAGCTCAAGGTAAGCAAACCTTTTCGTCTTAGTAGCATCTGAATCAACCAACAAAACACATTTAAACCACTGAATTCTCCATTATGGTGTACTCGCTATGCAGAAGAATCTTCCTTCAACACAGGGATCAGGACCAACCAAGTCAACAGGTGCTGCATCAGAAAATCTAAGGTCTTGGACTCGTCCAGCTTCATCTTCTTGTGACTTGAGAGCAAGAGACATTAGAGGCAGAGACGCTAGATACCGAGACAAACAGCAATATGAGTTTTTTACATTTATAATGTTCCAAATGCTTAAGCTAATTGTGTATAAACCTTATGATCTGAAAAGAATTAGAAGAAAACAATGTCACGTATTAATCTTTTGCTCTTCGGCATAATCTAGTGACTTTTAACGTTACCATGAAGATAAAACATAAAATCACACCAAAACAAGCCATCTTATTTATAATAGAACTCCACGAGTGCATTCACTTTACCATGAAGATCAAATGTTGGCTGGGACTCCGGAGGGCACGTCTAAGGTATGGACTGGACAAGCCATCGCTGTGGCCTTCAGGTGAATCCGAACGGGGCTATGACTGATAGGCCTAATCCGGTTTCGTCCTTAAACCCTTACTTGATCGTCTCTTCTTTCTTCTGTATGAACGATCGAGTGTCTTGGTCTTAGGACCGGATAATGGATCATGGCTTTGAGCCGGTCCGATCATGCGATCTGATGCTTAAGTGTTGGATCCGATAGATCACCGATCATAGCCGTTTGGCTTGATCAAGTTATGGCCGATCCAGATGGTTCAGTGAGTAAGACGGTTTGATCTAGATCCGCAACTGAACTCGATTGATCTGGTTAAGCGACTAGATAGGTCTGATTATACTAAGGGGATTTCGGGTTGAACTTAGAAAGAACCGATTATTGTTGCATGCATTAGAAACTGACTGGTTAAGTTATCGGATAGATACTTATGATTTGTTGGTTTCAGGACATGATGGTGATCGTGGGAAGGACTTGGCTTAGCCGTGAAGACTCGAGGCCGTGGATGGATGGGTGGTTAGATAGACTGACTAGGATCAAACAATTGTAATAGCTTATAGCAAACTCTCAATTTGTATCGAATCCTTTGTGATATAAATAAAGAAATCAGTTTATCTTACAGCATATTGACTCTAACAAAACGCATAAAGACTCTATGAAATGAATCACAGAATATATGAAAACAGACTTAAGGAATATTCAGGCCTTAAAACTGAACCGGACGGCCTGGTTTATCCATGGTCGATCCAAAGGAACCTCACCGGCCTTAGAGTCCGGGTTAGGGCGCTTTAAGCAGCCTGGGGAACACAAAAAATCCGCTAAGGAAGAGTAACTTAGGGATTGCATGATTTTACCAGGACTCAATAGAGATAAGCATTACTCCTCGTTGATCCATATGGATCGGTTGGGGCTTGACCAGTATGGCAAGTGACCAGGAGAGTGGACCAGGTTAGGTATGCAATCGAGTCCGGAGAAGGACCAGGGTTGGCTTATTCAAATGAGTTCAAATGGAATTAGATACTTTGAATGGACCTTGTGAAGGGACTTTGAGTATTGGTGGTGTGGAAACACACGTATTGTTTGACACTGGAGCTACACATAGCTTTGTGAGCCCAGGAATGATTGGAAAAGGTTTGTTCCGGACAGGAACTGGGGATGATCCTTGCATAGTGAATGCGGCCGGAGGGCAAGTGATGCATTCACTAGGGCTGATAAAGGGCATCATGGTATTGATCACAGACAGGGTAATGCCTGCGGATCTGATTGTTGATCATAGACAGGGTAATGCCTGCGGATCTGATTGTTGTCCGCCTTGAGAATCATGAAGTGATTTTAGGTATGGACTGGCTTGGAAAGCATAGGGCCACCCTTGATTGTCACCGTGTACGGGTGCAGTGTGAGATGGGTTGTGAAGCCCCGATTAGCTTCCAAGCAATTTGTTCGACCTCTGTGGTTTCAGCAGTCCGTGCGGAACGGATGCTTGCAAATGGTTGAGAGGCCTACTTGGCTACCATTACCACTAGGGAGGTCGTGGGGGGTGGTAACCCGGACGGGATTCTGCTGGTTAGTGAGTTCGAGGATGTGTTCCGAGGGCTACAGGGCATTACCCCTGATAGGGCTGACCTGTTCATAGCAGAACTGGAACAAGGGACGGCCCCAATGTCCAAAAGTCCCTATTGTATGGCTCCTGCTGAGATGGCCGAGCTGAAGTCGATCAAGTCCAGTGAGGGATGAGGATCGCAGCACAACCAAGTCGGAGATTGACCTATGGTTGGAATATAGATGATCATGTCCGGTGAGGGATGAGGATCGCAGCACAACCAAGTGAGAAATTGACCTATGGTTGGGATGAGACGGTTGAGTCCCGGAGTGGACCAGAACCGCAATATGATCAAGTCCGGTAAGGGACGAGGGTCAGGACACGACCTACTCGGAGATGGACCTATGGTCGGAATGCACGGTCGAGTCCCTGAGTGGACCAGGACCGGAATATGATCACATCCTAAATGGACCAGGATCGAAATATGACAAAGTCCGGTGTGGACAGAAGTCAAGTTGAGGCGGTTTAGTCTTGTAAGGACTAAGATCGCAGTATGGCCAAGCTGGGAAAGGCTATGGCTGGCTAAGGAATGATCCAGTAATTGGTGGCTGGAATCATAAACCGTAGTGTCCGGGAAGGACTTAAGGAAACAGAACAATCTGTTAGGACTCATGGTAGAGTGAGCAGCCTAAAGATTGGAGCATGTTCGCTAGGACTCGGCTGGTGCATTGAGTGGCTTGGAGATTGGTTAAATCTAATAAGACTTGAGTACGCAGTATGTTCCTAGGGACTGAATTTGATCTATTCATGGACTAAGATCCGAACAAGGATAAAGTCTAGAGTAGACGACATTCTAAAGAGAGATATGGACTTGGTGTTTACTAGGACCCCAACCTGGAGAGTTGGACCAGTGACACAAGTCATGTCTTTGTATGGGTGCTTGATGGACCCTCTACTGTGGTCGAAGTAGCCAAGTAAGGGTGCCATACGCAAAACCAGATGAACCACTTGATAAGATTTTGGGTTAAATCTCTATCAAGTGGGGGAGACTCGTATATATGATGATCGAGACGTGATTAGTGAGAAGGAACAAGGAGGGAGATGCAACGAATTTGTTAGGAAGAACCAATCGAGCATGCTCCATGTTCCGGATGCAAAGAGTTCGTTTGGAACCTATTGTCTTGAGACAGGACGTCAGCACCACTGGATTCGAGGACGAATCCATCCTAAGTGGGGGAGACTTGTCATGTCCCCGTTCCTAAAACTTGACATGGGACAGAGACGTTTCAACAGAAACGGGACTGCTTTGGTTCAGATCATGGGAATTGATCGTGAACAAGCTGTAATGAAGTGAATGATCAGGATGGATCATGAGAAAACTAAGTCTATGTCTGGAAATAGACCAAGGGACTTAGTAAGATTGAATAAGATGAAGAGAGCAAGCTGGACGAGTGATGAGACAGCTGGACGATGCGAGAATGAAGCTCGGTCAGCTGGGCGAAGCTCGGACAAGCTCAGTGTAGCTCACATCAAGTTTGGCCAGCTCAGCTAGCTGGACTACTAGCTTACTCAGCTGGGTCAGCTGGGAGTCAGGTCAACTCAGCTGGATGGAGTGTTGGAAGCTCGGACCAATGTGTCAGTTATGGGTAGTTACCTGGCCGATTGGTTGGTCAATGATGGCTATGGGCCGGTGGGCACTTGGGATCGGACCAGGGGCTTGGGCAACCAGCCTGGGCTTGTCTGTGACGTGTCTAGGAGCAGTTACTCCTGTCAGAGACGTCTGGTAACTGCCATAGGGGAAAGGGTGTAATCTGTACCATTGATTAAATCTGTGGACAGAAATGAAACCGAAGGGATGCAATGGTTAGAAAAGTAACCACCCCTTCTTCTATAAAAGGCAGGCAAGTCCGTGACTTTGCAGGCACGCCAGGGCTTCCTTATACACCCTGAAACACAAAGAAAACCAGAGAAAAAGAGAGAGAGAGAGAGAGAGAGAGAGAGAGAGAGAGAGAGAGAGAGAGAGAGAGAGAGAGAGAGAGAGAGAGTCGGATTGCTCCATCCAAGATCAAGAGTGGTGTGAAGGCAGCAAAGAGGCAGTTTTGGGGGATATCACAAGGGGAGTTGAGAACGACCCTTTGATGGTGATTGATCATGGATTATCATGTCCTAGGCTTCCTCTGTGTCCTGGGAACACACGCAAATGGTCAGGAGGGAAGGGAGAAGGCCGGACTCCACTCTCAATGGAATGAACAGCCTTGAAGGCGAATGCAGTGTAGAAACTGGTTTCATGGAAGTTCCATGGATGGGAAGTTGGTGCGACCCTTGAATAGATCTTATCAATAATGGAGGTATGTGATAAGAAAATGATGGAGGCGTGCTCTGGAGGAGCATGATCGTCCATGATAAGGGAAGGCACATGATCTAATCAGATCATGTATAAGGTAACTGATTTTATGATCAGTTTATATTTCTGTCTCTTGTGGTGCGATCCAGGCCAAGTATGGCACTCCCCTTGAAGACCATATATTCTGAATGATTATGGTGTAGTCTGTGGGTTCAGACTTGATTGCACTGAACCATGGCTTTGGCCGGTTCAGGAATGATGCTCATGGCCTTAGCCGGGCTGTTCATGGTCAGGACCCATATGATCCGGGTCGATTCATTGGATTCTGATTATGGGAATCTATTAGTTGGGATTTATCATGAATTTACATGAATTTTAATTAGTCTTTGGATTACTTTCGAAATTGGTCAGATTTGGGCCTGATGAGTAACTTGATGTTTAGATAAGGAACCAACCATGCAATGATAGATCCTTGTGCTAGGTTATCTGATCATATGCTTGAGTGTTGTGATATGTTTGTCACTTATGATCATTGGTCATAAGGAATGTTAGTTATCAACCTTGGTGTTGGTAAGCTATGTTCAAAGCATTGGCTAAGAGCCATAAAGAAGAGTATAGCTAAGTACTTGGTGGTGTGGACCATAAGTACTGAGCCGTGTATTATCTGATCTTGGGCAGTGGTGGACGATCTGATCCATTGGTGATGGAATAAGGTGTCTGTCCTGATTGATCGATGGATGCACCGGATGTTAGCGCAAGACTGATCGGCTCCATTGGGACATGGTTCCATGGCCGGTTGGGTAAGTGTGAAGACTCATTAGTTCTGAGTCATGTGGGGTGGTTGGTTGATTGACTTAGGATCTGATGGGCATTACTAGTCCATGAGAGGACTTGACATTGTTAGTCCATGAGCTGGACTTGGTATCATAAGCTGATAAGCTAAAGGATGTTGAATGAAGCATGAGCCGAGAAGGGCCAAATGCTTGTCCTTAGCTGTTTGAAGACTTCTCAAGGGTTACTTAAGTCAGTGGGGATGGTTGGCTGAATGATTAAGTACCTAGGGGAGTTGTTTTATGGGTAAAGGAGCTGGATGCAGTATATGGCAGCTGGCCATATCTCGGTCTTAGCTCAGTTCGAGTGTGACAGCTTGATCAGCTGGTCTATGAGTTCATTCAGCTAGAGTAGCTGGGCCGATGAGCTAACAAGCTCCGTGGATGTGGCTAAGGTATGATCTAGTAACTCTTGCTTATCTCTAGATAGAATGGACTAGGGGAATGGAACCTCAGATTCATATGACTTGATTCGGGTCTAGGATCGACCTTTGAGCTAACTGGTAGTTGAGAGTACTAACCATTAGCTGAGGTGATTCGACATGACGAGTATTAGATTGGTTATAGACCAATGGATGATAGATGTTATTCCGCTGCGTATGTGTTGTATTGATCTAAGCTAGGAAAGACTATGGTAGTCTTGAGCTAAGATCTGAGTTAGCCCTCGCCTATGGGCAATGTTTTAACTAAAGGGCGAAAATTTTGAGAGGTTTGGTCAGGGTATGGACCGAGCGACGTGAGGCATCGACCGCGGCCTAGTCAGCCGGGATCGGGTCTTACAGGCATCGTTATAATTTTTTGTCAATTAATTTTGTAAAATTTCATAATACTACTAAATTGGTGGACTAACCACTATAAAATCGCTATTTCTAGAGCAAAGGAGGCAAAAAAAAGTTCCAAACCTCTTTGATCTTCATCATATGTTAGTGAAGGATGCAACTATGCATTAAAACAGAATTTTCATATTTTTGAATTTTTCTCAAAATCTATGAGTCCCTACGAAAATATTGAGTTTTTCGGTAAATGTTCTATATATTGAAGCTTATGATCTTTAATGTTGTTTTAAAGTTTATAAACACATTCTACATTTGTATTGATGTATATTAAACTCTCTTTCATGATAGATGGGCATCAATTTAATTTTTTCAATTAATTTAGTAAAATTACATAACACTACTAAATTTGTGGACTAACCACTATAAAATCGCTATTCCTTAGAGCAACGGAGACAAAAAAAAGTTTCAAACCTCTTTGATCTTCATCATATGTTACTGAAGGATGCAACTATCTATTACAACAGAATTTTCATATTTTTGAATTTTTCTCAAAATCTATGAGTTCCCCCTACGAAAATATTGAGTTTTTTCGTTAAATGTTCTATATACTGAAGCTTATGATCTTTTGTGTTGTTTTAAATTTTCTAAACACATTCTACATTTGTATTGATGTATATCAAACTCTATTTCATGGTAGATGGGCATTTGTTTTAATTTTTGGTCAATTAATTTAGTAAAATTGCATAATACTACTAAATTTGTGGACTAACCGAAAATCGCTATTCCTTAGAGCAAAAGAGACAAAAAAAGTTCAAACCTCTTTGACCGTCATCATATGTTACTGAAGGATGATACTATGCATTAAAAGAGAATTTTCATATTTTTGAATTTTTCTCAAAATCTATTAGTTAACCCCCTACGAAAATATTGAGTTTTTTCGGTAAATGTTCTATATACTGAAGCTTATTATCTTTTGTGTTGTTTTAAATTTTCTAAACACATTCTACATTTGTATTGATGTATATCAAACTCTATTTCATGGTAGATGGACATTTTTAATTTTTTGTCAATTAATTTAGTAAAATTTCATAATACTCCCTAAATTGGTGGACTAACCACTATAAAATCGCTATTCTCTAGAGCACCGGAGACAATAAAAGTTCCAAACCTCTTTGAACTTCATCATATGTTAGTGAAGGATGCAACTATGCATTAAAACATAATTTTCATATTTTTGAATTTTTCTCAAAATCTATGAGTTAACAACCCCTACGAAAATATTGAGTTTTTCGGTAAATGTTCTATATACTGAAGCTTATGATCTTTAATGTTGTTTTAAAATTTCTAAACACATTCTACATTTATATTGATGTATATTAAACTCTCTTTCATGATATATGGGCATCGTTTTAATTTTTGTCAATTAATTTAGTAAAATTGCATAATACTACTAAATTAGTGGACTAACCACTATAAAATCGCTAAGTTTACAAAAAACAAAAACCACTATAAAATCGCTATTCTTTAGAGAAACGGAGACAAAAAAAGTTCCAAACCTCTTTGGCCTTCATCATATGTTAGTGAAGGATGCAACTACACATTAAAACGTAATTTTCATATTTTGAATTTTTCTCAAAATCTATGAGTTAACCCCTACGAAAATATTGAGTTTTTTGGTAAATGTTCTATATACTGAAGCCTATGATATTTAGTGTTGTTTTAAAATTTCTAAACAAATTCTACATTTGTATTAATGTAATTTAAACTCTCTTTCATGGCAGAATGGGCAACGTTTTAGTTTTTTGTCAATTAATTTAGTAAAACTTCATAATACTCACTAAATTGGTGGACTAACCCCTAGAAAAATGTTGACTTTTTCGGTAAATGTTATATATACTGAAGCCTATGATCTTTAGTGTTGTTTTAAAATTTCTAAACACATTCTACATTTGTATTAATGTATATTAAACTCTCTTTCATGGTACATGGGCATCGTTTTAATTTTTTTGTCAATTAATTTAGTAAAATTTCATAATACTGCTAAATTGGTGGACTAACCACTATAAAATTTCTATTCTCTAGAGCAACGAAGACAAAAAAAAGTCCCAAACCTCTTTGAATTTCATCATATGTTAGTGAAGGATGCAACTATGGATTAAAACATAATTTTCATATTTTCGAATTTTTCTCAAAATTTATGTGTTAACACCCCTACAAAAATATTTATTTATTTCAGTAAATGTTCTATATACTGAAGCCTATTATCTTTAGTGTTGTTTAAAATTTCTAAACCCATTCTACATTTGTATTAATGTATATTAAACTATATTTCATGGTAGATGGACATTTGTTAAATTTTTTTGTCAATTAATTTAGTATTACTCTATAATACTCCCTAAATTGGTGGACTAACCATTAATTAAGTATTACTTTATAGTGATTAGTACACTGATTTTATAGTAGTTAGTCCACCAATTGAGGGAGTATTATGAAGTAATACTAAATTAATTGACAAAAAAATTAAAACGATGCCCATGTACCATTAAAGAGAATTTAATATACATTAATACAAATGTAGAATGTGTGTAGAAATTTTAAAACAACACTAAAGATCATAGGCTTCAGTATATAGAACATTTACCGAATAAATAAATATTTTTGTAGGGGTGTTAACACATAAATTTTGAGAAAAATTCAAAAATATGAAAATTATGTTTTAATGCATAGTTGCATCATTAACTAACATATGATGAAATTCAAAGTGGTTTGAAACTTTTGTTATCTCCGTTGCTCTAGAGAATAGAGATTTTACAGTGGTTAGTCCACCAATTTAGCAGTACTATGAAATTTTACTAAATTAATTGACAAAAAATTAAAACGATGCACATGTACCGTGAAAGAGAGTTTAATATACATTAATACAAATGTAGAATGTGTTTAGAAATTTTAAAACAACACTAAAGATCACAGGCTTCGGTATATATAATATTTACCAAAAAAGTCAACATTTTCGTTGGGGTGATTACACATAGATTTTGAGAAAAATTCAAAAATATGAAAAATTCTGTTTTAATGCATAATTACATCCTTCACTAACATATGATGAAGGTCAAAGAGGTTTCGAACCTCTGTTGTCCCGGTTGCTCAAGAGAATAGCGATTTTATAGTGGTTAGTCCACCAATTTAGGGAGTATTATGAAGCAATACTAAATTAATTGACCACAAATCAAAACGATGCCCATGTACCATGAAAGAGAGTTTAATATACAATAATACAAATGTAGAATGTGTTTAGAAATTTTAAAACAACACTAAAGATCATAGGCTTCAGTATATAGAACATTTACCGAAAAAGTCAATATTTTTGTAGGGGTGTTACACATAAATTTTGAGAAAAATTCAAAAATATGAAAATTTATGTTTTAATGCATAGTTGCATCATTCACTAACATATGATGAAGGTTAAAGAGGTTTGAAACTATTTTTGTCTCCGTTGCTCTAGAAAATAGCGATTTTATTGTGGTTAGTCCACCAATTTAGCAGTATTATTAAATTTTACTAAATTAATTGACAAAAAACTAAAACGTTGTCCATCTGCCATGAAAGAGAGTTCAATATACATTAATACAAATTTAGAATGTGTTTAGAAATTTAAAACAACACTAAATATCATAGGCTTCAGTATATAGAACACATAGATTTTGAGAAAAATTCAAAAATATGAAAATTCAGATTTAATGTTTAGTTGCATCCTTCACTAACATATGATGAAGGTCAAAGAGGTTTGGAACTTCTTTTGTCTCTGTTTCTCTAAAGAATAGCGATTTTATAGTGGTTTTTGTTTTTTTTTGTAAACTTAGCGATTTTATAATGGTTAGTCCATTAATTTAGTAGTATTATCCAATTTTACTAAATTAATTGACAAAAATTAAAACGATGCCCATATATCATGAAAGAGAGTTTAATATACATCAATACAAATGTAGAATGTGTTTAGAAATTTTAAAACAACATTAAAGATCATAAGCTTCAGTATATAGAACATTAACCGAAAAACTCAATATTTTCGTAGGGGTTAAATCATAGATTTTGAGAAAAATTTAAAATATGAAAATTCTGTTTTAATGTGTAGTTGCATCCTTCACTAACATATGATGAATGTCAAAGAGGTTTGGAACTTTTTTTTGTCTCCGTTGCTCTAGAGAATAACAATTTTATTGTGGTTAGTCCACCAATTTAGTAGTGTTATGAAATTTTACTAAATTAGTAGACAAAAAATTAAAACGATGCCCATGTAACATGAAAGAGAGTTTAATATACATTAATAAAAATGTAAATTGCTTAGATATTTTTAAACAACACTAAAGATCGTAAGCTTCAGTATATAGAACATTTACCGAAAAACTCAATATTTTCGTAGGGGTTAACTTATAGATTTTGAGAAAAATTAAAAAAATAAGAAATTATGTTTTAGTGCATAGTTGCATCCTTCACTAACATATGATGAAGTTAGGCTTGGAACCTTTTTTGTCTCCGTTTTTCTAGAGAATAGCGATTTTATCGTAGTTAGTCCACCAATTTAGGGAGTATTATGAAGTCTTACTAAATTAATTGACAAAAAAATTAAAACGATGCCCATGTAACATGAAAGAGAGTTTAATATACAATAATACAAATGTAGAATGTGTTTAGAAATTTTAAAACAACACTAAAGATCATAGGCTTCAGTATATAGAACATTTACCGAAAAACTCAATATTTTCGTAGGGGGTTAACTCATAGATTTTGAGAAAAACTCAAAAATATGAAAATTATGTTTTAATTCATAGTTTCATCTTTCACTAACATACGATGAAGGTCAAAGATGTTTGGAACTTTTGTTGTCTCCGTTGCGCTAGAGAATAGCGATTTTATTGTTGTTAGTCTACCAATTTAGTAGTATTATAAAAGTTTACTAAATTAATTGACAAAAAAATAAAACGATGCCCATCTACCATGAAAGAGAGTTTAATATACATTAAAAAAAATGTACAATGTGTTTAGAAATTTTAAAACAACAATAAAGATCATAACCTTCAGTAAATAAGACATTTACGGAAAAGTTCATAGATTTTGAGAAAAATTAAAAAATATGAAATTCTGATTTAATGCATAGTTGCATCCTTCACTAACATATGATGAAGGTCAAAGAGGTTTCGAACATCTTTTGTCTCCGTTTTTCTAGAGATAGCGATTTTATAGTGGTTAGTCCACCAATTTAGTAGTATTATGAAATTATACTAAATTAATTGACAAAACATTAAAACGATGCCCATCTACAATGAAAGGGAGTTTAATATACATTAATAAAAATGTAGAGTGTGTTTAGAAAATTTAAAACTACACTAAAGATCAAAGGCTTTAGTGTATAGAACATTTACCAAAAAAATCAATATTTTCGTAGGTGGTAAAAACACATAGATTTTGAGAAAAATTCAAAAATATGAAAATTCTGTTTTAATTCATAGTTGCATCTTTCACTAACATATGATGAATGTCAAAGAGTTTTGGAACCTTTTTTGTCTCCGTTTTTCTATAGAATAGCGATTTTATTGTGGTTAGTCCACCAATTTAGGGAATATTATGAAGTTTTACTAAATTAATTGACAAAAAATCAAAACGATGCCCTTGTACCATGAAAGAGAGTTTAATATACATTAATACAAATGTATAATGTGTTTATATATTTTAAAACATCACTAAAGATTATAGGCTTCAGTATATAGAACATTTTTCGAAAAAGTCAATATTTTCGTAGGGGTGAACACATAAATTTTGAAAAAAATTCAAAAATATGAAAATTCTTTTTATTAAATAATTGCATCCTTCACTAACATATGATGAATGTCAAAGAGGTTTGGAACCTTTGTTGTCTCCGTTGCTCTAGAGAATATCGATTTATAGTGGTTAGTCCACCAATTTATGGAGTATTATGATATTTTACTAAATTAATTGACAAAAAATTAAAAGAATGCCCATATACCATGAAAGAGAGTTTAATATACATTAATAAAAATGTATAATTTTTTAAAAAATTAAAAACAACACTAAAGATCATAAGCTTTATTATATAGAACAATTACCAAAAAACTCAATATTTTTATAGAGGTTAACACATATATTTTGAGAAAAATTCAAAAATATGAAAATACTATTTTAATGCATAGTTGCATCACGCACTAACATATGATGAATGTCAAAGAGGTTTGGAACCTTTGTTGTCTCCGTTGCTCTAGAGAATAGCGATTTTATAGTGGTTAGTACACCAAAAAATGAGAACGATGCCAATGTACCATGAAAGAGAGTTTAATATACATTAATGCAAATTTAGAATGTGTTTAGAAATTTTAACACAACACTAAAGATCATAGGTTTCAGTATATAGAGTATTTACAGAAAAATTCTATATTTTTGTAGAGGTTAACACATAGATTTTGAGAAAAATTCAAAAATATGAAAATTCTGTTTTAATGCATAGTTGCATCCTTCACTAACATATGATGAATTTCCAAGAAGTTTGGAACCTTTTTTGTCTCCGTTTTTCTATAGAATAGCGATTTTATAGTGGTTAGTCCACCAATTTAAGGAGTATTATGAAGTTTTACTAAATTAATTGACAAAAAATTAAAACGATGCCCATGTACCATGTATAAGAGTTTAATATACATTAATACAAATGTATAATATGTTTAGAAATTTTAAAATAACACTAAAGATCATAGGCTTCAGTATATAGAACATTTACCGAAAAACATTATATTTTCGTAGGGGTTAACTCATGGATTTTGAGAAAAAATCAAAAATATTAAAATTTTGTTTTAATGCATAGTTGCATCCTTCACTAACAATATGATGAAGGTCAAAGAGGTTTTGGAACTTTTGTTGTCTCCGTTGCTCTAGAGAATAGCGATTTTATAGTGGTTAGTTCACCAATTTAGGGAGTATTATGAAGTTTTACTAAATTAATTGACAAAATATTAAAATGATCCCCCATGTACCATGAAAGAGAGTTTAATATACATTAATTCAAATGTAGAATGTGTTTACAAATTTTAAAACAACACTAAAGATCATAGGCTTCAGTATATAGAACATTTACCGAAAAAGTCAATATTTTTGTAAGGGTGTTAACACATAAATTTTGAGAAAAATTCAAAAATATGAAAATTCTGTTTTAATGCATAGTTGCATCCTTCACTAACATATGATGAAGGTCGAAGAGGTTTGAAACCTTTGTTGTCTCCGTTGCTCTAGAGAATAACGATTTTATAGTGGTTAGTCCATCAATTTAGTAGTATTATGAAATTTTACTAAATTAATAGACAAAAAATAAAAATGATGCCCATGTACCATGCAATAGAGTTTAATATACATTAATTCAAATGTAGAATGTGTTTACATATTTTAAAACAAAACTAAATATCATAAGCTTCAGTATATAGAACATTTACCGAAAAATTCAATATTTTCGTAGGGGTTAGTTAACTCATAGATTTTGATAAAAATTCAAAAATATGAAAATTCTGTTTAACGCATAGTTGCATCCTTCACTAACATATGATTAAGGTCAAAGAGGTTTGGAACTTTTGTTGTCTCCGTTGCTCTAGAGAATAGCGTTTTTATAGTGGTTAGTCCACCAATTTAGTATTATGAAATTTTACTAAATTAATAGACATAAAATTAAAACGATGCCCATGTACCAGAAAAGAGAGTTCAATATAAATCAATACAAATGTAGAATGTGTTTACATATTTTAAAACAAGACTAAAGATCATAGGCTTCAGTATATAGAACATTTACCGAAAAAGTCAATAATTTTGTAAGGGTGTTAACACATAAATTTTGAGAAAAATTGAAAAATATGAATATTCTGTTTTAATGCATAGTTGCATCCTTCACTAACATATGATGAAGGTCAAAGAGGTTTGGAACCTTTGTTGTCTCCGTTGCTCTAGAGAATAACGATTTTATAGTGGTTAGTCCACCAATTTAATAGTATTATGAAATTTTACTAAATTAATAGACAAAAAATAAAAATGATGCCCATGTACCATGAAATAGAGTTTATTATATATTAATCCAGATGTAAAATGTGTTTACTTATTTTAAAACAAAACTAAAGATCATAAGCTTCAGTATATAGAACATTTACCGATAAACTCAATATTTTCGTAGGGGTTAACTTATAGATTTTGAGAAAAATTAAAAAATATGAAATTCTGTTTTAATGCATAGTTTCGTCCTTCACTAGCATATGATGAAGGTCAAAGAGGTTTGATACCTTTTTTGTTTTTTCGTTTTTATAGAGAATAGCGATTTTATTTTGGTTAGTCCACAAATTTAGGTAGTATTATGAAGCTTTTCCAAATTAATTGAAAAAACATTAAAACGATGTCCATGTACCATGAAAGAGAGTTTAATATACATTAATACAAATGTAGAATGTGTTTAAAAATTTTAAAACAACACTAAAGATTATAGGCTTCAGTATACAGAACATTTATCGAAAAAGTCAATATTTTCGTATGGTTAACACATTAAATTTCAGAAAAATTCAAAAATATGAAAATTCTGTTTTAATGCAAAATTGCATTCTTCACTAACATATTATGAAGGTCAAAGAGGTTTGGAACCTTTGTTGTCTATGTTGCTCTAGAGAATATCGATTTTATAGCGGTTAGTCCACCAATATATGGAGTATTATGAAATTTTACTAAATTAATTAACAAAAAAATTATAAAAATGCCCATCTACTATGAAAGAGAGTTTAATATACATTAATACACATATAGAATGTTTTTAAAAAAATTAAAACAACACTAAAGATCATAAGCTTTAGTATATAGAACATTTATCGAAAACTCAATATTTTTGTAGGGGTTTAACACATAGATTTTGAAAAATATTCAAAAATATGAAAATTCTGTTTTAATGCATAGTTGCATCCTTCACTAACATATGATGAAGGTCAAAGAGGTTTGAAAACTTTGTTGTCTCCGTTGCTCTAGAGAATAGTGTTTTTATAGTGGTTAGTCCACCAATTTAGTATTATGAAATTTTACTACATTAATAGACAAAAAATTAAAACGATGCCAATGTACCATGAAAGAGAGTTTAATATACATTAATGCAAATTTAAAATGTGTTTACATATTTTAAAACAACACTAAAGATCATAGGCTTCAGTATATAGAACATTTTTCGAAAAAATCAATATTTTCGTAGGGGTGAACACATAAATTTCGAGAAAAATTAAAAAATATGAAAATTCTTTTTATTGAATAATTTCATCCTTCACTAACATATGATGAAGGTCAAAGAGGTTTGGAACCTTTGTTGTCTCCGTTGCTCTAGAGAATATCGATTTTATAGTGGTTTGTCCACCAATTTATGGAGTATTATGAAATTTTACTAAATTATTTGACAAAAAATTAAAACAATGCCCATATACCGTGAAAGAGAGTTTAATATACATTAATAAAAATGTAGAATTTTTTTAAAAATTAAAAACAACACTAAAGATCATAAGCTTTATTATATAGAACAATTACCAAAAAAACTCAATATTTTTATAGATTTTAACACATATATTTTGAGAAAAATTCAAAAATATGGAAATACTATTTTAATGCATAGTTGCATCACGCACTAATATATGATGAATGTCAAAGAGGTTTGGAACCTTTGTGGTTAGTACACCAAAAATTGAAAACGATGCCAATGTACCATGAAAGAGAGTTTAATATACATTAATGCAAATTTAGAATGTGTTTAGAAATTTTAACACAACACTAAAGATCATAGGTTTCAATATATAGAGTATTTACAGAAAAATTCTATATTTTTGTAGAGGTTAACACATAGATTTTGAGAAAAATTCAAAAATATGAAAATTCTGTTTTAATGCATAGTTGCATCCTTCACTAACATATGATGAATGTCCAAGAAGTTTGGAACCTTTTCTGTCTCCGTTTTTCTATAGAATAGCGATTTTATAGTGGTTAGTCCACCAATTTAAGGAGTATTATGAAGTTTTACTAAATTAATTGACAAAAAATTAAAACGATGCCCATGTACCATGTAAGAGAGTTTAATATACATTAATACAAATGTATAATACGTTTAGAAATTTTAAAATAACACTAAAGATCATAGGCTTCAATATATAGAACATTTACCGAAAAACTTTATATTTTCGTAGGGGTTAACTCATGGATTTTGAGAAAAAAAATCAAAAATATTAAAATTTTGTTTTAATGCATAGTTGCATTGTTCACTAACAATATGATGAAGGTCAAAGAGGTTTTGGAATTTTGTTGTCTCCGTTGCTCTAGAGAATATCGATTTTATAGTGGGTAGTTCACCAATTTAGGGAGTATTATGAAGTTTTACTAAATTAATTGACAAAATATTAAAATGATCCCCCATGTACCATGAAAGAGAGTTTAATATATATTAATTCAAATGTAGAATGTGTTTACAAATTTTAAAACAATACTAAAGATCATAGGCTTCAGTATATAGAACATTTACCGAAAAAGTCAATAATTTTGTAAGGGTGTTAACACAAAAATTTTGAGAAAAATTAAAAAAATATGAAAATTCTGTTTTATTGCATAGTTGCATCCTTCACTAACATATGATGAAGGTCAAAGAGGTTTGCAACCTTTGTTGTCTCCGTTGCTCTAGAAAATAACGATTTTATAGTGGTTAGTCCACCAATTTAATAGTATTATGAAATTTTTCTAAATTAATAGACAAAAAATAAAAATGATGCCCTTGTACCATGAAATAGAGTTTATTATATATTAATGCAAATGTAAAATGTGTTTACTTATTTTAAAACAAAACTAAAGATCATAAGCTTCAGTATATAGAACATTTACCGATAAACTCAATATTTTCGTAGGGGTTAACTTATAGATTTTTAGAAAAATTAAAAAATATGAAATTCTGTTTTAATGCATAGTTTCGTACTTCACTAACATATAGAGAATAGCGATTTTATTTTGGTTAGTCCACCAATTTAGGAAGAATTATGAAGTTTTTCAAATTAATTGACAAAACATTAAAAAGATGTCCATGTACCATGAAAGAGAGTTTAATATACATTAATAAAAATGCAGAATGTGTTTAAAAATTTTAAAACAACACTAAAGATTATAGGCTTCAGTATACAGAATATTTATCGAAAAAGTCAATATTTTCGTATGGTTAACACATTAAATTTCAGAAAAATTCAAAAATATGAAAATTCTGTTTTAATGCAAAATTGCATTAGTCCACCAATTTAGTATTATGAAATTTTACTAAATTATTAGACAAAAAATTAAAACGATGCCAATGTACCATGAAAGAGAGTTTAATATACATTAATGCAAATTTAAAATATGTTTACATATTTTAAAACAACACTAAAGATCATAGGCTTCAGTATATAGAACATTTACTGAAAAACTCAATGTTTTCGTAGCGGTTAACACATAGATTTTGAGAAAAATTCAAAAATATGAAAATTCTTTTATAACGCATTGTTTCATCCTTCACTAACATATGCTGAAATTCAAAGAGGTTTGGAACTTTTGTTGTCTGCGTTGCTCTAGAGAATAGCGATTTTATAGTGGTTAGTCCACCAATTTTGGGAGTATTATGAAGTTTTACTAAATTAATTTACAAAAAATTAAAACGATGCCCATGCACCATGAAAGAGAGTTTAATATACATTAATACAAATGTAGAATGTGTTTAGAAATTGAAAAACAACACTAAAGATTATAGGTTTCAGTATACAGAATATTTATCGAAAAAGTCAATATTTTCGTAGGGTTAGCACATTAAATTTGAGAAAAATTCAAAATTATGAAAATTCTGTTTTAATGCAAAATTGCATTCTTCACTAACATATGATGAAGGTCAAAGAGGATTGGAACCTTTGTTGTCTATGTTGCTCTAGAGAATAGCGATTTTATAGTGGTTAGTCCACCAATATATGGAGTATTATGAAATTTTACTAAATTAATTAACAAAAAAATTATAACAATGCCCATCTATCATGAAAGAGAGTTTAATATACATTAATACACATGTAGAATGTTTTTAAAAAATTTAAAACAACACTAAAGATCATAAGCTTTAGTATATAGAACATTTACCGAAAACTCAATATTTTTGTAGGGGTTAACAAATAGATTTTGAGAAATATTCAAAAATATGAAAATTCTGTTTTAATGCATAGTTGCATCCTTCACTAACATATGATGAAGGTCAAAGAGGTTTGAAAACTTTGTTGTCTCCGTTGCTCTAGAGAATAGTGTTTTTATAGTGGTTAGTCCACCGATTTAGTATTATGAAATTTTACTAAATTAATAGACAAAAAATTAAAACGATGCCAATGTACCATGAAAAAGAGTTTAATATACATTAATGCAAAATTAAAATGTGTTTACATATTTTAAAACAACACTAAAGATCATAGGCTTCAGTATATAGAACATTTACTGAAAAACTCAATATTTTCGTAGCGGTTAACACATAGATTTTGAGAAAAATTCAAAAATCTGAAAATTCGTTTATAACGCATTGTTGTATCCTTCACTAACATATGCTGAAAGTCAAATAGGTTTGGAACGTTTGTTGTCTCCGTTGCTCTAGAAAATAGCGATTTTATAGTGGTTAGTCCACCAATTTTGGGAGTATTATGAAGTTTTACTAAATTAATTGACAAAAAATTAAAACAATGGCCATGTACCATGAAAGAGAGTTTAATATAGATTAATGCAAATTTAAAATGTGTTTACATATTTTAAAACAACACTAAAGATCATAGGCTTCAGTATATAGAACATTTACTGAAAAACTCAATATTTTCGTAGCGGTTAACACATAGATTTTGAGAAAAATTCAAAAATATGAAAATTCTTTTATAACGCATTGTTGCATCCTTCACTAACAAGTGCTGAAAGTCAAAGAGGTTTGGAACGTTTGTTGTCTCCGTTGCTCTAGAGAATAGCGATTTTATAGTGGTTAGTCCACCAATTTTGGGAGTATTATGAAGTTTTACTAAATTAATTGACAAAAAATTAAAACAATGCCCATGTACCATGAAAGAGAGTTTAATATACATTAATACAAATTTAGAATGTGTTTAAAAATTTTAAAATAGCACTAAAGATCATAGGCTTCAGTATATAGAACATTTACCGAAAAAGTCAATATTTTTATAAGGGTGTTAACAGATAAATTTTGGGAAAACTTCAAAAATATGAAATTTCTGTTTTAATGTATAGTTGCATCATTCACTAACATATGATGAAGGTCAAAGAGGTTTGGAACCTTTGTTTTCTCCGTTGCTCTAGAGAATAACGATTTTATAGTGGTTAGTCCACCAATTTAGTGAGTATTATGAAGTTTTACTAAATTAATTGACAAAAAATTAAAACGATGTCCATGTACCATGAAAGAGAGTTTAATATACATTAATACAAATGTAGAATGTGTTTAGAAATTTTAAAACAACACTAAAGATGATAGACTTCAGTATATAGAACATTTATCGAAAAAACTCAATATTTTCCGAAAAAACTCAACATTTTCGTAGGTGTTAACTCATAGATTTTGAAAAAAATTCAAAAATATGAAAATTCTGTTTTAATGCATAATTGCATCCTTCACTAACATATGATTAAGGTCAAAGAGGTTTAGAACTTTTGTTGTCTCCGTTGCTCTAGAGAATAGCGTTTTTATAGTGGTTAGTCCACCAATTTAGTAATATGAAATTTTACTAAATTAATATACAAAAAATTAAAAAGATGCCCATGTACCATAAAAGAGAGTTTAATATACATTAATACAAATGTAGAATGTGTTTACATATTTTAAAGCAACACTAAAGATCATAGGCTTCAGTATATAGAACATTTACCGAGAAACTCAATATTTTCGTAGGGGTTAACTCATAGATTATGAGAAAAATTCAAAAATATGAAAATTCTGATTTAATGCATAGTTGCACCTTCACTAACATATGATGAAGGTCAAAGAGGTTTGGAAATTTTGTTGTCTCCGTTGCTGTAGAGAATAGCGTTTTTATAGTGGTTAGTCCAACAATTTAGTATTATGAAATTTTACTAAATTAATAGACAAAAAAATAAAACGATGCCCATGTAGCATGAAAGAGAGTTTAATATACATTAATACAAATGTGGAATGTGTTTACATAATTTAAAAAAACACTAAAGATCATAGGCTTCAGTATATAGAACATTTACCGAAAAACACAATATTTCCGTAGCGGTTAACACATAGATTTTGAGAAAAATTCAAAAATATGAAAATTATGTTTTAACACATTGTTGCATCCTTCACTAACATATGATGAAAGTTAAAGAGGTTTGGAACTTTTGTTGTCTCCGTTGCTCTAGAGAATAGCGATTTTATAGTGGTTAGTCCACCAATTTTGGGAGTATTATGAAGTTTTACTAAATTAATTGACAAAAAATTAAAACGATGCCCATGTACCATGAAAGAGAGTTTAATATACATTAATACAAATGTAGAATGTGTTTAAAAATTTTAAAACAACACTAAAGATCATAAGTTTCATTATATAGAAAATTTACCGAAAAGTCAATATTTTTATACGGGTGTTAACACATAAATTTTTAGAAAACTTCAAAGTTAAGAAAATTCTGTTTTATGCATATGTGTATCCTTCACTAACTTATGATGAAGGTCAAAGAAGTTTGGAACCTTTGTTGTCTCCGTTGCTCTAGCGAATAACGATTTTATAGTGGTTAGTCCACCAATATAGGGAGTATTATGAAGTTATACTAATTTACTTGACAAAAAATTAAAACGATGCCCATATATCATGAAAGAGAGTTTAATATACATTAATACAAATGTAGAATGTTTTTAAAAAATTTAAAACAACACTAAAGATAATAATCTTTAGTATATAGAATATTTACCGAAAAACTCAATATTTTCGTAGGGGGTTAACTCATAGATTTTGAGAAAAATTCAAAAATACGAAATTCTGTTTTAATGCATAGTTGCATTCTTCACTAACATATCATGAAGTTCAAAGAGGTTTGGAACCTTTTTGTCTCCGTTTTTCTTGAGAATCGCGATTTTATTATCGTTTGTTCACCAATTTAGTATTATGAAATTTTACTAAATTAATTGACAAAAAATGAAAACGATGCCCACGTACAATGAAAGGTAGTTTAATATACAATAATGCAAATGTAAATGTGTTTATATATTTTAAAACAACACTAAAGATCATAGCCTTCAGTATATAGAACATTTACAGAAAAACTCAATATTTTCGTAGGGTTAACACATAGATTTCGAGAAAAATTCAAAAATATGAAAATTATGTTTTAATGCAAAGTTTCATCATTCACTAACATATGATGAAGGTCAAAGAGGTTTGAAAAATTTGTTGTCTCCTTTGCTCTAGAGAATAGTGTTTTTATAGTGGTTAGTCCACCAATTTAGTATTATGAAATTTTACTAAATTAATAAATAAAAAACAAAAACGGTGCCAATGTACCATGAAAGAGAGTTTAATATACATTAATGAAAATTTAAAATGTGTTTACATATTTTAAAACAACACTAAAGATTATAGACTTCAGTATATAGAACATTTACCGAAAAACTCAATATTTTCGTAGTGGTTAACTCATAAATTTTGAGAAAAATTCAAAAATATTAAAATTCTGATTTAATGCATAGTTGCACCTTCACTAACATATGATGAAGGTCAAAGAGGTTTGGAAATTTTGTTGTCTCCGTTGCTGTAGAGAATAGCGTTTTTATAGTGGTTAGTCCACCAATTTAGTATTGTGAAATTTTACTAAATTAATAGACAAAAAAATAAAACGATGCCCATGTAGCATGAAAGAGAGTTTAATATACATTAGTACAAATTTAGAATGTGTTTACATAATTTAAAACAACACTAAAGATCATAGGCTTCAGTATATAGAACATTTACCGAAAAACTCAATATTTTCGTAGCGGTTAACACATAGATTTTGAGAAAAATTCAAAAATATGAAAATTATGTTTTAACGCATTGTTGCATCCTTCACTAACATATGATAAAATTCAAAGAGGTTTGGAACTTTTGTTGTCTCCGTTGCTCTATTGAATAGCGATTTTATAGTGGTTAGTCCACCAATTTTGGGAGTATTATGAAGTTTTACTAAATTAATTGACAAAAAATTAAAACGATGCCCCTGTACCATGAAAGAGAGTTTAATATACATTAATACAAATGTAGAATGTGTTTAGAAATTTTAAAACAACACTAAAGATCATAAGTTTCATTATATAGAACATTTACCGAAAAGTCAATATTTTTATACGGGTGTTAACACATAAATTTTTAGAAAACTTCAAAATTAAGAAAATTCTGTTTTTATGCATATGTGCATCCTTCACTAACATATGATGAAGGTCAAAGAGGTTTGGAACCTTTGTTGTCTCCGTTGCTCTAGAGAATAACGATTTTATAGTGGTTAGTCCACAGTTATATGGAGTATTATGAAGTTATACTAATTTACTTGACAAAAAATTAAAACGATGCCCATGTATCATGAAAGAGAGTTTAATATACATTAATACAAATGTAGAATGTGTTTACATAATTTTAAACAGCACTAAAGATCATAGGCTTCAGTATATAGAACATTTACCGAAAAACTCAATATTTTCGTAGCGGTTAACACATAGATTTTGAGAAAAATTCAAAAATATGAAAATTATGTTTTAACGCATTGTTGCATACTTCACTAACATATGATGAAAGTCAAAGAGGTTTGGAACTTTTGTTGTCTCCGTTGCTCTAGAGAATAGTGATTTTAGAGTGGTTAGTCCACCAATTTTGGGAGTATTATGAAGTTTTACTAAATTAATTGACAAAAAATTAAAACGATGCCCATGTACCATGAAAGAGAGTTTAATATACATTAATACAAATGTAGAATGTGTGTAGAAATTTTAAAACAACACTAAAGATCATAAGTTTCATTATATAGAACATTTACCGAAAAGTCAATATTTTTATACGGGTGTTAACACATAAATTTTTAGAAAACTTCAAAATTAAGAAAATTCTGTTTTTATGCATATGTGCATCCTTCACTAACATATGATGAAGGTCAAAGAGGTTTGGAACCTTTGTTGTCTCCGTTGCTCTAGAGAATAACGATTTTATAGTGTTTAGTCCACCAATTTATGGAGTATTATGAAGTTATACTAATTTAATTGACAAAAAATTTAAACGATGCCCATGTATCATGAAAGAGAGTTTAATATACATTAATACAAATGTAGAATGTGTTTACATAATTTTAAACAACACTAAAGATCATAGGCTTCAGTATATAGAACATTTACCGAAAAACTCAATATTTTCGTAGCGGTTAACACATAGATTTTGAGAAAAATTCAAAAATATGAAAATTATGTTTTAACGCATTGTTGCATACTTCACTAACATATGATGAAAGTCAAAGAGGTTTGGAACTTTTGTTGTCTCCGTTGCTCTAGAGAATAGTGATTTTAGAATGGTTAGTCCACCAATTTTGGGAGTATTATGAAGTTTTACTAAATTAATTGACAAAAAATTAAAACGATGCCCATGTACCATGAAAGAGAGTTTAATATACATTAATACAAATGTAGAATGTGTTTAGAAATTTTAAAACAACACTAAAGATCATAAGTTTCATTATATAGAACATTTACCGAAAAGTCAATATTTTTATACGTGTGTTAACACATAAATTTTTAGAAAACTTCAAAATTAAGAAAATTCTGTTTTTATGCATATGTGCATCCTTCACTAACATATGATGAAGGTCAAAGAGGTTTGGAACCTTTGTTGTCTCCGTTGCTCAAGAGAATAACGATTTTATAGTGTTTAGTCCACCAATTTATGGAGTATTATGAAGTTATACTAATTTAATTGACAAAAAATTTAAACGATGCCCATGTATCATGAAAGAGAGTTTAATATACATTAATACAAATGTAGAATGTTTTTAAAAAATTTAAAACAACACTAAAGATAATAATCTTTAGTATATAGAATATTTACCGAAAAACTCAATATTTTCGTAGGGCTTAACTCATAGATTTTGAGAAAAATTCAAAAATAAGAAATTCTGTTTTAATGCATAGTTGCATCATTCACTAACATATCATGAAGGTCAAAGAGGTTTGAAACCTTTTTTGTCTCCGTTTTTCTAGAGAATAGCGATTTTATTATCGTTTGTTCTCCAATTTAGTTTTATGAAATTTTACTAAATTAATAGAAAAAAAATGAAAACGATGCCCACGTACAATGAAATGTAGTTTAATATACAATAATGCAAATGTAAATGTGTTTATATATTTTAAAACAACACTAAAGATCATAGCCTTCAGTATATAGAACATTTACAGAAAAACTCAATATTTTCGTAGGGGGTTGGTTAACACATAGATTTCGAGAAAAAATCAAAAATATGAAAATTATGTTTTAATACATAGTTTCATCTTTCACTAACATACGATGAAGGTCAAAGAGGTTTGAAAAATTTGTTGTCTCCTTTGCTCTAGAGAATAGTGTTTTTATAGTGGTTAGTCCACCAATTAGTATTATGAAATTTTACTAAATTAATAATAAAAAACAAAACGGTGCCAATGTACCATGAAAGAGAGTTTAATATACATTAATGACAATTTAAATGTGTTTACATATTTTAAAACAACACTAAAGATTATAGACTTCAGTATATAGAACATTTACCGAAAAACTCAATATTTTCGTAGTGGTTAACTCATAAATTTTGAGAAAAATTCAAAAATATTAAAATTCTGATTTAATGCATAGTTGCACCTTCACTAACATATGATGAAGGTCAAAGAGGTTTGGAAATTTTGTTGTCTCCGTTGCTGTAGAGAATAGCGTTTTTATAGTGGTTAGTCCACCAATTTAGTATTGTGAAATTTTACTAAATTAATAGACAAAAAAATAAAACGATGCCCATGTAGCATGAAAGAGAGTTTAATATACATTAATACAAATGTAGAATGTGTTTACATAATTTTAAGCAACACTAAAGATCATAGGCTTCAGTATATAAAACATTTACCGAAAAACTCAATATTTTTGTAGCGGTTAACACATAGATTTTGAGAAAAATTCAAAAATATGAAAATTATGTTTTAACGCATTGTTGCATACTTCACTAACATATGATGAAAGTCAAAGAGGTTTGGAACTTTTGTTGTCTCCGTTGCTCTATAGAATAGAGATTTTATAGTGGTTAGTCCACAAGTTTTGGGAGTATTATGAAGTTTTACTAAATTAATTGACAAAAAATTAAAACGATGCCCATGTACCATGAAAGAGAGTTTAATATACATTAATACAAATGTAGAATGTGTTTAGAAATTTTAAAACAACACTAAAGATCATAAGTTTCATTATATAGGACATTTACCGAAAAGTCAATATTTTTATAAGGGTGTTAACAGATAAATTTTGGGAAAACTTCAAAAATATGAAATTTCTGTTTTAATTCATAGTTGCATCATTCACTAACATATGATGAAGGTCAAAGAGGTTTGGAACCTTTGTTTTCTCCGGTGCTCTAGAGAAAAACGATTTTATAGTGGTTAGTCCACCAATTTAGTGAGTATTATGAAGTTATTCTAACTTAACTGACAAAAAATTAAAACGATGTTCATGTACCATGAAAGAGAGTTTAATAAACATTAATACAAATTTAGAATGTGTTTAGAAATTTTAAAACAACACTAAAGATCATATGCTTCAGTATATAGAACATTTACCGAAAAAACTCAATATTTTCCGAAAAAACTCAACATTTTCGTAGGTGTTAACTCATAGATTTTGATAAAAATTCAAAAATATGAAAATTATGTTTTAATGCATAGCTGCATCCTTCACTAACATATGATTAAGGTCAAGGAGGTTTGGAACTTTGGTTGTCTCCGTTGCTCTAGAGAATAGCGTTTTTATAGTGGTTAGTCCACCACTTTAGTATTATGAAATTTTACTAAATTAATATACAAAAAATTAAAACGATGCCCATGTACCATGAAAGAGAGTTTAATATACATTAATACAAATGTAGAATGTGTTTACATATTTTAAAGCAACACTAAAGATCATAGGCTTCAGTATATAGAGCATTTACCGAAAAAACTCAATATTTTCATAGGGGTTAACTCATAGATTTTGAGAAAAATTCAAAATTATAAAAATTCTGATTTAATGCATAGTTGCACCTTCACTAACATATGATGAAGGTCAAAGAGGTTTGAAAATTTTGTTGTCTCCGTTGCTGTAGAGAATAGCGTTTTTTATAGTGGTTAGTCCACCAATTTAGTATTCTGAAATTTTACTAAATTAATAGACAAAAAAATAAAACGATGCCCATGTAGCATGAAAGAGAGTTTAATATACATTAATACAAATGTAGAATGTTTTTAAAAAAATTTAAAACAACACTAAAGATAATAATCTTTAGTATATAGAACATTTACCGAAAAAGTCAATATTTTCGTAGCGGTTAACACATAGATTTTGAGAAAATTTCAAAAATATGAAAATTATGTTTTAACGCATTGTTGCATCTTTCACTAACATATGATGAAAGTCAAAGAGGTTTGGAACTTTTGTTGTCTCCGTTGCTCTAGAGAATAACGATTTTATAGTGGTTAGTCCACCAATTTTGGGAGTATTATGAAGTTTTACTAAATTAATTGACAAAAAATTAAAACGATGCCTATGTACCATGAAAGAGAGTTTAATATACATTAATACAAATGTAGGATTTTATAAATTTTAAAACAACACTAAAGATCATAAGTTTCATTATATAGAACATTTACCGAAATGTCAATATTTTTATATGGGTGTTAACACATAAATTTTTAGAAAACTTCAAAATTAAGAAAATTCTGTTTTGATGCATATGTACATCATTCACTAACATATGATGAAGGTCAAAGAAGTTTGGAACCTTTGTTGTCTCCGTTGCTCTAGAGAATAACGATTTTATAATGGTTAGTCCACCAATTTAGAGAGTATTATGAAGTTATACTAATTTAATTGACAAAAAATTAAAACGATGCTCATGTGTCATGAAAGAGAGTTTAATATTCATTAATACAAATGTAGAATGTTTTTAAAAAATTTAAAACAACACTAAAGATAATAATCTTTAGTATATAGAATATTTACCGAAAAACTCAATATTTTTGTAGGGTTAACACATAGATTTTGAGAAAAAATCACAACTATGAAAATTATTTTTTAATGCATAGTTGCATCATTCACAAACATATGATGAAGGTTAAATAGGTCTTGAACCTTTGTTGTTTCGGTTGCTCTAGAGAATAGCGATTTTATAGTGGTTAGTCCACAAATTTAGTAGTATTATGAAATTTTACTAAATTAATAGACAAAAAATTAAAACGATGCCTATGTACCATGAAAGATAGTTTAATATACATTAATATAAATGTAGAATGTTTTTAAAAAATTTAAAACAACACTAAAGATCATAAGCTTCAGTATATAGAACATTTACCGAAAAACTCAATATTTTCATCATATGTTGCATCCTTCACTAACATATGATGAAGGTCAAAGAGGTTTTGAACTTTTTTTCTACGTTATTCAAGAGAATAGCGATTTTAAAGTGGTTAGTCCACCAATTTAGGGAGTATTATGAATTTTTACTAAATTAATTGGCAAAAAATTAAAACGATGCCCATGTACCATGGTAGAGAGTTTAATATACATTAATACAAATGTAGAATGTGTTTAGAAATTTTAAAACAACACTAAAGATCACAGGCTTCAGTATATAGAACATTTACCGAAAAAGTCAATATTTTTGTAAGAGTGTTAACACATAAATTTTGAGAAAATTACAAAAATATGAAAATTCTGTTTTAATGCATAGTTGCATCTTTCGCTAACATATGATGAAGGTCAAAGAGGTTTGAAACCTTTGTTGTCTCCGTTGCTCTAGAGAATAACGATTTTATAGTGGTTAGTCCACCAATTTAGAGAGTATTATGAAGTTATACTAAATTAATTGACAAAAAAATAAAAAGATGCCCATGTACCATGAAAGAGAGTTTAATATACATTAATACAAATGTAGAATGTGTTTAGAAATTTTAAAACAACACTAAAGATCATAGGCTTCAGTATATAGAACATTTACCAAAAATTCAATATTTTCGTAGGGGTTAACTCATAGATTTTGAGGAAAATTCAAAAATATTAAAGTTTTGTTTTAATTCATTGTTTCCAGGGTGGGCACGCTGTTAAACAGAAAAGATAACTCTTTCCGGAATTCCCGCCGACGTCTCCGGACTCCCTAACGTTGCCGTCAACCGCCACGTCCCGGTCTCGGAATTTTAACCGAATCCCCTTTCGAAGTTCGTGCATAAGCGCTATCAGACGGGTTTCCCCCGACTCTTAGGATCAACTAACCCATGTGCAAGTGCCGTTCACATGGAATCTTTCCCCTCTTCGGCCTTCAAAGTTCTCATTTGAATATTTGCTACTACCACTAAGATCTGCACCGACGGCCGCTCCGCCCGGGCTCGCGACCTAGGTTTTGCAGCGACCGCCGTGCCCTCCTACTCATCGAGGCCTGGCTCTTGCCCCGACGGCCGGGTATAGGTCGCGCACTTCAGCGCCATCCATTTTCGGGGTTAGTTGATTCGGCAGGTGAGTTGTTACACACTCCTTAGCGGATTTTGACTTCCATGACCACCGTCCTTGTTGCGGTCACGAAATCCATGGTTCAACCAAAGTTTCACCAAACCGTCCAAACCGGCCCTCTAGCAGGTACCAGCGACCGAGGTTCAGTCCAACGTGTATATCTCTACAACCATAAGGTATTTCAACATGAAACCAATTGTATTGGATTATACACTAAAGAATGAGTCCATCCCAATTTGAATCGAGCCAAAATAGTCACGGAACAAGAAGTTATGAATTTTACAAGTCAGAGGTTTCCCAGCCCGTCCATCTGCGAGTACCCGACTTTAGAAGGAGATTCCAGCCCAAGGAAGGAGCGGCCTGAACCAAAGCCCATCATAGGATTCAATAGGGATCCATCAGAATTTCAGAAAGCCCAATATCAGGATAAATGGACATGGAAATCAGAAGTTATGATCCAATCTCCAAAACCGGCCTAACCAGTTCTGCACTTACCTCAATTGGAAGCTAACCGGTTCAATCACCTTCAAACCAGGCATTGGCGACCAGGAGATCATTTCAACCAATCAGGAGGTATTCTAGGTGTCCAGGAGGAGTTCTACATGTTCATACCATGCACCAGCAACCATTGGATCAGGAGGATTCTCATTTACTTTAACTTGCCTTATTTGGAGTCTTTGGCAATAACTCTCCAACAGCTACTTCCTAAACAAGTTGTGCACGACTTCAGCACATATTAAGCCATCAAGAAGGTTTCCAGGAAGCTTAGTTATTGTAACACCCCCAAACCGTTCTAGGCATATGTCGAACCACCGGCCAACAATCAAACAAGAACTTGACCGATCGGCCGATCGTCTAGCAAGGATCGGGAGCGCTACATGACGGGTTAACGGCCGATCCGGCCAAGGTCACGAAAAGTGCAATTCGTGATTAGGCCAGTCCGCCCAGTAACACGTCCTGTCAGACCAAAGCCTAAGCTTCTCAACCCGTACTCCGATCTGACGTTGTGTTAGCTTGGACAAGCTAATATCAGAACAACAAGGCATTTACACAAAACATTCGCTTTATTTATTTTATATATTGTATGGTTCAAAACACACAACATAATATACAAGCGGTGGCATGCCAAGAAAGCGAAAGTACATACTTATAGTCTGAAAGCGTCTTAAGCAAAAAGATGCAAATCTACACCAGCCAGCCTAGCCTCCCGCGACCTCTACAAGCTCGCTACTGGTCACCTGAAACAACAACGAGTGAGGAGTGAGTAATCTAGCATTACTCAGCGAGTTACAATCCCCAACTAACAAATACAACCCCTCGCTATCCCACCCCAAACAATCTAAAGCTAGAGGTTCACCTAACAACACAACTCAATAACAATAAGCAATATCAGAAATACGCAGCAGTAAACGATAGCAAGATAACTAGCATCATGCTAATTACAAGCTCATCACCAAACTCAAACTCGACTTAAACCAGGGTTCTATAACCCGAAACACGTTATAATATATATAACAAACTCGGGCCCTGGTGACGTTATGTTCCTCCTTCACTATCGGCAATATCCTATCTTCCTACCACAAAGGCCAGAAGAAGGAACTTTCAACCGACCGCAGCCCACAGTCCTTCGGGTCACCGCGCGACAGCCCGCAGTCCTTCGGGTCACTGCCACATTACACCGTCGTGTAATCACTCAGCCATAGGCCATGACCCCGTCTATCTGAGTCTTCCCAATCCAGGGAATAAGGGGTTTCCTTGAACTCGCCGGGTACGAGGTCTGAAGGAACACTAACTCACCCCAATATGCCTAGCATTGTGGGTGACACAAATGCTGTCGGCCAATATATGATTAATACTAAACCCGGTAAAAATAACACAAGGTTCCTAGTATTAATCTCCACACAATCAACACATTTCACCTCAAACATGCCTAGCAGTGTGGGTTACACAAATGCTATATGGCCAAAATATGATTAATACTAAACCCGGTAAAAATAACACAAGGTTCCTAGTATTAATCGCAAATTAACACAACCAATCATATTCCAGAATACCTAACTATCCACAACTTAGCGATATCATCTAAGCATTCCGCATTCGCTAACTAACCAATCAACCTAACCATTAGCATGCTACTACGGTTCTCAAACAATAACAAGCATGCCATCAACTCAATCAACATAACCTCAATTATTCAAACCGTTACTCAGTTAGACCCGGCCTCCTGCCATGATCCAAATTCCAAGTAACGGGACCCTGCATGAAAACAACTCAGCAATCAATCGATTATAACTCACAGTTTTTGGTTGACCGTGGCCTTGACCCCAAACCCGACTTCTGCGATCCGAACCCTTTCTTGACCTTCTCAAGTAGACCCACGTCCAGACTGGTCTTGAACTGGTCTCCACTAGAACTGATCTCTCTTCACTTGAACAGAACCTTCTCCAGGTGCTGACTCAAAATCGGCAGAGTAACTGTTCTCGAAAACTGCCTAAATCGCTCGAAAACTATCGAAACTCGATCTTTCTTTCTTTGCTTTCTCTCTCACGTTTTGAACTGAATTTCAAGTGTTCTGAATGTGTTCAAATGAGAGGGGGTCGTGGGCTATTTATAGGAAACAGCAACCAATCAGGAACAAGCCGTGTGGCAGCCCGTGTGTCGCTTCGCATGGCTCCGGACGCATGCGCGGCGACGCCTCGTGCTCTACATGTCTGGCTGCATGTCTCAGTCTCATGCAGGATGACACACCCACGTCCAGATGGCCAGCTGCATGACTGAAGTGCATGCAGGTCGATACACCATCTCACACATGGCTGGCCGCATGCTTCGGTTGCATGCATCGCAACACCTCGTGCTTGGCTGTTCCACCTCGTGCTCCACATGTCTACTTGCATGTACAGGTTTCATGTACTGCAACACCTCCTGCTTCCCTTGACACACACACTGCCAGGAGCTTGCCACCATGTCCTGAACACATGCACATCTAGCCACCTCGAGCTTCTCGGTCAATTGTCCGATATCGGCCTTCTAGTGAATTTTTTGTCCCGCGATCATTCCCAATATTTTTCGATGCCAGTTCTGATGGTATGATTATTTTTAATAAGCTCCAAATGAATCCTGACTTGATGGAAAATATTTCCCGAGTTTCCGGCTTCTTCGAAAAATTCCATAATACCGAAATTAGGGTTTTTCGCCCAATTTCCGGTCTTCCTGTTGTGCTTCCAAAAGTGTCATCCTTCAAACGTCCTTTGAGTAAATATACCACATTGTCTAACCATTGTCTAGTGGGATACTTGACTCATGGTTCAGACAAAAATAATTTGATCGTCCGCGACTACACCACCCAAAAGATACTCGACCATTCTCTTTTTTTTTTTTTTTAATGAGTTTCTACATTCTCCCCCCCCCCTAACAGAATACGTCCTCGAATTCTAAGGTTCTGAGGGGCCTCCTTCTTCCATCACAGCATCCTCTCGGAAGAACTCAGGGTGATCGGTTTTAAATCGCGCTTCATCTTCCCAAGTAACATGAATCCTGTTTTGTCTTCCCCAGAACACTTGTACTTGAGCAATCTCACGATTCTTCAGCTTCCGAATACGTCGTTCTCCCAATCTGATAGGTCCTTTCGGATACGTAAGGTTTGTCCTCAACTCCTCTAGTCTCTCGGGTTCAACAGCACTTGGATCCCGTATATGTTTCCGAAGCATGGAAACATGAAATATAGGATGTAGACGCATATCCTCTGGCAGATCCAAACGGTAAGCTACCTCACCAACTTACTTTCCCGATGATCTTGTACGGACCAATGAACCTGACCGCCAGTTTCCCAACCTTGCCAAATCTGTCCTTCCCTTTGTGTGCAGTAACTTTCAAATAGACCCAATCTCCTATCTCAAAAGTTACTTCTCTTCTTGACTGGTCTGCGTACTTCTTCTGGCGGTCCTGAGCCTTCTTCATGTTGGCCTGAATCGTCTCCAACTTAATCATGGTCTCCTGAACGATAGGTGACCCAAACATTCTTCTTTCGCCCACTTCCGTCCAACACAAAGGCGTTTTGCATGGCCTTCCGTATAACGCTTCATAAGGTGACATCCCTATGCTCGAATGATGACTGTTGTTATACGAGAACTCGACCAACGGTAAATGCTTCTCCCAAGTTCCTGCGCAATCAAGAATACACATCCGAAGCATGTCTTCGATGGTCCGAATGGTTCTCTCCGTTTGGCCATCTGTTTCTGGATGGAACACTGTACTTCTGAATAGTTTAGTTCCCAAGGCTTCTTGCAGTGCTTCCCAGAATGATGCCGTGAACCTTGGATCGCGATCTGAGACGATGTCTGAGGGTACACCATGTAACTTCACAATTTGGTCGATGTACAGCTCGGCCAACACTTCAACTTTATCAGTGTCCCGCATAGGCAACAAGTGTGTAACCTTGGTTAACCTATCCACAATCACCCATATCGAGTTGTTCGATCTACCTGGAGCAGTGGGTAATCCAGTGATGAAATCCATGGAAATAGAGTCCCATTTCCATTGAGGTATCGGAAGACTCTGCAATAATCCTCCTGGAACTTGATGTTCGACCTTGACTTGTTGACAAGTTGCACACTGCGCGACCCATTGGGCTACTGATCTCTTCATTCCCGGCCAATGATAGTATCTTCTCACGTCTCGGTACATCTTCGAACTTCCAGGATGGATACTAAGTAAAGAATGGTGTGCAATCCTTAGTATCTCATCTCTCAGCCCTTGTCCTTTAGGAACCGTGATCCTCCCATTAATTAGCAAGGTTCCATCCTCCGCCAAGTAGTATCCAGCATTATTTGGCCCGGCTTGTCCTTTGAGTTCTTCAGCAATCTTCAGTAGCTTCCCATCCTTAATTTGTTCTTCTCGAATTCTCTTAATCAAGCTGGCCTGATTCACCGCTTGAAGTCCCAATGGCTCACTCGCTTGCCCTTCCAAAACGACCAACTTCACTTGTTTCAACTCTTGGTTCAATAGCTCCACTTCTTTCTCTAAATCTGCGTCCAACTTTCTTCGACTTAAGGCGTCCGCAACAACATTCGCTTTACCAGGATGGTAGCGAATCCTTATATCGTAGTCTGCCACAAACTCCATCCACCTACGCTGGCGCAGGTTGAGATCTGGCTGAGTGAAGAGGTATTTAAGACTTTGGTGGTCCGTGTATACCTCCACTTCTTCTCCATACAAGTACGATCTCCAAATTTGCAAAGCAAACACTACGGTAGCTAACTCCAAGTCATGTGTACTGTAGTTATCCTCATGCTTCCGTAGTTATCGTGAAGCATATGCAATGACTCGTCCATCTTGCATAAGAACACAACCTAACCCAACTCGTGAAGCATCCGTGTAAACCGTGTAAGGTTTACCTTGCTCGGGCAAAGCTAACACAGGTGCGGTCGTGAGAGCTTCCTTCAACTTCTTGAAAGCCTTCTCGGTTTCTTCCACCCATAAGAAAGGAACTCCTTTACCGGTAAGTTTAGTTAAAGGCTTTGCAATGGAGGAAAAGTCCTTAACAAACTTCCGATAATAGCCCGCAAATCCGAGAAAACTCCTTACTTCCGTCATAGTGGTAGGTCGAGGCCATTCCTGTATGGCTTGGACCTTTTCTGGATCAGCAGCCACGCCCTCTCCTGATACTATGTGACCCAGAAATCCTATCTCTCTCTTCCAAAACGAGCACTTGCTGAACTTGGCAAATAGCTTCTGATTCCGTAACCTCTCCATAACCAGTCTCAGATGCTCTTTGTGCTCCTCCTTACTTCTCGAGTACACCAGGATGTCATCAATGAAAATGATCACGAACTTGTCGAGGTAGTCGTGAAACACTTCATTCATCAAACGCATGAAAGCCGCAGGTGCGTTTGTGAGACCAAAGGGCATAACTACAAACTCGTACTGCCCATACCTCGTCTGAAACGCCGTCTTCATAATATCTGACTTGGCAATAGGAATTTGGTGATACCATGATGCCAAATCAATCTTTTAAAACCAACTTGCTCCCTTTAGTTGGTCTAACAACTCGTCTATCATCGGAAGAGGATACTTATCTTTTATCGTGATGTTGTTGATACCACGATAATCGATACACAACCTCATGCTTCCGTCCTTCTTCTTCACAAATAGCACATGAGCTCCCCAAGGTGAAGAGCTCGATTGGATGAATCCCTTTTCCAATAGATCTTCCAACTGCTTCTTTAGTTCAGCCAACTCCGCAGGTGCCATCCGATATGGTGCCTTAGCTATAGGTTTTGCTTCAGGCTCCAAATTGATCGTAAAGGGATTACTCCGAGGTGGAGGTAATTCCTTTAGTGGTGCAAAGATATCCTCGAACTCTTGGACCACTTCTATGTCTTCGACCTTAACTTCATCATTAGTGGCTCCTCCACTAACCGATAAGGTCACCAAATATACTTCCCCATCTTGAAACAAATCTTGTACTCTCATTGCTGCTACCAAAGACACGGTCATACTAGGACTGATTCCATAGTATACCATCTCTGGTCGTTTACCTCTGCCAAACAACAGCCTTCCCTTTCCACAGTCGATCTGAACTCTGTAGCTCGATAACCAATCCATTCCAAGGATTACTTTGTACCCTTCCCAAGGCACGACTGACAAATCTGCCACAAAATCTTTCTCTTGAATGACCAATGGAACATTCTTGATACACTGATCTGCTTGAAGGGTTCGGTCTGCGGGGGTCAAGACGACCACGTTTATCCTGTCAACCACAAAACAATCCCAAAACTGGGCAGCTACTTTAGGGGTCACAAAACAATGTGTTGTCCCCGAGTCGAACAATACATGTGTGGGTTTACCAGCAACATGTATGGTTCCTGCCACAGTAAACCAATCAAAAATATCTCAATCACAAAAACTAATCAAAATTCGCACAACCATCAATCATCAATCCAAAATTTCTAAACGCGCAACCTAGCGATCAATCAATCTATAACCAGCATACTAACTAGGTTCCAACAACTAAATTCCATTCAATAAATAGAGGAGGTTAAGCACCCAATACCTGTGATGGGACCGCTTGACGGTCCTGCATTGTCTTGGTTTTCTACCCCTAAGGCATAAACTCTACCTCCTAGGTTTTGATTATTTGGTGCTGGCTCAATAGCTGGACGGCTAGGAGGAGCTCGGATCGCGAGAGGGGTCGCAGGGATTGGCTTGTTTGGACATGACGATGCATAATGGCCCTTCCTTCCATAGAAGAAACAAGTAACATCTTCCATCTTCAGCGATAAATAACCCTGCTGGTTACTCCGTTGGTTATTCCGCTGATTTTTGGGACAAAACCTCGAAATATGTCCCGGCTGATCACATGGGTAACATACTCCAGTGTTACCACGATTGTTGGCCTGGCCTCCAAATCCTCGCCCTTTGCCTTTGTGAGATCTTGGACCCTTGTTTAAATTCGGTCTTTCTCCTTGGCTAAACTTGGTATGTCCACCAGAATGCGGTATGGTCTTCCTTTCAGCCTCCAATACAGTCTCAACATTAACAGCTTTTTCCACCAGATCTGATAAGCTGCTAAAGTTGCTTCCAGCTAAACGACTTCCAAGCTCCGGCTTCAATCCGTACATAAAGTTACGGATCATAGTTGCTTCATCTTCACGCCCATCAAAAACATGTCGCCTCAACCTTGTGAACTCAGATTCGTAACTCCTCACTGGCCTATCTCCTTGAACAAGGTTCATGAATTGGCGCTCCAACCGATGCTTTGCTTCTGGAGGACAATACTTCCTCTCAAACTCTCCCTTGAACGATTCCCATGATGTGATGGTGTGTCCACGCTGCCTGTCTATACTGTCCCACCATCCTGTTGCGTCGCCTTCCAAATAGTACACCGCGATCTTCTTCTGATACTCCTCCGGACACTCCATGGCCTCAAAGTTCTTCTCCATCATAGTAATCCACTTGCCGGCTTCAATAGGATCGGATCCTCCTTTGAACTTGTAGGATCAAATGTTCTTCATGGTAGATAATAGCATGGAAACTTCAGGGGGTTGAGTACGCCTGCCTTGGTTACCAAGTGCCTCGGTCATCACGTCATGTAAAAGCTTCAGGGTGTTTTCCGCTCCTTGATCTTGTGGTCCTTTAGTGGCACGGTTCTGATCTGGCCTTGGGTGTGATTGAACGGATTGATCATGTTGATGTCTCTGGTCCCAATTACGAATTTGGGCCAATACTCGCCAAACTGTCTTCCCTCACTCTAGTCCTGTTACCGTACATAGGAAAAGATCTTGTTCTCTGCAGAGGGCTCCTATCGTGTCCAAACATCTCACTAATGCCATTTCCATCCTCTTGATCAGATCTGTAACCCAATCTTCCGCCTGTTCAATCCATACCCTCTCCCCATATCCGACCTCGTCCATCATCACCTGTCCCGCGATTAGCCATCTGCACACAATCAAAAGGGTAAGTCATATTCCTACTACGGGAAGCGGCTGGTTTCCTAATCATCTTTTTGCGACTCATTTGACTCGATAAAATCATTAAAAAGCACTTGTGTCACGCATGGACGAAACCATGCTCTGATACCACCTCTGTAACACCCCCAAACCGTTCTAGGCATAGGTCGAACCGCCGGCCAACAATCAAACAAGAACATGACCGATGGGCCGATCGTCTACCAAGGATCGGGAGCGCTACATGATGGGTTAACGGCCGATCCGGCCAAGGTCACGAAAAGTGCAATTCGTGATTAGGCCAGTCCACCCGCTAACACGTCCCGTCAGACCAAAGCCTAAGGCTTCTCAACCCGTACTCCGATCTGACGTTGTGTTAGCTTGGACAAGCTAATATCAGAACAAAAAGGCATTTACACAAAACATTCGCTTTATTTATTTTATATATTGTATGGTTCAAAACACACAACATAATATACAAGCGGTGGCATGCCAAGAAACCGAAAGTACATACTTATATTCTGAAAGCGTCTTAAGCAAAAAGATGCAAATCTACACCAGCCAGCCTAGCCTCCCGCGACGTCTACAAGCTCGCTACTGGTCACCTGAAACAACAACGAATGAGGAGTGAGTAATCTAGCATTACTCAGCGAGTTACAATCGCCAACTAACAAATACAACCCCTAGCTATCCCACCCCAAACAATCTAAAGCGAGAGGTTCACCTAACAACACAACTCAATAACAATAAGCAATATCAGAAATACGCAGCATTATGCTAATTACAAGCTCATCACCACACTCAAACTCGACTTAAACCAGGGTTCTATAACCTGAAACACGATATAATATATATAACAAACTCGGGCCCTGGTGACGTTATGTTCCTCCTTCACTATCGGCAATATCCTATCTTCCTACCACAAAGGCCAGAAGAAGGAACTTTCAACCGACCGCGGCCCACAGTCCTTTGGGTCACCGCGCGACAGCCCACAGTCATTCGGGTCACTGCCACATTACACCGTCGTGTAATCACTCAGCCATAGGCCATGACCCCGTCTATCTGAGTCTTCCCGATCCAGCGAATATGGGGTTTCCTTGAACCCGCCGGGTACAAGGTCTGAAGGAACACTAACTCACCCCAATATGCCTAGAATTATGGGTTACACAAATGTTGTCGGCCAATATATGATTAATACTAAACCCGGTAAAAATAACACAAGCTTCCTAGTATTAATCTCCACACAATCAACACATTTCACCTCAAACATGCCTAGCAGTGTGGGTTACACAAATGCTATATGGCCAAAATATTATTAATACTAAACCCGGTAAAAATAACACAAGGTTCCTAGTATTAATCGCAAATTAATACAACCAATCATATTCAAGAATACCTAACTATCCACAACTTAGCAATATCATCTAAGCATTCCGCATTCGCTAACAAACCAATCAACCTAACCATTAGCATGCTACTACGGTTCTCAAACAATAACAAGCATGCCGTCAACTCAATCAACATAACCTCAATTATTCAAACCGTTACTCAGTTAGACCTCGACTCCTGCCATGATCCAACTTTCAAGTAACGGGACCCTGCATGAAAACAACTCAGCAATCAATCGACTATAAATCACAGTTTTTGGTTGACCGTGGCCTTGACCCCAAACCCGACTTATGCGATCTGAACCCTTTCTTGACCTTCTCAAGTAGACCCACGTCCAGACTGGTCTTGAACTGGTCTCCACAAAAACTGATCTCTCTTCACTTGAACAGAACCTTCTCCAGGTGCTGACTCAAAATCGGCAGAGTACCTGTTCTCGAAAACTGCCTAAATCGCTCGAAAACTATTGAAACTCGATCTTTCTTTCTTTGCTTTCTCTCTCACGTTTTGAACTAATTTCAAGTGTTCTGAATGTGTTCAAATGAGAGGGGGTCGTGGGCTATTTATAGGAAACAGCAACCAATCAGGAACAAGCCGTGTGGCAGCCCGTGTGTCGCTTCGCATGGCTCCGGACGCATGCGCGGCGACACCTCGTGCTCCACATGGCTGGCTGAATGTCTCAGTCTCATGCAGGATGACACACCCACGTCCAGATGGACAGATGCACGACTGAAGTGCATGCAGGTCGACACACCATCTCACACATGGCTGGCCGCATGCTTCGGTTGCATGCATCGCAACACCTCATGCTTGGCCGTTCCACCTCGTGCTCCACATGTCTACTTGCATGTACAGGTTTCATGTACTGCAACACCTCCTGCTTCCCTTGACACACACAGTGCCAGGAGCTTGCCACCACGTCCTGAACACACACACATCTAGCCACCTCGAGCTTCTCGGTCAATTGTCTGATATCGGCCTTCCAGTGAATTTTTCGTCCCGCGATCATTCCCAATATTTTTCGACGCCCGTTATGATGATCTGATTATTTTTAATAAGCTCCAAATGAATCCTGACTTGATGGAAAATATTTCCCGAGTTTCCGGCTTCTTCGAAAAATTCCATAATACCGAAATTAGGGTTTTTCGCCCAATTTCCGGTCTTCCTGTTGTGCTTCCAAAAGTGTCTTGCTTCAAACGTCCTTTGAGTAAATATACCACATTGTCTAACCATTGTCTAGTGGGATACTTGACTCATGGTTCAGACAAAAACAATTTGATCGTCCGCGACTAGACCACCCAAAAGATACTCGACCATTCTCTTTTTTTTTTTAATGGGTTTCTACAGTTATCCCCTAAAACCATCCAGATACAAGAAGAACACCATCTACATTTATTTGGCCAATAATCTCATCATTAAGCCTCCAACGGCTAGTTTTCAAGGAGCCATCAATTCCTTTGCTTCCAAGTTTATTATTTCGATTTTATTTCTTTCCTTATGTCATTTTATGACTGTTAGAAAGTCCCCGTAGTCGAGCCTATAAAGCTCAATTAGTTTGTCTTTGTAAATCACCCTTGATCATTTTGAAAGTAATAAGAAATTGTTTTGTTTACAAAGTTGAGAATTCTTTGTTAGTTCTTTAGCTCTAGGTGTGTGATTCACTTGGTGCTACTGAAGCCACGTCCAGAGAGTCTTATGTGATTCAAGTCAACCTGTTCATCCATTGATTGAGAGAATCAATCCCTATCCATCGATCCATTCCATCCACCGGCTTAGTTTGAGAGTGTCATACGACCAGCAAGCTTAGCTCCATTGCATCCACCATTTCGACCATCCTTTCTATCTTTCCATCATATTCTCATTCTCTGTTTTGTTCTTAGTTTAATTCATTTTAATCCTTTTGCATTCGTTTCAGGTACATCTTTCTTGATCAGCCTTCATTCGGCTCATATAGATCACTAGATCATATCTAGGATCGACCAGTCAGCGAACCACCTATCAATTTGTGGGTTACCCCCCCTGTGCCTACAACAGTCCTGCTGTCTTAATCGACCAACACCCTTTGTGGGTTCTAGGTTAGAGCACAGTTGGGCACCGTAACCCGGCTTCTTGTTCATCCCGCATCCCTAGTTCTGGTTAACAAAAATGGCCCACTTGGAGCTCTCGATTCCGTGGGATGGCTCAACAAAGCAGCACCCCGTCCTACCTATTTAAAGTTTGAGAATACGTCGAGGGCGTTGCGCCCCCGATGCCTCTAATCATTGGCCTTACTCGATAGAAATCGTTTCCGATCTCCAGTTATCCTGAGGGAAACTTCGGAGGGATCCAGCTACTAGATGGTTCGATTAGTCTTTCGCCTCTATACCCAAGTCAGACGAATGATTTACACGTCAGTATCGCTGCGGGCCTCCACCAGAGTCACACTCGAACCCTTCTCAGAAGATCAAGGTCGGTCGGTAGTGCACCCGTGAGGGATCCTACCAATCAGCTTCCTTACGCCTTACGGGTTTACTCACCCGTTGACTCGCACACATGTCAGACTCATTGGTCTGTCTTTCAAGACGGGTCGAATGGGGAGCCCAAAGGCCGATGCCCTGAGCATGCAGATTCCGAGGCACGCCGTGAGGTGCGTGCTGCAGACCACGATTAAGGAAGCGACGTCTCCACGGGCGTAACAAAAGCCCGGACTTAGGCCACCAGCTTAATCTGCATCGGTCCACGCCCCAAATCGATCGGCGGAACGGAGACCGGGACGCATCGCCGGCCCCCATCCGCTTCCCTCCCGACAATTTCAAGCACTCTTTGACTCTCTTTTCAAAGTCCTTTTCATCTTTACCTCCCGGTACTTTTTCGCTATCGGTCTCTCGCCCATATTTAGCCTTGGACGGAATTTACCGACCGATTGGGGCTGCATTCCCAAACAACCCGACTCGTAGATAGCGCCTCGTGGTGCGACAGGGTCCTGGCACGACGGGGCTCTCACCCTCTCTGGTGCCCCTTTCCAGGGAACTTGGGCCCGGTCCGTCGCCGAGGACGCTTCTACATACTACAATTCGAACGCCGAAGACGTCCGATTTTCAAGATGGGCTCTTGCCGGTTCGCTCGCCGTTACTAAGGGAATCCTTGTTAGTTTCTTTTCCTCCGCTTATTGATATGCTTAAACTCAGCGGGTGATGCCGTCTGACCTGGGGTCGCGTTGAGGACTTTGGGTCATCGAGAGCTTTTGGACCGGAACGACCGATGATATTACGAGGCTTGAATTCACCACCGCATGTCGAGACGCTCTTGGTGTCCTTAGCTCGGATTTTGGCCAACCGCGTGCGGTAACACACGGGAGACCAGCTTCCGTCCCATATCCTAGAGAGGATGGGGGAACGACGATTTGTGACACCCAGGCAGACGTGCCCTCGGCCAGAAGGCTTGGGGTGCAACTTGCGTTCAAAGACTCGATGGTTCATGGGATTCTGTAATTCACACCAAGTATCGCATTTCGCTACATTCTTCATCGATGCGAGAGCCGAGATATCCGTTGCCGAGAGTCGTTTTAGACTTTATATTGCAGCACTGCTTCCGAACAAACACCGTCTCAGGGTTGGCGAAAGTAGACTGTTCAGTTGCATGTTCCTTGACACTTTTCGTGCCGGGGTTTGGTGAAATCCGGAAACTCTGCGCACGATTCGACCGAGACCGAAGTCTTGAACCGGGGAAGAAACACATAACAACAGAAATCGGCAGGCATATAATCGGCTAAGAGACCGGCCCACCGAGAGTGATGTTTCATCATTCTCGGGTCGTTCTGTAATACCCCGATCCGGCCGACTAGGCCGCGGTCGAAGCCTTACGTCGCTCGGTCCACTTCCTGGCCGAACCTCTTAATTTTCGCCCTTTAATTATAATATCGCCTAAAGCCGAGGGCTAACTTAGATCTTAGCTAAAGACTTTCTCAGTCCTTTATAGCCTAGATCCTTTCAACAGATACACAGCGGATTATTCTCTAATTAACCATTGGTCTAAAACCAATCTAACACTTGTCTGGTCGAATCACCTTAGCCTTGGTCAGTTCACACAACTACCGATTAGCTTAAAGGTCAATCCTAAACCCAAACCAAGTCATACGACTCTGAGGTTCCATTCCCCTAAACCATTCTATCTAGATCTATGCATGTATTGCAAGATCTTACCTTTGCCACATCTACGGAGCTTATTAGCTCATCGGTCCTCCATTGACTCGAATTACTCTTGCTTGACAGCTGGACCACGATCACTCAATGATCTTACTTAAGGTCCTTATCTTGACTCCTGCACCAAACAGCTCCCCTAGGTACTTAGTCATTCAACCAACCATCCCCACAGACATAAGTAACCTTTGAGAAGTCTTTGAAAGGATAAGGATATACATCTGGCCTTTCTTGGCTCATGCACAATCCGAAATCCTTTTGCCTTATAGGCAATAGTACCCAGTCCATCTTCTAGACTGGCAAAGCTCATTAGATCCTAAGTCAATCAACCAACCATCCTCACATGACTTGGAACTGATGAGTCATCATCTGGCCTGACCGGTCTTGGGACTTAACGAGACAACAAATATGATTTGTTCATACCAACCGATGCATTCATTAATCAGGTTAGTACCGACACCTTGGACCATCATCCAGAGGTCAGGTCGTCCATACTCAACCATGATCAGATCTTACACGGTCTTCCTTGAACAATCATACTTAGGCTCAATACTTATGGTCTACGACACATAGTACTAGCCATATACTTCGTCATGACTCTTAGCCAATCTCGAAGTTATCAACACCAAGGTTGATATCTAGAAGCATCACATCAATACTCTTACTCCATCAACGTGACTATCCATACTAGTGCTCGGCCATCGAAACATCGTCATGAAACATGATCCGGCCACTAGACTTGATAAGCCATCGTCTAGTTAGCATGTATTGACATAACCGGCCTTCCATAGCCATCATGTGGGTCTACGCCCTACATAAGGCATATGGCGCCTATCCTACTCACCAACCCGAAGTTGATTGTAAGATATCCCACTTAGCCTTTGCGGCTAGAACCATCCATCCATTAACTATGGATTATGGTTCATACATCAATCATGTTGTATGGATTGCACTAGCCCTTAAGGCCTTTGCTATTTCCCTACACTCATGTATTGACCTAACTGACAACCCATTGCCATCATGTGGTCCATGCCCAACATAATGCATGTGGTGTCCTTCTAACCATCGAATCACTCGTACCTTTTTCGGTCCCGATCCGTTCGTACCCTTTCAGTCCCGACCCATTCGTACCCTTTCGGTCACGACCCGTTCACATCCCATGGATCATGATACGTTCGTACCTCTTGGATCACGACACGTTCTTACCTCTTGGATCACGACATGTTTGTACCTCTTGGATCACGACATGATCGCAGATCTTGGATCACGATACATTGCAACCTTAGGATCACGATGCACCCTTTGGTCATTGGTACCCTTTGGTCCTCGTACCCTTTGATACTTGCAACCCTTGGTATCTTGTACCTTTTGGTTACTTGCATACTTTGGTATCTCACAACCTTTGGCAACTCATGACCCTTGGCAACACGCAGCCTTTGGCGACTAGTACCCTTTTGATCCAACCTCTCGGCTATGGTTAGCGATCAACGTAACCAACCATGACACCAGGGTCTATGACGTGGTAACATGGTTAACTTTCACGTTAAATATATATATATATATATATATATATATATATATATCATATAAACATAATAATATAAAGAAACAGAGATAGAACCACTCACAACCGCTATAGCCCTTACTGATCGGTCAGTCCGTCTCCCGGCTAACCGCCCTTGGACCCTTGGTCCTTTGCGCCTATTTCCCTCCAGGAATATGTCTTCCTATTGGCCTCAGTGGCTTCTATAAGCCACGGCCTCATATGGCTAAAGCCATACTCACCATGAACCGGATCGTGCCTTATGGCTTTGATCCCGGATCCTGCCCTTCCGGCTTGGATCATCGGTTCTCATTGGGGGATCCCTTTGTTTAGGAAGTGTGTCCTTTGTTGCAGACAGAATGAGACTGAATAAGACTGAATGAATTTATCCCTGGACGTCCTCCCTTTATATAGAAAACCAAAGGGAATGTGCGAAGGAACACATCCCTTCCAAGCATCCTTTCGGAACAGATCTTGGCCATCGATTATAATCAACGGTCCAGATTGCACCTGTTGGATCTTAGAGGTTTCCAGATAAATCTAGGCACGTCCAAAAACATCTGGGCATGTCAAAACCAAGCCCAAACTGATAACCCAAGCCCATGGCCCGACCACAAGAGCCCACCGGCTCGTGGCCACCTTGGGTCGATCATATGGCCCGACCATAGTCCGAACCCGACCCAACTGCCCGAGATCCGAACACTCAGTCCAGCTTAGTTGAGCTGACTCCCAGCTGACCCAGCTGAGTGAGCTAGTAGCTCAGCTAGTTGAGCTGACATAACTTGGACCGAGCTAGACTACACTGGATCGAGCTTTGTTTAGCTGATCGAGCTACTCGTCTACATCGTCCAGCTATTGTACAACTCTCCCAACTTGTTCTCTTCATCCTATTCAATCCGTCTAAGTCCTTTGATCCATTTATTGACATAGACCCATGATCCATTCTGATCATTTCACTCATCCCACCTTGTTCAAGATCAATTCTATTGATCTGAACAAAGGCAGTCTCGTTTCTATCAAAACGTCTAGGCCCTATGTCAAGATCCCGGGACGGGGGTGCGACAAGTCTCCCCCACTTGAGATGGATTCGTCCTTGAATCCAGTGGTGGTTATACCTTGTCTCATGACAAAATGTCCCAACTGAACTTAGTCTCGTATTGAACAGAACAACTTGATTCTTTAAGAACCAAATGAACTCCAATGATCGAATCTCTTTGACCATTGATGTACCAGTCAAGTCCTCATGAACTCGTTCAAATCTTTAGGCTGCTCGTCCTACAACGAGTCCTAACTGATTGTTATGATTCTTTTGTCCTTCATGGACAATAAGGCTCATGACCTCAGCCACAACGTACTGGATCATCCCCTTAATCAGCCACAACCTTTTCAGGCTTGGCCACATTGCGATCTTAATCCCTGCAGACTAAAAATGCCTCGGACTTGACTTCTGTCCTTCACTGGACTTTGTCATAATTCAATCCTGGTCCATTTACGGACGTGATGGTATTCCGGTCCTGGTCCACTCAGGGACTCGACCGTTTCACCCCGATCATAGGTTCATCTCTGAATAGGTTGTGGCCTGATCCTCGTCCTTTACTGGACTTGATCATTCTCAACCTTAGGTCAAACTCCGACTTGGTTGTACTGCGACCATGGTCCTCTCCCAGACATGGTCAACTTTGGCTCTGCCATCTCGGCGGGAGCCGACAGAAACGGACTCTTGGACAGCGGAGCTGTCCCTGGCTCTAGTTCAATCATAAATGGATCCGACCTATCAGGGGGGACACCCTGTAGCAACTGGAACACATCTGGGAACTTAGACACCAACGAATCCTCTGAAAGGTCTTTCAGACAGACAGAACTGCCAGGCTCTGTAGTTGTAATTGTAGCCAAAAAGGACTGACAACCCTGTTCCAGCATCCGAATCGCTCGAACTGCTGAAACCACTACTTTCTCTTGAGCCGGACACATACATTGGTACTGGATCGGATGAAGCCTAGTCTCCAATTGCACACGACCAATATGGCAATTGAGAGTGTCCCGATACTTTCCCAACCAGTCCATACCTAGGATCACTTTGTGATTCTTTAGGTGGACACAGACAGATTCACATGGAATACCTTTCCATGAATTGTCACTGGGATATTCGACATGAGACCTAATGAGTTCCTGGCTTGCCCACCAGCTGCCCTCACTATCCCAAAATTATCACCAGCGTCCAGACAGAACAGACCCTTTCCGACCAGTTCCCGGACTCACAAAACCTATGTGTAGCCCCTGTGTCGGAAAGTACGTGGTTTTTTACACCACCAATCATGAGGGTTCCTATCAGAGACCTCTCATCAGAATCCCCTAGACAATTCTAGGTTCCAGACCAAGTATTTCTGCTTGAGGGCCCTAGCAGATATGAACTTGTTCAGGTAAGCCAACCCTGGTCTATCTCTGGACTCGACTGCGTACCACCTTTGTAACGCCCCCGAACCGTTCTAGGCATAGGTCAAACCACCGGCCAACAATCGAACAAGAACATGACCGACGGCCGACCATCTACCAAGGATCGGGAGTGCTACATGACGGGTTAACGGCCGATCCGGCCAAGGTCACGAAAAGTGCAATTCGTAACTAGGCCAGGCCGCCCACTAACACGTCCCGTCAGACCAAAGCCTAAGGCTTCTCAACCCGTACTCCAATCTGACGTTGTGTTAGCTCGGACAAGCTAATATCAGAACAACAAGGCAGTTTCACAAAACATTCGCTTTATTTATCTTAGATAATATCTGGTTTATAATACACAAAATATTATACAAGTGGTGGCATGCCAAGAAAGCGAAAGTACATACTTATAGTCTGAAAGCGTCTTAAGCAAAAAGATGCAAATCTACACCAGCCAGCCTAGCCTCCCGCGCTTTCTACAAGCTCACTACTGGTCACCTGAAAACAACAACGAGTGAGGAGTGAGTAATCTAGCATTACTCAGCGAGTTACAATCCCCCACTAACAAATACAACCCCTCGCTATCCCACCCCAAACAATCTAAAGCGAGAGGTTCACCTAACAACACAATTTAATAACAATAAGCAATATCAGAAATACGCAGCGGTAAAAGATAGCAAGATAACTAGCATTATGCTAATTACTAGCTCATCACCAAACTCAAACTCGATTTAAACCAGGGTTTAACAACCCAAAACACGATATAATATATATATATCAAACTCGGGCCCTGGTGACGTTATGTTCCTCCTTCACTATCGGCAATATCCTATCTTCCTACCACGAAGGCCAAAAGAAGGAACTTTCAACCGACCGCGGCCCACAGTCCTTCGGGTCACCGCGCGACAGCCCACAGTCCTTCGGGTCACTGCCACATTACACCGTCGTGTAATCACTCAGCCATAGGCCATGACCCCGTCTATCTGAGTCTTCCCGATCCAGCGAATAAGGGGTTTCCTTGAACCCGCCGGGTACGAGGTCTGAAGGAACACTAACTCACCCCAATATGCCTAGCATTGTGGGTTACACAAATGCTGTCGGCCAATATACGATTAATACTAAACCCGGTAAAAATAACACAAGGTTTCAAGTAATAATCACAACACAATCAACCACATTCCAGAATCTAGCATAAAGACTAATTCCAGAATACCTAACTATCCACAACTTAGCGATATCATCTAAGCATTCTGCATTCGCTAACTAACCAATCAACCTAACCATTAGCATGCTACTACGGTTCTCAAACAATAACAAGCATGCCATCAACTCAATCAACATAACCTCAATTATTCAAACCGTTACTCAGTTAGACCCGGCCTCCTGCCATGATCCAACTTCCAAGTAACGGGATCCTGCATGAAAACAACTCAGCAATCAATCGATTATAACTCACAGTTTTTGGTTGACCGTGGCCTTGACCCCAAACCCGACTTCTGCGATCCGAACCCTTTCCCGACCTTCAGAAGTAGACCCTCTTCTTGACTGAACTCCACTTGAACTGGTCTCCACTATAACTGATCTCTCTTCACTTGAAAAGAACCTTCTCCAAGTGCTGACTCAAAATCGGCAGAGTAACTGTTCTCGAAAACTGCCTAAATCGCTCGAAAACTATCGAAACTCGATCTTTTTTCTTTGCTTTCTCTTTATGTTTTGAAGTAGGTTTGATGTGTTCTGGATGGTTTGAAATGAGAGGGGGTCGTGGCCTATTTATAGGAATCAGCAACCAATCAGGAACAAGCCGTGTGGCAGCCCGTGTGTCGCTTCGCATGGCTCCGGACGCATGCGCGGCGGCACCTCGTGCTCCACATGTCCTTCAGCATGGCCTGCTCACATGCAAGCTGACACCACGCCCTCTACCTGTCTGAATGCATGGCCTGCTCCCATGCAAGCTGACACCACGTCCTCCACATGTCTGGCCGCATGGCCCGGTCGCATGCATCGCGACACCTCGTGCTTGGCCGTTCCACCTCGTGCTCCACATGGCTGGCTGCATGCCTCAGTCTCATGCAGGATGACACACCCCACGTCCAGATGGCCTGCTGCATGACTGAAGTGCATGCAGGTCGACACCCCATCTCACACATGGCTGGCCGCATGCTTCGGTCGCATGCATCGCAACACCTCGTGCTTGGTCGTTCCACCTCGTGCTCCACATGTCTACTTGCATGTACAGGTTGCATGTACTGCAACACCTCCTGCTTCCCTTGACACATACACTGTCAAGAGCCTGCCACCACGTCCTGAACACATGCACATCAAGCCACCTCGAGCTTCTCGGTCGATTCGGCCTATTTCGGCCTTTCTGGTGAATTTTCGTCCCGCGATCACTCCCAATATTTTTCGACGCCCGTTCTGATGATCTGATTATTTTTAATAAGCTCCAAATGAATCCTGACTTGATGGAAAATATTTCCCGAGTTTCCGGCTTCTTCGAAAAATTCCATAATACCGAAATTAGGGTTTTTCGCCCAATTTCCGGTCTTCCTGTTGTGCTTCCAAAAGTGTCATGCTTCAAACGTCCTTTGAGTAAATATACCACATTGTCTAACCATTGTCTAGTGGGATACTTGACTCATGGTTCAGACAAAAACAATCTGATCGTCCACGACTCGATCACCCAAAGGTTACTCGACCATTTTTTTTTTTTTTTTTTTAATGGGTTTCTACATTCTCTCCCCCTTAACAGAATTCGTCCTCGAATTCTAAGGTTCTGAGGGGCCTCCTTCTTCCATCACAGCATCCTCTCGGAAGAACTCAGGGTGATCGGTTTTAAATCGCTCTTCATCTTCCCAAGTAACATGAATCCTGTTTTGTCTTCCCCAGAAAACTTGTACTTGAGCAATCTCACGATTCTTCAGCTTCCGAATACGCCGTTCTCCTAATCTGATTGGTCCTTCCGGATACGTAAGGTTTGTCCTCAACTCCTCTAGTCTCTCGGGTTCAACAGTACTTGGATCCCGTATATGTTTCCGAAGCATGGAAACATGAAATACAGGATGTAGACGCATATCCTCTGGCAGATCCAAACGGTAAGCTACCTCACCAACTTTCTCGATGATCTTGTACGGACCAATGAACCTGACCGCAAGTTTCCCGACCTTGCCAAATCTGTCCTTCCCTTTCTGTGCAGTAACTTTCAAATAGACCCAATCTCCTATCTCAAAAGTTACCTCTCTTCTTGACTGGTCTGCGTACTTCTTCTGACGGTCCTGAGCCTTCTTCATGTTGGCCTGAATCGTCTCTAGTTTAATCATGGTCTCCTGAACGATAGGTGACCCAAACATTCTTCTTTCGCCCACTTCCGTCCAGCACATAGGCGTTTTGCATGGCCTTCCGTATAACGCTTCATAAGGTGACATCCCTATGCTCGAATGATGACTGTTGTTATATGAGAACTCGACCAACGGTAAATGCTTCTCCCAAGTTCCTGCCCAATCGAGAATACACATCCGAAGCATGTCCTCGATGGTCCGAATGGTTCTCTCCGTTTGGCCATCTGTTTCTGGATGGAACGCCGTACTTCTGAATAGTTTAGTTCCCAAGGCTTCTTGCAGTGCTTCCCAAAATGATGCCGTGAACCTTGGATCGCGATCTGAGACGATGTCTGAGGGTACTCCATGTAACTTCACGATTTGGTCGATGTACAGCTCGGCCAATACTTCAACTTTATCAGTGTCCCGCATAGGCAACAAGTGTGTAACCTTGGTTAACCTATCCACAATCACCCATATCGAGTTGTTCGATCTACCTGGAGCAGTGGGTAATCCGGTAATGAAATCCATGGAAATCGAGTCCCATTTCCATTGAGGTATCGGAAGACTCTGCAATAATCCTCCTGGAACTTGATGTTCGACCTTGACTTGTTGACAAGTTGCACACTGCGCGACCCATTGCGCTACTGATCTCTTCATTCCCGGCCAATGATAGTATCTTCTTATGTCTCGGTACATTTTGAACTTCCAGGATGGATACTAAGTAAAGAATGGTGTGCAATCCTTAGTATCTCATCTCTCAGCCCTTGTCCTTTAGGAACCGTGATCCTCCCATTAATTAGCAAGGTTCCATCCTCCGCCAAGTAGTATCCAGCATTATTTGGCCCGGCTTGTCCTTTGAGTTCTTCAGCAATCTTCAGTAGCTTCTCATCCTTAATTTGTTCTTCTCGAATTCTCTGAATCAAGCTGGCCTGATTCACCGCTTGAAGTCCCAATGGCTCGCTCGCTTGCCCTTCCAAAACGACCAACTTCACTTGTTTCAACTCTTGGTTCAATAGCTCCACTTCTTTCTCCAAATCTGCGTCCAACTTTCTTCGACTTAAGGCGTCCGCAACAACATTCGCTTTACCAGGATGGTAGCGAATCCTTATATCGTAGTCTGCCACAAACTCCATCCACCTACGCTGGCGCAGGTTGAGATCTGGCTGAGTGAAGAGGTATTTAAGACTTTGATGGTCCGTGTATACCTCTACTTCTTCTCCATACAAGTAAGATCTCCAAATTCGCAAAGCGAACACTACAGCCGCTAACTCCAAGTCATGTGTACTGTAGTTATCCTCATGCTTCCGTAGTTGTCGTGAGGCATACGCGATGACTCGCCCATCTTGCATAAGAACACAACCTAACCCAACTCGTGAAGCATCCGTGTAAACCGTGTAAGGTTTACCTTGCTCGGGCAAAGCTAACACAGGTGCGGTCGTGAGAGCTTCCTTCAACTTCTTGAAAGCCTTCTCGGTTTCTTCCACCCATAAGAAAGGAACTCCTTTACCGGTAAGTTTAGTTAAAGGCTTTGCAATGGAGGAAAAGTCCTTAACAAACTTCCGATAATAGCCCGCAAGTCCGAGAAAACTCCTTACTTCCGTCACAGTGGTAGGTCGAGGCCATTCCCGTATGGCTTGGACCTTTTCTGGATCAGCAGCAACGCCCTCTCCTGATACTATGTGACCCAGAAATCCTATCTCTCTCTTCCAAAACGAGCACTTGCTGAACTTGGCAAATAGCTTCTGATTCCGTAACCTTTCCATAACCAGTCTCAGATGCTCTTTGTGCTCCTCCTTACTTCTCGAGTACACCAGGATGTCATCAATGAAAATGATCACGAACTTGTCGAGATAGTCGTGAAACACTTCATTCATCAAACGCATGAAAGCCGCAGGTGCGTTCGTGAGACCAAAGGGCATAACTACAAACTCGTACTGCCCATACCTCGTCCGAAACGCCGTCTTCATAATGTCTGACTTGGCAATAGGAATTTGGTGATACCCTGATGCCAAATCAATCTTCGAAAACCAACTAGCTCCCTTTAGTTGGTCTAACAACTCGTCTATCCTCGGAAGAGGATACTTATCTTTTATCGTGATGTTGTTGATACCACGATAATCGATACACAACCTCATGCTTCCGTCCTTTTTCTTCACAAATAGCACAGGAGCTCCCCAAGGTGAAGAGCTCGACCGAATTAATCCCTTTTCCAATAGATCTTCCAATTGCTTCAGGCTCCAAATTGATCGTAAAGGGATTACTCCGAGGTGGAGGTAATTCCTTTAGTGGTGCAAAGATATCCTCGAACTCTTGGACCACTTCTATGTCTTCGACCTTAACTTCATCATTAGTGGCTCCTCCACTAACCGATAAGGTCACCAAATATACTTCCCCATCTTGAAACAAATCTTGTACTCTCATTGCTGCTACCAAAGACACGGTCATACTAGGACTGATTCCATAGTACACCATCTCTGGTCGTTTGCCTCTGCCAAACAACAACCTTCCCTTTCCACAGTCGATCTGAACTCTGTAGCCCGATAACCAATCCATTCCAAGGATTACTTCGTACCCTTTCAAAGGCACGACTAACAAATCTGCCACAAACTCTTTGCCTTGAATGACCAATGGAACATTCTTGATACACTGATCTGCTTGAAGGGTTCGGTCTGCGGGGGTCAAGACGGCCACGTTTATCCTGTCAACCACAAAACAATCCCAAAACCGGGCAGCTACTTCAGGGGTCACAAAACTATGTGTTGCCCCCGAGTCGAACAATACATGTGTGGGTTTACCAGCAACATGTATGGTTCCTGCCACAGTAACCCAATCAACAATATCTCAATCACAAAAACTAATCAAAATTCGCACAACCATCAATCATCAATCCAAAATTTCTAAACGCGCAACCTAGCGATCAAGCAATCTATACTTAACCAGCATACTAACTAGGTTTCAACAACTAAATTCCATTCAATAAACAGAGGAGGTTAAGCACCCAATACCTGTGATGGGACCGCTTGACGGTCCTGCATTGTCTGGGTTTTCTACCCCTAAGGCATAAACTCTACCTCCTAGGTTTTGTTTCTTTGGTGCTGGCTCAATAGCTGGACGGCTAGGAGGAGCTCGGATCGCGAGAGGGGTCGCAGGGATTGGCTTGTTTGGACATGACGATGCATAATGGCCCTTCCTTCCACAGAAGAAACAAGTAACATCTTCCATCCTCAGCGATGAATAACCCTGCTGGTTACTCCATGGGTTATTCCGCTGATTTTTGGGACAAAACCTCGAAATATGTCCCGGCTGATCACATGTGTAACATACCCCAGTGTTACCACGATTGTTGGCTTGGCCTCCAAGTCCTCGCCCTTTTCCTTTGTAAGATCTTGGACCCTTGTTGAAATTTGGCCTTTCTCCTTGGCTAAACTTGGTGTGTCCACCAGAATGTGGTAAGGTCTTCCTTTCAGCCTCCAATACAGTCTCAACATTAACAGCCTTTTCTACCAGATCCGATAAGCTGCTAAAGTTGCTTCCAGCTAAACGACTTCCAAGCTCCGGCTTCAATCCGTACATAAAGTTACGGATCATAGTTGCTTCATCTTCACGCCCATCAAAAACATGTCGCCTCAACCTTGTGAACTCAGATTCGTAACTCCTCACTGGCCTATCTCCTTGAACAAGGTTCATGAATTGGCGCTCCAACCGATGCTTTGCTTCTGGAGGAAAATATTTCCTCTCAAACTCTCCCTTGAACGATTCCCATGATGTGATGGTGTGTCCACGCTGCCTGTCTATACTGTCCCACCATCCTGTTGCGTCGCCTTCCAAATAGTACACCGCGATCTTCTTCTGATACTCCTCCGGACACTCCATAGCCTCAAAGTTCTTCTCCATCATAGTAATCCACTTGCCGGCTTCAATAGGATCGGATCCTCCTTTGAACTTGTAGGATCCAATGTTCTTCATGGTAGATAATAGCTTGGAAACTTCAGGGGGTTGAGTACGCCTGCCTTGGTTACCAAGTGCCTCGGTCATCACGTCATGTAAAAGCTTCAAGGTGTTTTCCGCTCCTTGATCTTGTGGTCCTTCAGTGGCACGGTTCTGATCTGGCCTTGGGTGTGATTGAACGGATTGATCATGTTGATGTCTCCGGTCCCAATTACGACTTGGGCCAATACTCGCCAAACTGTCTTCCCTCACTCTAGTCCTGTTACCGTACACAGGAAAAGATCTTGTTCTCTGCAGAGGGGTCCTATCGTGTCCAAACATCTCACTGATGCCATTTCCATCCTCCTGATCTGATCTGTAACCCAATCCTCCGCATGTCCAATCCATACCCTCTCCCCATATCCGACCTCGTCCATCATCACCTGTCCCGCGATTAGCCATCTGCACACAATCAAAAGGGTAAGTCATATTCCTACTACGGGAAGCGGCTGGTTTCCTAATCATCTTTTTGCGACTCATTGACTCGATAAAATCATTAAAAAGCACTTGTGTCACGCATGGACGAAACCATGCTCTGATACCACCTCTGTAACGCCCCCGAACCGTTCTAGGCATAGGTCAAACCACCGGCCAACAATCAAACAAGAACATGACCGACGGCCGACCGTCTACCAAGGATCGGGAGTGCTACATGACGGGTTAACGGCCGATCCGGCCAAGGTCACGAAAAGTGCAATTCGTAACTAGGCCAGGCCGCCCACTAACACGTCCCGTCAGACCAAAGCCTAAGGCTTCTCAACCCGTACTCCAATCTGACGTTGTGTTAGCTCGGACAAGCTAATATCAGAACAACAAGGCAGTTTCACAAAACATTCGCTTTATTTATCTTATATAATATCTGGTTTATAATACACAAAATATTATACAAGTGGTGGCATGCCAAGAAAGCGAAAGTACATACTTATAGTCTGAAAGCGTCTTAAGCAAAAAGATGCAAATCTACACCAGCCAGCCTAGCCTCCCGCGCTTTCTACAAGCTCACTACTGGTCACCTGAAAACAACAACGAGTGAGGAGTGAGTAATCTAGCATTACTCAGCGAGTTACAATCCCCCACTAACAAATACAACCCCTCGCTATCCCACCCCAAACAATCTAAAGCGAGAGGTTCACCTAACAACACAATTTAATAACAATAAGCAATATCAGAAATACGCAGCGGTAAAAGATAGCAAGATAACTAGCATTATGCTAATTACTAGCTCATCACCAAACTCAAACTCGATTTAAACCAGGGTTTAACAACCCAAAACACGATATAATATATATATATCAAACTCGGGCCCTGGTGACGTTATGTTCCTCCTTCACTATCGGCAATATCCTATCTTCCTACCACGAAGGCCAAAAGAAGGAACTTTCAACCGACCGCGGCCCACAGTCCTTCGGGTCACCGCGCGACAGCCCACAGTCCTTCGGGTCACTGCCACATTACACCGTCGTGTAATCACTCAGCCATAGGCCATGACCCCGTCTATCTGAGTCTTCCCGATCCAGCGAATAAGGGGTTTCCTTGAACCCGCCGGGTACGAGGTCTGAAGGAACACTAACTCACCCCAATATGCCTAGCATTGTGGGTTACACAAATGCTGTCGGCCAATATACGATTAATACTAAACCCGGTAAAAATAACACAAGGTTTCAAGTAATAATCACAACACAATCAACCACATTCCAGAATCTAGCATAAAGACTAATTCCAGAATACCTAACTATCCACAACTTAGCGATATCATCTAAGCATTCTGCATTCGCTAACTAACCAATCAACCTAACCATTAGCATGCTACTACGGTTCTCAAACAATAACAAGCATGCCATCAACTCAATCAACATAACCTCAATTATTCAAACCGTTACTCAGTTAGACCCGGCCTCCTGCCATGATCCAACTTCCAAGTAACGGGATCCTGCATGAAAACAACTCAGCAATCAATCGATTATAACTCACAGTTTTTGGTTGACCGTGGCCTTGACCCCAAACCCGACTTCTGCGATCCGAACCCTTTCCCGACCTTCACAAGTAGACCCTCTTCTTGACTGAACTCCACTTGAACTGGTCTCCACTATAACTGATCTCTCTTCACTTGAAAAGAACCTTCTCCAAGTGCTGACTCAAAATCGGCAGAGTAACTGTTCTCGAAAACTGCCTAAATCGCTCGAAAACTATCGAAACTCGATCTTTCTTTCTTTGCTTTCTCTTTATGTTTTGAAGTAGGTTTGATGTGTTCTGGATGGTTTGAAATGAGAGGGGGTCGTGGCCTATTTATAGGAATCAGCAACCAATCAGGAACAAGCCGTGTGGCAGCCCGTGTGTCGCTTCGCATGGCTCCGGACGCATGCGCGGCGGCACCTCGTGCTCCACATGTCCTTCAGCATGGCCTGCTCACATGCAAGCTGACACCACGCCCTCTACCTGTCTGAATGCATGGCCTGCTCCCATGCAAGCTGACACCACGTCCTCCACATGTCTGGCCGCATGGCCCGGTCGCATGCATCGCGACACCTCGTGCTTGGCCGTTCCACCTCGTGCTCCACATGGCTGGCTGCATGCCTCAGTCTCATGCAGGATGACACACCCCACGTCCAGATGGCCTGCTGCATGACTGAAGTGCATGCAGGTCGACACCCCATCTCACACATGGCTGGCCGCATGCTTCGGTCGCATGCATCGCAACACCTCGTGCTTGGTCGTTCCACCTCGTGCTCCACATGTCTACTTGCATGTACAGGTTGCATGTACTGCAACACCTCCTGCTTCCCTTGACACATACACTGTCAAGAGCCTGCCACCACGTCCTGAACACATGCACATCAAGCCACCTCGAGCTTCTCGGTCGATTCGGCCTATTTCGGCCTTTCTGGTGAATTTTCGTCCCGCGATCACTCCCAATATTTTTTGACGCCCGTTGTGATGATCTGATTATTTTTAATAAGCTCCAAATGAATCCTGACTTGATGGAAAATATTTTCCGAGTTTCTGGCTTTTTCGAAAAATTTCATAATACCGAAATTAGGGTTTTTCGCCCAATTTCCGGTCTTCCTGTTGTGCTTCCAAAAGTGTCATGCTTCAAACGTCCTTTGAGTAAATATACCACATTGTCTAACCATTGTCTAGTGGGATACTTGACTCATGGTTCAGACAAAAACAATCTGATCGTCCACGACTCGATCACCCAAAGGTTACTCGACCATTTTTTTTTTTTTTTTTTAATGGGTTTCTACAACCTTGGTCCATCCGCTAGGTCACTCGCCATACTGGTCGAGCCTTATCTGATCCATATGGATCCTTAAGGAGTGATGTCTCTTGTTGAGTCCTGGTAGACTCCTGCAAATCCCTTAGCGACCAAGCTTTAGTGGATTGCCTTGTTCCTCAGACCACTCAACCGTAAACATAAACTACCTTAGACTGATTCACAACATCTTGTTGTAATCATATACCACTGTCTCATGGAAAATACTTTGGTTCATGACCATACCACGAAGGACGTCCCATAACATCCCTCATCGCATTGCCAATAACTTCAATACTTCCACTTCCAGTGGGTACCTAGATGAGTAGGATTTCGGTTTGATAACACATTTGGAAAACGTCCCATACCATTCTCCAAAGCGTATTACTTTTGCGAATGCTGACACCATTCACAAGAGCAATTATAATATACCTCAATCCCCATCATACTAAGATACTTAACATCATGTTCTTTCATTGATTGAAACGAACATCTTGAGTTTCCTCTTTCTTTCCTTGGACGGATTCAGATTGGAATTGGTTCATTCCATCCAACTAGATTTAAGGAAACCAACCTTGACATGTACCGAGTCCTAGCTGATCCATCTGATCACAAGTCCACTCGTGTACTGGTCACGTAGTGTTTCCCTTGAGTCAGATTTAACATTGCATATGCTCACTTATTGATACAGGCTGAGAATCAGGCAAGACAAAGGATCGACCAGAGGTTTAAGAACTCGGACTGGACAGATCGGACAGACGGCTATGGACGGCTAGGCGGTTGCGATGGAGAGGGGATTGGCCGATCTGGTTCCTGAAACAGATGTGTATTATTTTTATGAGTTTTTTTAATGGATTTAAAAATGATGAACTGAAAGAAAACTAAATAAGGATCTAAGAACAGAAGCAAATATGACTTTTTATGGGTTTTTAAATTGAATGGAAATCTAGAACTATATGATGCAAGAATGAACAAAGTAAGAGAAGGATAGAGATATGGGGGATGGATCCTTGTTGCTGGATGTGTGTCTCTCTCAACAAGAACAGTGGATGGAGGTGGATAGATATGGAATTTGGCTTGCTGGATGTGTATCACTCTCAAGACAAATCGATGGGTGGAATGGAAGTGAAGAATCGCCACAAGCTTGGTGGTTTGGAGCTTGATAAGACTCGGCTGCTCTCTCTGTTTCTCACAGGGAAAAGACTTAGGGTTTCTGAGTTTGCAAAGGCAAAATTATTTCATAAAAGGTATGGCAAAAATCGCCAACTACAAGTAGTTTTATAGGGTTCACCCCTTATGGGTCTTAAAAATAAAAAGGCCTTAAACAGGCTGGCCGAAAATAAGGCTGAAACAAAAGCCCAAAGTCTTAACCAAATAAATAAATAAAAACATAGATAAACCAGACAACTTGTTGTCGGTTTGAGAAGGCCTAAACCAGAATTCATAGTATGCTTGCATGTTGCCTCGTTAAAACCTTTCGGGAAAACCCAGTGGGACAAAACCCGATAAGGAAAAAGAGTACAACAGCATACCAATCCTTCTGATGTCGGCTAGTTCTCAGAACCATGAAGAGTTGGAGTGGATGAAATGGAAATGGGATCTGGCCCAAGCTCGGATGTGGAGATGAGACGTCCGGCTTGGTTGAGTCTGAACTGGATTGGGCCGGTCGCGTCCTGAACCTCTGTTGGGTCGGCTTGATCTTGAATCTTCAACTGGACCATCTCCTCAATCAGCAGCTGGTCCTGGTCAGTCTGTCCATCTCGATCAAGGATTTGTTGGACAGCCTTGGTGAAACCTTCTCGCAAAGCCCTGGTTCCACTCCGGGTAGTCGGACCGCGTCTAACTATGGGAACCTCTACTTGGATGGCCTCATCACTTATTATGAACGGCCACTAAGGAATAACACTTGTCTTCAGTGGAGTGCTGCACGTTTATTTCAACCTAAGCCACTCTCTGGTCGATGTTACTTCCGTTGTCCAGGTCATCCATAGATAAATCTCGCATTGCTTCCATCCCTTCCAACCCGTCTATTACTTCTAAATAACTAGATCAACCAACCTTTCTGTTTTTAGGATCTTGCCCTTTGAGAGTTCATCTTGGCTAAGCTGGCTCATCTTGGAACTACTCCGTTCACAAGCATGATACCCCTTACCTCAGCTCCCTCTTGGCTCATCCCAACTAAGGTTTCATAGTCATCATAGTTTTCAGAAATAATTTCGGTTTGGAACTCAACATCTTTGAGCGCTGTCCTAAACAGGATCAAGCATGCTCTGATACCAACTTGTAATACCCCGATCCGGCCGACTAGGCCGCGGTCGAAGCCTTACGTCGCTCGGTCCACTTCCTGGCCGAACCTCTTAATTTTCGCCCTTTAATTATAATATCGCCTAGCTCCAGCCGCTCTCTAAAATCTGAGAACCCTAGCTCTGGCCCGGCTCCTCCGGTGCCGGAGGCGCTCCTCCTCTCCCCTTTTCCTTGTTTTCAATTTTCTTTCTTCTTACTGGTTTCAACCTTTGCCGATATGTTTGTTTCTCTGCGTTCGATGGGAGCCTCCCTGTTCGTGTATCAGCGGGGTAAGCTCTGGCATTCTTTGGAGGAGCGACGAGGTAATGGAAAGACAGAAAAGAAGGAAGTCGGCTTTTAGGGTATCGGAGAAGCCAGATCTAGTTTTTCGTTTTTAGATCTACGGCGACTCCGGTTCAGGTGACGGCGTGTGACGGTCTGAGACATCTTCTCCAGTGGGTATCTTCGTCTCCCCGAGGCGGTGAGACAACCAGAGAGGAGTTGGTCGGACTGTGGTCAGAGGCATGTCTCTCGGTTCTCGGGAACATCATGTATCTAGGTGAGTGCTGAGGGAGTAGTCAACCGGAGGTACTCGCCTCTCATCAGTACGTGGCGGAGCTTTTACATCCCAGCGTCGGAGATTCGTGGTTTCCGGCGGTATGAGTTCCGCACTCTGGAGGTTTAATTGTTTGAACCGTCAGCTTTGGTTGCTGAGCCCGCTTTTCATTCCAGATCTATGTGTCTGGTTTTTGGCTGAGGAACGAACATCGAACAGCTGTGGTATGAGGTTATCTCGAGAACGCGCCTTCGGTGAAGATGCATTTGAGTCACGTTCATCAAGTCTCATCATATGGCACCATTTGCTTGTGTATGAAATGTTCTCTCGTGTTTAGTCCTGTGCTTACAGTAGCTAGTTGATGTTGTCGTGTCTCGAGGTCGATTTAGGAGGTTCAAGAGATGGGTCACTTCGGGTAGTGGAGTGACTTCATTCTCATTGTGGTCCAATATACAATGGGGGTGTCAATTAGGTAGGATTGAGTCCAAGTTAGTGATTCAACTCGATACTAGATTGCCTCATTTTATTAGTGGTATAAACACTTGTGGCCAAGTACTTGTATCCGGATCTTGGTGAAATGAATGTTGTTGATGAGCCAAAAAAAAATTATAATATCGCCTAAAGCCGAGGGCTAACTTAGATCTTAGCTAAAGACTTTCTCAGTCCTTTATAGCCTAGATCTTTTCAACAGGTACGCAGCGGATTATTCTCTAATTAACCATTGGTCTAAAACCAATCTAACACTTGTCTAGTCGAATCACCTTAGCCTTGGTCAGTTTACACAACTACCGATTAGCTTAAAGGTCAATCCTAAACCCAAACCAAGTCATACGATTCTGAGGTTCCATTCCCCTAAACAATTCTATCTAGATCTATGCAGGTATTGCAAGATCTTACCTTTGCCAAATCTACGGAGCTTATTAGCTCATCGGTCCTCCATTGACTCGAATTGCTCTTGCTTGACAGCTGGACCACGATCACTCAATGATCTTAATTAATGTCCTTATCTTGACTCCTGCACCAAACAGCTCCCCTAGATACTTAGTCATTCAACCAACCATCCCCACAGACATAAGTAACCTTTGAGAAGTCTTTGAAAGGATAAGGATATACATCTGGCCTTTCTTGGCTCATGCACAATCCGAAATTCTTTTGCCTTATAGGCAATAGTACCCAGTCCATCTTCTAGACTGACAAAGCTCATTAGATCCTAAGTCAATCAACCATCCATCCTCACATGACTTGGAACTGATGAGTCATCATCTGGCCTGACCGGCCTTGGGACTTAACCAGACAACAAATATGATTTGTTCATACCAACCGATGCATTCATTAATCAGGTTAGTACCGACACCTTGGACCATCATCCAGAGGTCAGGTCGTCCATACAAAACCATGATCAGATCTTACACGGTCTTCCTTGAACAATCATACTTAGGCTCAATACTTATGGTCTACGACACATAGTACTAGCCATATACTTCGTCTGACTCTTAGCCAATCTTGAAGTTATCGACACCAAGGTTGATATCTAGAAGCATCACATCAATACTCTTACTCCATCAACGTTACTATCCATACTAGTGCTCGGCCATCGAAACATCGTCATGAAACATGATCCGACCACTAGACTTGATAAGCCATCGTCTACTTAGCAGGTATTGACATAACCGGCCTTCCATTGCCATCATGTGGGTCTACCCCCTACATAAGGCATATGGTGCCTATCCTACTCACCAACCCGAAGTTGATTGTAAGATATCCAACTTAGCCTTTGCAGCTAGAACCATCCATCCATTAACTATGGATTATGGTTCATACATCAATAATGTTGTACGGATTGCACTAGCCCTTAAGGCCTTCGCTATTTCCTACACTCACCTAACTGACAACCCATTGCCATCATGTGGTCCATGCCCAACATAATGCATGTGGTGTCCTTTTAACCATCTAATCACTCGTACCCTTTTCTGTCCCAATCCGTTCGTACCCTTTCAGTCCCGACCCGTTCGTACCCTCCTGTCACGACCCGTTCACATCCCATGGATCATGATACGTTCGTACCTCTTTGATCACGACACGTTCGTACCTCTTGGATCACGACACGTTCGTACCTCTTGGATCACGACATGATCCCAGATCTTGGATCACGATACATTGCAACCTTAGGATCACGATGCACCCTTTGGTCATTGGTACCCTTGGGTCCTCGTACCCTTTGATACTTGAAACAATCCGGTGATAAAATCCATGGAAATAGAGTCCCATTTCCATTTAGGTATTGGAAGACTCTGCAACAATCCTCCTGGAACTTGATGTTCGAGCTTGACTTGTTGACAAGTTGCACACTGCGCGACCCATTGCGCTACCGATCTCTTCACGTCCGGCCAATGATAGTATCTTCTCACGTCTCGGTACATCTTCGAACTTCCAGGATCGATACTAAGTAAAGAATGATGTGCAATCCTTAGTATCTCATATCTCAGCCGTTGTCCTTTAGGAACCGTGATCCTCCCATTAATTAGCAAGGTTCCATCCTCTGCTAAGTAATATCCCGCATTATTGGGCCCGACTTGTCCTTTGAGTTCCTCTGCGATCTTCAACAGCTTCTCATCCTTAAGATGTTCCTCTCGAATTCTCTGAATCAAGCTGGCCTGATTCACCGCTTGAAGTCCTAATGGCTCGCTTGTATAGTCTAAGTATCTAACACTACATGAGTACTGAACTCAGGAGGCCAAGTCTAAGTTAGCCTTAGCTTTTATTACATGCTAGGGCTAGATTGATTGTTATTTTGGGTTGTCTGGGTTAGAGTCTAGGTTGCGGGTAGAGGCCGCCAGCTCACTGAGTAATACTAGATTACTCATCCAACTTTGTTGTTGATACAGGCTGGGATTCAGGCTATCCAAATGGTCGGCCAGAGGTTCAAGAACTCGTACTGGACAGGTCGGACCGATAGCTATGGAGCGGCTAGACGGACGCGATGGAGAGGGAGATGGCCGATCTGGTTCCTGAAACAAAGAGAGTTATTTTTATGAGTTTTTTATGGATTTAAAAATGATGAACTGAAAGAAAACTAAATGATAAACTGAGATCAGAAACAAATATGACTTTTTATGGGTTTTTATATTGAAATGGAAATCTAGAACTATATGATGCAAGATGAAACAAAATAAGAGAAGGATAGAAATATGGGGGATGGATCCTTGTTGCTGGACGTGTGTCTCTCTCAACAAGAACAGTGGATGGAGGTGAATAGCTATGGGATTTCTCTTGCTGGATGTGTATCTCTCTCAAGGCAAATCGTTGGATGGGATGGAGGTGAAGAATCGCCACAAGCTTGGTGGTTTGAAGCTTGATAAGACTCGGCTGCTCTCTCTGTTTCTCACAGGGAAAAGACTTAGGGTTTTTGAGTTTGCAAAGGCAAAATTATTTCATAAAAGACATGAGGCCAAAAATCGCCAAGCAAATAGAGTTCTATAGGGTTTTTCCCTTATGGGTCTCAAAATAAAAAGGCCTTAAAACATGCTGGCCGAAAATGAGGCTGAAACAAAAGCCCAAAGTCTTAACCAAATAAATTAAAATAAACCAGACAACTGGTTGTCGGTTTGAGAAGGCCTAGACCAGAATTCATAGTATGCTTGCATGTTGCCTCGTTAAAACCTTTCGGGAAAACCCAGTGGGACAAAACCCGATAAGGAAAAAGAGTACAACGGCATACTACTCCTTCTGATGTCGGCTAGATCTCAGAACCAGGAAGAGTTGGAGTGGATGAAATGGAAATTGAATCTGGCCCAAGCTCAGATGTGGAAATGAGACGTCCGGTTGGTTGAATCTGAACTGGATCGGGCCGGCTGCGTCCTGAACCTCCGTTGGGGCGGCTTGATCTTGAATCTTCAACTGGACCATCTCCTCAATCAGCAGCTGGTCCTGGTCAGTCTGTCCATCTCGATCGAGGATTTGTTGGACAGCCTTGGTGAAACCTTCTCGCAAGGCCCTGGTTCCACTCCGGGTAGTCGGACCGCGCCTAACTATGGGAACCTCTACTTGGATGGCCTCATCATTCCCTCCCCCTTGAAGAGGTTCTGGCCTCAGAACACCATCATCTGCAAAATCATCAAAGCTATCTGCATGGAAAGGAGACAAATCCGAGACATTGAAAGTGTGTGAGAATTTAAATTCGGCCGGGAGGTCAAGGATATAGGCATTGTCGTTGATCTTCTTTAAGATGCAGAATGGTCTTGTCCCACGGGGAGAGAGTTTGGACTTCCGGGCTTCTGGAAACCTCTCGGGCCGCATGTGTAACCACACCAAGTCTCCGGGTTCGAACAGCACCTCCTTCCTCTTCTGGTCATACTTGGCCTTGACCTTAGCCGTCTTGGCCTCTATCCTCTCCTTAACCTTCAAGTGCATGTTCTTAACAAACTCGGCCTTATTGGCTCCATCACGACTGCGGTACATGGAGCTGGGCAGTTCAGTGAAGTCTAAAGGAGTCTCTGGCTGAAACACATAAACAATCTCAAAAGGTGACAGGTTAGTAGTAGAGTGCCTAGCATGGTTATAAGCAAACTCAACAAAAGGAAAACAAGACAACCAATTTCTTAAATTCTTACCGACCGTAGCTCTCAACAGTTGAGAGAGTGTACGGTTTACTACCTCAGTCTGGCCGTCGGTTTGGGGATGGCAAGTGGTGGAGAATAGCAGCTTGGTTCCCAACTTGCCCCATAGTGTCTTCCAGAAATGGCTGAGGAACTTGGTATCTCGGTCAGACACAAAGGTTCGAGGAACACCATGTAGTCGGACCACTTCCTTGAAGAATAGGTCGGCGGTCTGAGTAGCATCATTAGTGGCGTTGCAGGCTATGAAATGGGCTATCTTGGAGAACCTGTCTACAACTACAAAAATGGAATCCTTGTGGTTTATCTTGGGTAAACCCAGCACAAAGTCCATAGAAATGTCTACCCAAGGGTGGTTAGGAATCGGCAATGGCATTTGTAAACCGTAAGGATGTGACCTGGACTTGGTTTTAAGGCAGTGCACTTGGCGCATATGCTCTCCACATCCCTCTTCATGTTTGGCCAAAAGAAATGTTCAGTTAGGACACTCAAGGTCTTGTCCCGACCAAAGTGTCCCATGAGGCCGCCACCATGGGCCTCCCGAACCAGCAGTTCCCTCATGGCTCCTTTGGGAATGCACAACCTCTTTCCCTTGAACAGGAACCCCCCATGCTGGTAGTATGGTCCAAAAGCCCCCTTCTCAGTGTTCCTGAAAGCTTCATTAAAATCAAGATCAGTGGCATAAGATTCTTTAAAATGTTCGGAACCCATGATCTTGGCCTCCATAGTCACAATGAGAGTGTGTCTCCGGTACAGTGCATCGGCCACCACATTGTCTTTGCCCTTCTTGTACTTTATCACATAGGGAAAGGTTTCCACGAACTCGAGCCATCTGGCGTGCCTCTTCTTGAGCGTGGTCTGTCCCCTCAAGTGCTTAAGTGTCTCATGGTCTGTATGAATAACAAATTCCTTAGACAAAAGGTAATGCTGCCAAGTTTCAAGGGACCTTACTAGAGCGTATAGCTCTTTGTCATAGGTTGGGTAGTTGAGGGCAGATCCACTCAATTTCTCACTAAAGAATGCCACTGGTCGGCCTCCTTGAGTAAGGACAGCTCCTATGCCTGTACCTGATGCATCACACTCAATCTCAAAAGTTTTATTAAAATCAGGAAGTGTAAGAACGGGTGCATGAGTTAAACTATATTTAAGCTTGTTGAAAGACTCCTCTTGGGCAGGGCCCCAAACAAAGGATACATTCTTCTTGATCACTGAGGTCATGGGAGCAGCAATGGTGCTGAAGTCCTTGACAAACCGCCTATAGAAGCTGGCTAGGCCATGGAAGCTTCGGACATGCCCAATAGTGGTCGGCGTGGGCCAGTCTTGGATGGCCTTGATCTTCTCCTCATCGACCTTCAAACCCTGTGAGCTCACAACAAAGCCTAAAAATATTAACTGGTCAGTGTAAAATACACACTTCTTGAGGTTGGCAAAGAGTCCTTCCTGCCTGAGCGCCTTCAGAACCTGTTCTACATGACTAATGTGATCGGATAAGCACTGACTATAAATCAATATGTCATCAAAAAAGACAACCACAAATTTACCAATGTAGGGCCTTAGAACCTCGTTCATAAGCCTCATGAAGGTGCTAGGGGCGTTGGTAAGACCAAATGGCATCACAAGCCACTCGTACAAGCCTTGCTTGGTCTTGAAAGCAGTCTTCCATTCGTCTCCCTCATTCATCCGCACTTGGTGATAGCCACTCCTAAGATCAATCTTGGAAAACACTGTGTAACCACTCAGCTCATCTAACATATCATCAAGTCTAGGAATGGGGTACCGATATTTTATGGTGATGTTGTTGATGGCTCGGCAATCAACACACATACGCCATGTACCATCCTTCTTAGGCACCAAGAGGACGGGAACGGCACATGGACTAAGACTCTCTCGAATATACCCCTTGTCCATGAGGTCTTGGACCTGTCTCTCCAGCTCCTTAGCCTCCTCTGGATTGACCCGGTACGCGGCTCGGTTTGGAAGTGGGGCGCCGGGCACAAAGTCTATCTGATTCTCAATGCCTCGGAGGGGTGGTAAGCCGGCTGGTATCTCCTCAGGAAATACGTCCTTGTACTTGTCCATTAGCACTTGCATCTCAGCTGGGCAATCTGGTGCCTCAAAACCTGCAAAACAACCTTCCTTAAAGACCATTAGTAGCACCTGTGTATCTTGCTGCAATGATTTAATCACTTTACTAGAAGAGATGAAAAGGTTAGTTTTACTAAACAGCCCAGACTGGTCCATGGCTCTCTGCATTTCGTAGACCTCTTGGGGGCTGAGAGGAGCCAGGCTGTGCTTCTTGTTGTTGTGGGTGAAGCTGTAGGTGTTAGTCATTCCATGGTGAATGGTATCCTTGTCAAACTGCCAAGGCCTCCCTAACAGCAGATGTCCGGCTTGCATAGGAACCACATCACACTTCACCTGGTCCTGGTACTTACCAATACAAAAGGGCACAACAACTTGCTCCGAGATTTTAAGCTCCGTCTCATCATTGAGCCATTTAAACTTGTATGGCCTGGGGTGTGGCGACTTTCCTAGCCCTAACTTGTCAACAAGGTACCTGCTGGCCACATTAGTGCAAGAGCCACCATCAATAATTAGACTACATACCTTGCCCTCCACGCTACATCTCGTATGGAAGATGTTCTCTCGTTGAACGGTTTCTGGATCAAAGGGAGCACTGAGAGCTTGTCTGACCACCAGTAGCTCACCAGTTTCAGCGTAGTCCACTATCTCATCTCCCGATTCAGCCAATTCTACATCGGCCTCGTCTTGGGACTCATATTCGCCATCCGCCTTAAGGATCATGACACGCTTGTTCGGACAGTCCCTGGCGTAGTGCCCCTTCCCCTGACATTTGAAACAAGTAATATCACGGGTTCTTTGGGCTGGAGTTTGTCCCTTACCTGGTTCGGATGGACCTGGTTTGGACTGGTCGGATTGGTTCTTCTTGAACCGGCTTTCCACTTCAACGGACTTGTTTTTCTCATCCCCTTTGGATCCGGATGGAGACCAGGGTGTCTTGTTCCTGGCACTAGAGGCGTTCTTCCTTCTAATGTGCTGCTCGGCCTGGACGGCATAGTGGAGGAGATCGTTGAAGTTGACGTAGGTCTGCCTCTCCACCTTGCGAGCGATGCGGTCTTGAAGACCTTCCAAGAACTGAGCCATCATAACTTCTTCGGTTTCGCGCTTCCTGAGCTTGTTCTTGAGAGCCTCGAACTCCTCAAAGTATTCCTCCACGGTCCTAGTACCCTGAGACAACTTGCGAAAACGTTTTAGTAAGTCCCGCTGATAGTATGAGGGAATATACCTTGCACGGAGCTTAGCTCGCATCCCATTCCAAGTCTCGATCCTATAGACCCTGCCAACCTCGGCTACTTCCCTATCCCACCAAGTTAAGGCGTTGTCCGTCAGTTGGGCTGCGGCTAAGGCGATCTTCTTGGCCTCGGTATAGCGGTAGTACTCAAAGATGTACTCCATGCGCTTCTCCCATTCAATGTAGGCGTCCGGGTCAACCTTTCCAGCAAAGTTTGGAGGAGTAAGTTTGAGATCCTTGCCCCCTTGCCAAGCGACCTCTTCATCTCGGAATCTCCTACGGATCGGGTCAACCTTTCCAGCAAAGTTTGGAGGAGTAAGTTTGAGATCCTTGCCCCCTTGCCAAGCGACCTCTTCATCTCGGAATCTCCTACACAAGTTATGTGTCTTGTTGAGTTGTCCGGTCTAACACAACGTTAGGTCGTAGTACGGGTTGAAAAGCCTTAGCCTCGATCTAACGGAAAACGCTAACTCTAGGTACAGGTTGCAAAGCCTTGTGCCTTGACGCAGCGGGACGAGTTAGTTGATGAACTGGTCGAGATCGTGGAGTAAATTTTGTGACGCTGATCAGATCGTCCCTAACCCGTCACGTAGCGCTTCCGGACCATGGTGTTGGCTTGGACGGTCAGTCATGTTCTTGTTTGATTGTTGGCTGGCCGGTTGGCTCATTCATCTCTAACCCTGGGTGTTGGACGGTCGATCGGTCATGTTCTTGTTTGATTGTTGGCCGATTGATCGACCATATGTCTAGGACGGTTCGGGGGTGTTACAGTCATACTAGGACTGATTCCATAGTATACCATCTCTTGCCGTTTACCTATGCCTTGAATGACCAATGGAACATTCTTGATACACTGATCTGCTTGAAGGGTTCTGTCTGCGGGGGTCATGACGGTCATGTTTACCCTGTCAACCACAAAACAATCCCAAAACTGGGCAGCTAAGCTACTCTAGGGGTTACAAAACTATATGTTTCCCCCGAGTCGAACAATACATGTGTGGGTTTTCAAGCAGCATGTATGGTTCCTGCCACAATATCTCAATCACAAAAATACTAATCAAAAATCTCACAACGATCAATCATCATCCAAAATTTCTAAACGCGCAACCTAGTGATCAAGCAATTTATACTTAACTGTTGTAAAAGAATGGGGAATTGTTTCTGTGTATTATTAATGAGTAATAGAGGTTCCTTATATAAGGATTACAAAGTATAGGAAAAAGGAAATTATCCAAAACCTAATACAACATGAAATAGGAAAAGATCTAAAACAAATAAAATGGAAAACGTCCTAAGATCTAAAGTCGGCCAAGACATAGCCGACTCTCTCTCCTCTTGGACAAGGCCACGGCTGGGCCTAGACAGACATAGTCATTGGTTATGGGCCATCCACATAATGATTTATAACACTCCCCCTTGGATGCCATAACCATATGGGTTTGTATCATGCACGACGTTGCCTCATTAAAACCTCTCTAGGAAAACCAAAAACCCAAGGTGGGAAAAAATGGAAACCGTAGACAGGAAAAAAGAGTACAACACATGACACTCCCCCTGATGAAGGCATCACTGAAGATCCTTCAACTGGCGCATTCCTATCTGATGAACCAGCTTCCTTAACGTTGAGGTCGGCAGAGACTTAGTGAACAGATCGGCCGAATTGTCACTGGACCGAACCTGAACCACTTCGACTTCTTTAGCCTTCTGCAGGTTGTGGGTGAAGAAGAACTTAGGCAAGATGTGTTTTGTTCTATCTCCCTTAACGTATCCATCTTTGAGCTGAGCTATACAAGCTGCATTGTCCTCATAGATGGTCGTTAGTTCTTCCTTTTCCTTTCCCACGGCCAAGCCACTTTCCTTAAGGATATGGCCGGTCATGTTCCTCAACCACACAAGCTCTCGGCTTGCTTCATACATGGCTATGATCTCGGCATGATTAGATGATGTTGCCACTAAGGTTTGTTTTGTGGACCGCCAACTTACTGCAGCCCCACCGTGTATAAACACGTAACCTGTCTGAGATCTAGAATTGTGTGGGTCAGATAAGTACCCAGCATCTTCATATCCGACCATGTTCTCTTTTGGCCGATCGGTATAGAACAATCCGAGATCGGTTGTTCCTTGCAGATATCTGAACAGATGTTTTATTCCGTTCCAGTGCCTAAGTGTCGGACATGAACTGAATCTAGACAGTAAACTTACGGCAAAACTAATGTCTGGTCTTGTATGGCTAGCCATTATGGCTCCAATGGCACTTAGATAAGGTATTTCCGGCCCGAGCATATCCTCGTCCGGCTTCCTTGGTCCGAATGGATCCTTCTTAAGGTCTAAGGACCTCACGACCATAGGACTCGACAAGGAATGAGCCTTGTCCATATTGAACTGCTTGAGTATCTTTTCTGTATATGTCTTTTGATGCACAAGGATTCCATTATCTGTTGTGAACAAGAGATGAAATCGTGTTCTATGTCTGTATTATTTCTGAATCAAAGTGTTCCCTTATATAGGGGATACAAGAGATAGAGATAAGGAAAGTATCCAAAAAGAACTTGGGCAGGATGTGCTTGGTCCTGTCTCCTTTGATGTATCCTTCCTTTAGCTGAGCAATGCACGCTGCATTGTCCTCGTAGATGATCATTGGCTCCTCTTTCTTTTGTCCCACGGACAGACCACTCTCTTTCAAGACATGGCCGGTCATGTTCCTCAACCAGACAAGTTCACGGCTTGCCTCATACATGGCTATGATCTCGGCGTGATTGGATGATGTAGCAACTAGAGATTGCTTTGTTGAACGCCAGCATATTGCGGCTCCACTATGTGTAAACACATATCCTGTCTGAGATCTAGCCTGGTGTGGGTCAGATAAGTACCCAGCATCTGCATATCCGACCATGTTCTCTTCTGGTCGGTTGGTATAGAACAAATCAAGATCCTTTGTTCCTTGCAGATATCTGAACAGATGTTTCACTCCGTTCCAATGCCTTAAAGTCGGACATGATCCAAATCTGGATAGTAAACTCACGGCAAAGCTTATGTCCGGTCTAGTATGACTAGCTAAGTACATTAAGGCCCCAATGGCACTTAAGTAAGGCACTTCCGATCCGAGCGGTTCCTCGTCGGGTTTCTTTGGACCGAATGGATCCTTTTCAAGATCTAAGGACCTCACGACCATAGGACACGGTAAAGGGTGTGCCTGGTCCATATTGAATTGCTTGAGTATTTTCTCTGTATAAGTCTTTTGATGCACAAGGATGCCATTGGCTTTATACTCAAACTGTAATCCCAAACAGAACTTAGTTTTCCCTAAGTCTTTCATTTCGAATTCTTTCTTTAGACACTCGACGGTTTGGGAAATCTCTCCAGAGGTTCCTATTATGTTCAGGTCGTCCACATAAACAGACATTATAACAAAGCCCTTGCTGTCAAATTTCTTTATGAATATACATGGACTTATTGGATCGTTCTTATAACCCTCTTTGGTTAAGTACTCGGATAACCGATTGTACCACATCCGACCTGACTGTTTTAAGCCATATAAAGCTTTGTTCAGCTTAATGCAATGTTGTTCTCGAGAACCTTTCTTATCTTTGAGCTCAATACCTTCTGGAACTCTCATATGTATCTCATTGTCCAGTGGTCCGTACAGGTATGCGGTGACTACATCCATTGGGCGCAAATCCATGTTTTCTTTCACGGCCAGACTGATTAGATATCTCAATGTAGTCGCATCCACCACAGGGGAATAAGTTTCCTCATAGTCTATTCCAGGTCTCTGTGAGAATCCTTGTGCTACAAGACGTGCTTTGTATCTCACTACTTCTCCTTTCTCATTTCTTTTCCTTACAAAGACCCATTTGTATCCCACTGGTTTGACATCTCTGGGTGTCAAGATTATAGGGCCAAAAACGCCTCTCTTTCTCAATGATTCTAACTCCACGTTTATTGCTTGTTTCCATTTGATCCAATCTGATCTTAGCATGCATTCTTGTATGGACGTGGGTTCTAGATCCTCATCTTTATCCATGATTTCAAGTGCCACTTTATATGCAAATAAATCATCAACGTTGATATTCTTTCTGTTCCATTGTTTTCCAGACATCACATGGTTTATAGAGATCTCTTGATTGTCCGGCTCTGGTGTCCCGTGAAGTCCAGCGTCCCGGACCTCACTTGGAGGGACGGCCGGATCATCGGGTGTGGTCGGTACACTCGGCTCGACCATTCTGGTCGGCTCGACCGATCCATCTATGTCATGGATGGTTTCCTTTATGCTCTCGGTTCCAGCACCTTTCTTGGATTTCCGAGGCTGTTTATCTTTGGAACCAATTGGTCTGCCACGTTTTAGACGTTGCTTAGACTCTGTAGCCACTTGACACTGTCCATCTTGGACGTCTAATCTTACAGGTGCATTACAAGCCGGGATATGTGATATTGTTACTCTATTTGGGTCAGCAAATGTATCTGGCAATCTATTAGCTAGCTCTTGTAGATGTATTATCTTTTGGACTTCTAAATCACAATCTTTAGTCCGAGGATCTTGCCAAGATGTCGATGGTCTAAACCATTCTAGTTCTTTTGTTATCAACCGGCTGTTATCTCCCCCTAAGGACGGATATGTGGACTCATCAAACTGTGAGTCTTCGTATCTGGCCTTAAACAAATCACCGGTTGTTGGCTCAAGATACTTTATAATGCTTGGGGATTCATATCCTACGTATATTCCCATCCTCCTCTGCGGTCCCATTTTAGTTCTCTGTGGTGGAGCAATTGGAACGTAGACGGCACATCCAAACGTTTTGATGTGGGACACGTCTGGCTCATGACCCTTAAGTAATTGGGATGGCGAATATCTATGCTCACTAGATGGCCTGATGCGTATCAGTTCAGTTGCATGTAAAACTGCATGTCCCCATGCTGATACCGGAAGTTTAGACTTCATAAGTAATGGACGGGCTATCAGCTGGATACGTTTAATGAATGATTCGGCCAAGCCGTTCTGTGTATGGACATGTGCCACGGAGTGTTCTACTTTTACCCCCATGGCCATACAGTATTCATTAAACGCCTGGGACGTGAATTCACCAGCATTGTCTAGACGTATAGTCTTAAGTGGAAAGTCTGGAAAATGTGCTCTCAGTCTTATTATCTGAGCAAGCAGCCGTGCAAAGGCTAGGTTCCGAGTGGACAACAAGCATACATGTGACCATCTGGTCGATGCATCAATGAGGACCATGAAATATCTAAACGTCCCACATGGTGGGTGTATTGGTCCGCATATGTCCCCTTGGATCCTTTCCAGAAAGTTCAAGGTTTCTTTATTAACCTTAGCTGGTGATGGCCTGGTTATGAGTTTCCCTTGTGCACATGCTGCACATGTGAGATTTCGTGGGATCACTCCTTTAAACGTGTGCCCTTGAGAATTCATCATCAATTTTCGCATCATTCCTGTTCCGGGATGGCCAAGCCGGTTATGCCATAAAGTGAATAGCTCTGAGGCATTTGCCTCGACCATACTGATCCGTGCATAGTAAAGACCAGTAGTCATTGCAGGCATGGTCTCTAGGATCTTTTTATTGCCTTTGGTGATCAAAGTTATGTTAAGGAATTCTTTATTTCCTTCTTCCCATGTTTCAAGGTGGAAACCGTTTAACCTTATGTCCTTGAAACTCAATAAGCTTCTTCTAGAGCTTGGGGAATACAAGGCGGTTTTGATCTCTAGGTGAGTGCCCTTTGGCATCATCACATAGGCCTGGCCGTGACCTTCAATCAGGCTGGCCTCGCCCGCAATGGTTTGTACCTTTGCACTTTGTAATGTGAGATTCATGAAGTACCTTTTGTCTCTTAGGATCGTGTGACTTGTGCCACTATCCACTACAAGTACACTCATCTCATCATTCATTTCTATAAATAAAAATTTCTACACTTTAGAAACTTTGTAAAATCTTTAAATCTTTCATTAATGTGAATGTCATTTCATAAAGTAAAAACACCAAATCAAACATAAAGCAATAAGACAATGTGATTCGAAAAACTAGTCCTTTAGACAGTCGGACGTCTCAAAATCCATCTGGTCATCTTTGCTATCCCTGTCGGATTCATTGTCAGCATCATATCCCTTGTCATCTTGACCGTTCTCTTGGATCATATTTGCCTCCGGGTTCTTGTTCTTGATACTCTCTTGATAGAGTTCGCACAAGTGCTTTGGAGTTCTACAGTTCTTGGCCCAATGGTTGTCCATCCCGCATCTGTGACATAAGGACTTGGACGTGTAAGATGGTTTGGATATGCCACCTCGTCCACGGCCATAACTCCCTCGACCCCGACCGTAATTGGAACCACGACCACGGTTATTGTGGTTTCCACTTCGGCCGGTTGAGTAGCTACCTCTACCGTTATGATTGTCACGCCTACGACCCCTGTACCCACCACGGCCTTGACCGTATGGTTTCCTGTTGTCTTGGGCGTAGTTGGTTTCTTTGGGATCTTTCCTTTCCACATCATGGGCTTCGGGTAATGGTGCTGTCCCGACCGGCCTTGCTCCACTATTTTTTCATAAGGAGTTCATTGTTTGCCTCGGCCAGGAGAAGACATGAGATCAGATCAGTATATGTGGCAAAACCTTTTGTCCTGTACTGCTGTTGCAACACAGAATTCGACTGGTTGAAAGTCGTATAGGTCTTTTCAAGCATCATCACATCGGACACTTCTTCACCACATAGCCTTAGTATGGAGACGATTTTGAACAAGGCTGAATTATACTCGTCCACAGACTTAAAGTCCATGAACCTGAGATGCATCCAGTCGTGTCTTGCCTTTGGAAGCAACACCATCTTTTGGTGATCGTATCTGTGCTTTAAAGCATTCCAAAGATCGAGTGGACTCTCAATTGTCATGTACTGAATCCTTAAGACCTTCGATGAGATGATGGCGCATATAACATATGGCCCTGTATCTATTCTTTTCATTCTCATCATTACCCTCAGTGATGGTATCACCGAGTCCCTTGGACTTTAGACTGATCCTTGTGTCTAGCGCCCACTGCAAGTAATTGTCTCCGGAGAGATTAAGGGCTGCATAGTCTCTGTTTGCTATTTTCGACATCTGATCCACATTATTATTCAAGATATTAGGTTCTCAATGGGATCACGTGGCCGCAGGATATAAGCAAGCTCGGCCACAACACGTCTTATGCATTTATGATATCAAACAAAACTAATCGACCATGGTGCTATCAAGCAAGCCGCACGGCTATATGAACAATCAATAGGTTCGTTTATGCAATTCTATATTTACCATGGTGCGATCAATCCTAAAGTTCAATTCTACATGTATTAGAAAGATTAATGCCACACGGCCATGTATGTTTTAATGCAATCAAATTCAAGATCAAACGGTTTCTATATGCTGGCCGATCCTATCCTAATCAGTCGCGGATGTAATACCAAGTTCGGGTTCATGTAGAAACGTTTTAAAACTTTCTTATGATTTCTAGGGTTCCAATCTATCAACTTATGTTTAAGGTTTCAAGGCCTTAAGTATTCATGTTCAGACAGATTGATTCAAGCAATCTAAACATTCCTAAACCTCAATTCAAATCGGAAATCAAGCAATCAAAAATAAATCTTAAAATCGGCTACATGCTTCCTTTAGGAGTTAGGGTTTTCGACTCCATAAACTAGGGTTTGCCAATTTCAGATTCAATCAATCAATAAACAAAACAGGTTCTAGTTTTGGAATCAATTCATGTTTCTAGTTCCAAGAGGTTGTCGATTTTAATCTTAGGTTTCTTTTAGGGTTTCACGGTTTCCATAATAATGGAATTAGGGTTCTTTACTTTCTATGTTCTCAGATCATGTTTTTACCTTAGTTTCGTAGTGGATTAGAACCGGACCACCAGAGAATGGTTGAGACTTCAAGCTGAGATGATCGGACGGCTGCTGCCTCCTATCGGGTCGTGGATGAGGTCTATCGCGGCTGGAGGCGTCTCGGCTGTGAGCTGATCGGGTATCGGATCGTCTCGGGACAGTCGCGGGGTTCGGGTTCGATCGCGAGCTGGACAGAAGTTCTACTCGGTCTGGAACGTGATCTGAGAGGCTGAGATTGATCTACTGAGTTCTTGAAGGATTAAGAACAGGTTTGTGTTTAGGGTTTTGGTTATGGATCGGCGGCTTAGACTTTTGGGGTTTCGGTTTTGGTCTCAGGGTTCAGAGGCTATCGTGCTGATAACGTGTTGTGAACAAGAGATGAAATCGTGTTCTATGTCTGTATTATTTCTGAATCAAAGTGTTCCCTTATATAGGGGATACAAGAGATAGAGATAAGGAAAGTATCCAAATCATAATCCTAGAGATAAAAGGAAAACATCTTAAAGATAAACATGAAAGATAAATGGAAACATTATCTACAAGGGGCGGCCGACTCTCTCTCCTCTTGGGCCGCGGATACTCTCTCTCTCTATGGGCCACGGACAGGCCTCTTGGTTCCTAGCAATCCACATTTGTTCATAACATTATCCACATACTCAAAATGCAGTCCCAAACAGAACTTAGTTTTTCCCAAGTCTTTCATTTCGAATTCTT